>NW_027224332.1:1619895-1943874 GCF_023699985.2 Odocoileus virginianus
CTGTGGAGCATAGCCAAATAAATAAATAAATAATGGGATGAAAACTAAAATTCTCTGAACGTATTACTGGAGAAAGCTAAGTTCCATGTTTAAGTGATTTACATATCAATCACAAGAAGTTATGAGTTCTTTTTGTAACAGAAGGAGTGTTGCAATTGTCTGGTGGTCCAGTGGTTAGGACTCTGAGCTTCCAATGCCAGGGGCCCAGATTTGATCCTTGGTTGGGGAACTAAGATCCCACAAGCCTCATGAGGTGGCCAAAGTGGGGGGGAAATGGAAGGTCAATTTTTATTTGTTCAGTGATTATTGAATGCCTGATACTGTATTAAGTAAGGATCTGGTCTCATTACTTCATGCATATAGATGAGGAAACAATGGAAACAGTGAAAAGACTTTATTTTCTTGGGCTCCAAAATCACTGCAGATGGTGACTGCAGCCATGAAATTAAAAGACACTTGCTCCTTGGAAGAAAAACTATGACAAACCTAGACAGCATATTAAAAAGCAGAAGACATCACTTTACCAACAAAGGTCCATATAGTCAAAGCTATGATTTTTCCAGTAGTCATGTATGGATGTGAGAGCTGGACCATAAAGAAGCTAAGTGCCAAAGAACTGATGCTTTTAAACTGTGGTGTTGGAGAAGACTCTTGAGAGTTCCTTGGACAGCAAGGAGATCAAGCCAGTCAATCCTAAAGGAAATCAACCCTGAATATTCACTGGAAGGACTGATGCTGAAGCTGAAGCTCCAATACTTTGGCCACCTGATGCAAAGAGCCAACTCATTGGAAAAGACCCTGATGCTGGGAAAGATTGAAGGCAGGAGGAGAAGGGGACGACAGAGGATGAGATGGTTGGATGGCATCACCGACTCAATGGACATGAGTTTGAGCAAGCTCCAGGAGATGGTGAAGGACAGGGAAGCCTGGCATGCTGCAGTCCACGGAGTTTCGATGAGTCGGACACAAATGAGGGACTGAACAACAACAAATACGTGGTAAGTATTAAGGAGCAGAGCCAACCACAGGCATAATCTTACAGGAAGCTGAGTTAACCTCTACGACTTGTCTTTAAGTCCTGGTTTCTCCCTTTCTGTATCTGTAGTACCAGAACCTTGGCCCTCATTAGGCCAGGGTTTATCCCTTCTGCACCTGATCCCGGACATTTTTAACTGAGTTATACCTTACAGTTTTGTATAATTTCTTCTAAGAGATTAGTCTTTAAAGAAAACATCAGTGTTTTAAAAGAAGCCTTCAGTAACCCTACCCAAATAAGTAACTAATGGGAGAAAGTGTCCTGTGATGGGACAAAGAGGCAAAGCTGTGTGTTTATGTGCCTTTTCTAAGTAGAGTCAGGCTTGCTTTTCAAGAAGAGATAAGAGAACAGAGAAAAAATCTAGGTACCTGAAGCTGCCTAACCAAACAGTAATTTCCATTTTTGAACAAATATCTAATTGAGAAGACACAACCAAATGCCAATAAAGGGTTCAATGACCCAATTATCAATACTCTGAAATGCCTCAAGCAATACTTATATAAAAAGTTTATAAGAGTATTATACCGAAATGACCTCACAAGACAGCTTTTTTTTTCTTTTGGCATGCAGCATGGCTTGTGGGACCTTAGGTCCTTACAAGGGATTGAACCAGAGCCCTCCACAGTGAAAACGCAGAGTCCCAACCACTGAACCACCTGGGAATTCCCCTATAAGATAGCTTTTAAAGACTTTTAAGAAATCAAACTATTTGTAGAATGAATTAACAAGTGCTTTGAGTTAGAAACTTTAAAAATTTTACTTATTTATGCACTTATTTTCAGCTGGGTCTTGCTCTACTTGGGCTTTCTCTAGTTGCAGAGAGCAGGGGCTACTTTCTAGTTGTGGTGCTCCAGCTTCTCACTGAGATGCTTCCTTTGTTGCAGAGCGCTGGCTCTAGAGCATGTAGGCTACAGTAGCTTTGCCACACAGGCATAGTTGCTCCACAGCATGTGGGATCTTCCCAGACCAGGGATCGAACCCGTGTCCCCTGCACTGGCAGGTGGATTCTTAACCACTGGACCACCAGGGAAGTTCCTGAAACAATTTTTTTTTAAAATATCTATTCATTTGGCTGTGCCAGCTCTTAATTGCTGTATGTAGGATCTTTAGTTGTGGTATGTGGGATCTAGTTCCCTGATCAGGGATCAAACCTGTGACCCTGATTGGAAGTGTATTGGAAGTGCAGAATATTGGCCATTGGACCACCAGGGAAGTCCCTAGAAACATTTTAAAAAGTGCTTTTTGGTAAATATTTTAGGAAATACAAGAAATATCACCTTGTAAATGACAGTTTTATTTTGAGAAAGAAATAAAACAAAGGCTTTCTAATTTGAGAAAATTAGAAATGCTTTCTAGGAAAAGAAAATGGATTCTTCTCTTTCGTAGGGAAAAACTATCTTTCTTTTGCTTTGTAGATTAGTATTTCTCTTTTTTTTGAAGGAAGTTGGTGAGTCTTTAAAAACTCTGTATTTTTTTGTGTAATAAATGATTGATAAATATAATGAATAACTGAGCCTATATACTTATTCTTTTTAATATTATGTTTTTCCTAGCAGAATGCCTTGTATAGAAGCAAATATTTATTACTCATTGAAAAAACTGTCATTCCTGCTTCAGCTTCAAGCCACTGACATTTAATTTTCTAACGTCTTTCACAGAGAATATATGATTGCAAAATCTGCCCCAAACAAGTATTTTATAATCCTTCTTGTGCCCCACTGTTTTTCAATTTATCAACAGTGGTGCCTGCCTAAACTGTCAACCAGGGATTTTCATCATTTAATCAATATACCATACATTTGAAAGGAGTGCTTAAAAATTATTCCATAAACTCATGTCTTGTATAAGGGTAAAAAACCTACAGCTAGAAGCATTTATAGCAAGGCTAATAACTAAACAGCACAATCAACTTTGAAGGTGACTGGCTAATGTCAACATTAGATTGTGGAATCTGCTAACCCTGTCACCTAAAGAAAATAAAGCGAAAAATAAGGGCAAAGGTAAAGACTTGAGAAATTCTTTGGGAGAGAGAATCAAAATGTCAGACTATAAAGAAACTGCACTTGGAATGCAGGGTCCTAAGAGTATTCTTTAGCATGTATCTGAAAGTTTATGTATGGAAAATAAGAATGACAAACAATAATTTAATTCATTTACTACAAACCTCAGGAGCGTTTTGGCAAGAAGACAAGCATGACCAGGAGGAATAAAGGAAAAAAAAAAGGAATCATAAATAAATCACCTCTTTAATTATCCATTTGGATTGTCACTTTAGTGCCACTCTAGAGGCCATCAATGTGAAACAAATATTTTTCTCTTCTTGGAAGGAAGTTGCTTCTAAGGCTGCCAAAAGTTTAGCTGGATCAGGCCTCCTCTCTCTTTAATGAACTATGCCATTCTACACCATTTTCCCATATAATTTAAATACAGATTCCTAGAAATGCATCATTTTAACCAACAAGGTACTTACATTCACACTGTATGACATCTAGGTTAAACTGTTGAACGGCTCCCATGCTTATCTGTTTTAACTCACTGTCCAGTAGCATCTGCATTAAGGATGTTGACAGATGCTGGCAGGCTGACATGCAAGCAGTCTGGGCAACTTTCCCCTGTTTAACAAATATCCAAACCAAAAAATAAATAAACATAGAAACGTATCATATCATAAAGTATCACAAAAATTTTTCATGGCATTTTTTTTAGTGGTGGTCTTTCTCTTTCTGTATTCTGAGTGGCTGCCTTTTAGCATAGGAACTGAAAGTAACATTCTGTTGACTTGTCATTCTCATGATATAATCATCATTAAAGTTATAACTGTATGTAGAAAAATTAAAGTTTGTGTTTAAAATCTATTGATTATTTCATATCTCTTTAAATATCTCAAGTATTTTTAAAAAAGGACATTAAAATGTACCATTTGTGACATAAAATAACTGTCATGTTGATGGAACATTTATTCATATAATGCTCTTTAAACTTTCCTTTATGTAATTAACCAAGCCAAGAATTAAGTTACTAGTGTAATTTATTATAATTTAACTACACCTAATATACTTTATAACATATACTTTCATATGTATGTAATAAGTAAAATGTCTTTATAAAATATACTTTGAGTCATTAAGTTCTTACTTCTAATAGGAAGCTTAGTTTGGAGCATAGCTTCAATTAGGAGGAAAAAAAAGAAGCTTGCATACTGATATGATTTCACAGTCATCTACAGATCTGTTCATTTAGTTTTAAAAATTAAGTTTTAAAATCATCTGATAATTTAGAAATATAAAGTGAGCTACAAATACTTGTGGTTGTCTTTTAGTATAATATCATTATATTTTCTACTAAAATAAGCTCCTAAATCTCCACATGAATTTTGTCAGCCTTGATTCAGGCTATATTTTCTTTAAAATGATAAAAACAATTTAAAATGTCTAGCTTCTAGATTATATAGCTGAATCACAATATAATACTGCCTTTAGTATAAATTGTTCTTTCAAGCAGGCTTTTTATTTAACTACAGTTGAAAAAATATTACAAAAACTTTCAGATAAAGCTTTCCAGTGTAAATACCACCACTAGTATGGCTATTTCCAACCCACAATTATGTGATTTGGTGAAGGACTGACACCCATATGATTCAAAGATCTATGACTAAGGTTAGAAATAAGAACTTTTGGAGGATGTGCCATGTTTTGCCTTATTAGCATTAACAAATATTTACCCAGTGATATGTGATCATTATGCTTTTCTTACTTATCACAAAGGCCAATAAAGCTACAAAATCATGAAAATCTTCCAAACATAAATGCTATAATATATTGATGCAAAAATGTTTACATAGGATTGATCTGTTAGAAAATAAGGAACACAAATGTATTTTTAAGATGTTTACTTGAACAACTGTTCATTCAATTACACATTTAAAGTCAGACTGAAAACAAGCAATTTTTATGGATCCTTACGAATCTTTGATAAGTCTTTAGTATTTAGACACTATGCACAGTAAAAAAAAATTGTGCATCTGAAATGGAATGCCAATATCTAAATCAGAAACTTTAGAGATAAAAGCTGATGCAAACAATATATTTGACAAATACTGATGAACTGCCAAAAAGGAATGTAACAAACAATGCAAAACCCAGCATGCTTCAAGATCCCCAAATCAAGAAGAATTAGTCTAGGAGACATGCAGCTCCATTTCCCAAGCAGAATAATATCAATATGAAAGAGAAGCAGGAGGGGAGAGACAGAAAAAGAAGAAATCAATGGCATGTAATTTAATTACAATGTAGTAGGCTTGAAAAAACTTAATGGAAATGTCATTTTGACCTAATGGAACAACTAGCATGTTTTAGTTTTAATGTAACTTCTCCATCAAATCAGTTCCATGTCCTACTTATGTTGCCACTATAATGTACTAACTGCAAAAGCAGATTAATAAACTACCAAAAACAGTTACTACTACATTCATTTCATAAACAAACACACTGTGTAAAATTTTAACATGGGTTCGGATGCTACATATGACTATGCAGCAATAGTACTGGAGCCAAAATAATAGTACTAGTACAAAAATACAGGCTATTTCATAAACTTGGTGGATGTGGGTAATGAAAACATACAAGCATGCATGCGCGTGCACACACACACACACACACACGTGTTTCTGTTTAAGTAACACATGCAATTTCCTTTGATTATGCATATTAAATACAGGCTTATTGTTCTCAAAGATAGAAGTTTAAAATGTTTATAAAATATTGAAATGAAAAATTCCTTTTTATAGCTCAAAATTGATATCAAAGGTTCAAATCCTTTAAACACTTATAGTCTATAAGATCAATTTTTTTTAATGTGTACTCTTTGACTATAAAATGTGAGCAAATATTCTTAAATTTTATCTATTACTTATTTTGAGACAGAAAATTTTAATATTCCAGAAACTTGCATATCCCCCAAACATTTCTGATGCCTGTAGACTTGGTTACACTTTTGTATAACCAAAACACTCCTTTCCGAACACTATTTTGCTATTATTGTTGATGCTTTTAATACTGTATCACCTTCTAGAACAAAAATAATCTAAGTACTTTTACAACTATCTTTAAAAACTGGCCATTTTCATTATAGATGTTCTGGTTTTTAACAATACAACAAACAAAGCCAAAATAATTAAATGAAGTGACTGAGAAAATATAGCACATTTAGTATCAAGCACCTAGAAATTTCTGCTCCTCTCATCTGAAAAGTTAACTGCAACTATTGCTAACATTCTCCTTTTCTTTAACATGAATTTCAATAAGTAAGTAAAAACACCTGCCAAGCTTTTAAAGGTAACTACTTCTTTACCCTGCTCTCACATCTTGCTGAAAAACAACTTGCACAGAGAGAAAACCCCTGGACAAACTTCTTGTATTTCAAAGGAACTTGTAAAAGAGAATCTGCTGACATATTAGATCCTTTTCGCATTACCCAAAAGCTTTTCTTCTAAGAACAATTGTGGTAAAGAGACATTTGGCTCCTAGGAAATTCCCAGAGGGTCAACCATATGCATCCTTCCATGGCACCTTCACACTGCTGCTTTCTAGATTCATGTCTCAAAAGCAGCTTTCATCATTTACTTGTGTGTCAGTCAATATGATTTATGGACTGCATTCAACAAAGTCAAAGCATATAGAATGAGAAATATGACTACAATCTGCTAATTTGTTTTGTATTGAGCCACTTAAGAGTCAAAGACCTGATGTCAGACTGAGTCCAGCAACACAATTATCCAGTCGGTGACAGATTCATCCATCCTCCCTGCCAGGCTGTGCCAATCAAAGACAGCATGAGGCGACATTTGGTGAAATCAGTAAGAAAACTCATTCTCTAAGCAACCTATGTGAGACCTTGATTGACACTTTTTGAATTTAGTTTGTGGAACACAGACAGTCTTTACCCAATAGTCCCTCACTGCAAGCTGTGAAATAGGGCTTTTAACGCCAATCACAGAAACAATAAACCACAAACCACCAACCCTCAGTTTAAAAGGAATCAAGAAAACACATCTGTTTGTATGTCAAGCCAAATTTCCAGAATAATTTACTATTATAGATTAGGTAAAGATACTCTGTTTCCTTTGAAACATCATAAAATGACATGGTAACAAAAATGTAACACATTTTATTAGATTATAACTCAAAACAGTTTTGGTTTCAAAGTAACACTTTGATAGATCTACTCTAATATAATAGTAGGAGAAATGTAGAATACTTAGAAACTAATTTGACACATTTAAATTTTCATTTGAAGTTCTCATTTCTTCTCACCATTCTCTTATTTCAAAGATCTAATAAAATAGGAAGGCTTGATTTCAATAATTATTTGAAAGCATTTTTCAATGTTGCTTTCATTCTCTCAAATACACTTTACATAAAAATGTGCTCTTGAAATCACAATCATTCTTTCTGTGTTGGTCTATTTTCCTTAAAGATCCCAGGAGAATCCATTTTCTTTTATTTATACCCCCATAAAAAGATCAACTCTGCACAATAAGCTACTTTTTATTTAAGTCAAGAAAAATATAGACTCAGAAATATTATTCACTATATTTATTATTCTTTAAATTGATAACAGGTTTTGTTTTGAAAAGTTATGTAACTTGTCAGGAAAAACTTTAAAACTTGAATAAAATCATGGTCAATTTGAATATTAAATCTAACATTGGTAAGCAAATTTATTAACTCTGATTCTATATGACTTTTAAAGTTATTTAAATAAAAACAGCAAAATACTACTATAGTATTCAAACTTACTGCCTCTCAATTTGCAATGTGAATTTCAGTTATGAGATACAAAACAGCCTTTTCAGAGGGAAGACGAAAGAAGAAAGGAAATATTTTGATGAATCGGTCAGTCTCCTAAAGAACCACAATTTTTAGCCTTTTAAAACACATAGTCCAAAAGAGTGAGGTCTTTCATCAAATATGGAGTATCCAACACTAAAACCAGAAATTAATTCTTGTAGAAAAATGATGCCAAGTTGAAAAATAGACATCTTAATCTAAGAAATCTATTATAATTCTTTCTATTTTACATAAGATTCACTAATTTAAATTTCATTATATGAAACTACTTAAATGTACTTCTATGCAAACATAAAAATGTTATTCAATCTGGAAAAAACATACCTAAAACATGAAAATTTCCCCAAGATGACTTCACAAATACACAAAGATTCCATCATCTAGTAAGGTTTTAATCTATTTTCTGGCTGAACACATGGTATAATACTGAAATGTCTCTGATTCCCAATAATATAGAATGTATGTTTAAAGGTTTAAATATCAAGATGAATTTCTTTAGCAAGTTTTAAAAATAACTTTAATACAATCTTGAAAACAGTTTTGAGATTATGCCCCCAAAATTCATAGGTCTACCAAAATATACTTACTCTAATGTCCCTAACATTCTCCAAAATACCTCCTTTACATTGTGTGTGTGTGTGTGTGTGTGTGTGTGCGAGTGCTGGCCATCAGTCGTGTCCAACTCTTTGCGACCCTATGGACTGTAGCCTGCCAGGCTCCTCTGTCCATGGGATTTTCCAGGCAAGAATACTGGAATGGGTTGCCATGCCCTCTTCCAGGGCATCTTCCTGACCCAGGGATCGAACGTAGATCTCTTAAGTCTTCTACACTCGCAGGTGGGTTCTTTACCGCCGAGTCACTAGGGGAGCCCCATCCCAACCACAGATCTCATCAAACTTTGGTGGCCTTTTCCTCCTTCTTAAACAATCTTTTGAACATGGTCTTAGATGACATATAGCACTCAGATTTTTAGCTTCCTGCAAATATCATTGCTGCTGTCATGGCAGTCCCATGATATCCTCAAACTTCTCTTAACTTTAACAAGAAGAAAGAGAATGCAAGGACAAGTAGGGCAGTGACATCTAGAAGAGGTCAAGGTTTCGAAGCTACTGATTATACCAGAAATCTAGATTAAACACACTTTTGTCCAAGGTTGCATGAAGAAGAAGCTAGTCTGTGCTGTGTAGGAACTGACAGAGATATTTCCTATCTCCTAAATTCACTCGATAACAGCAAATTGGGCAATTAGGTACATGTTTAAAGAGGGAAGCAAAAAATATCAAGGCCCTATAACCTTTTCCCTTGGCAAATGTAAGAAATGCAAGAGAAGCTTAAGACAAGCTGTAAACTTCACATGTGACTGAATACTATGGTCAAGCCACAGGAATTAAGCCTGAAAAACTGAAACATCCAAGAACTGTTATTAAAACAACAACTCTATCATAGCAGAGTCAGAGCCTCATTTTTTTTACATAAGCACCCACCTCAGAGTATTAGGACTATATAATCATTAAAAACTACTATTTCACAACGCCAGTACAACTTAAAATTTGCAAAGAAGTTGTCAGAATCACTAACAAGTTAGAAGAGTATAGACTGTTTCCACATGATCATTAGTAAAATGGACAAATGTCACCCAAGCTGACTCTCTCTTATTAATATATACAGGTAGGAGGCTAAGTAAGTAAGTGTTAGTCACTCATCATGTCTGACTTTGCGACCCTATGGACTGCAGCCCACCAGGCTCCTATGTTCATGGAATTCTCCAGGCAAATTACTGGAGTGAGGAGCCATTCCCTTCTCCAGGGATCTTCTCCAATCAGAGATCAAACTCAGGTCCCCTGCATTGCAGGCAGATTCTTTACTATCTGAGTCACTGGGGAAGCCCAATACATTATAAACATAGCCATACATATGCAAACATAACACAGAGTAGGCCTTTGTCATCCAAGGCATTTATATCTAGATTTCACCCTTTTAAGGATGACTCTGAGAGTTCAGTACAAGTAGGGCTTCATTTACTGAGACTGACATTTGAGATAGGTACTCTGTGAAATGGGGTGTGGGCAGGGAGGAACTACTCAGAGACTGAATACAGTCAAAGTCCCAACCTCCCCAAGTCAATCTGGCTTAGCTGTCTTCTTTTAGTTGACATGCATAAAGTAACTCTCGTTAAGATCTACAGTTTTCAACTGTATCTTACAGTGTTTTCTGAAAGAAATTACATGGCACAGCCATATTCTCAAATTTGGGAATTCTCAAAGGTTTAGAGTATACTCACCTAGAATATTAAGGATTTTTTGAACAGGTAATTTCATTGGGCTAAATCCTAGATTGTAGGAATGCAGTTGGGGTAGATACTATTAGTCACTTTCAGTTGAGGGAGTACCTGGAAGAGGAGTTTAAACTATTCAGGGAAATGTATCCTGTGAGGGAAGGATACATATTAAAACAGAACAAAATTCATTATGGGAGGAGGGGGCAAACAAGGTAAGTCATCTACTAAGCACTTTTTTCTAAAAACAGTCTTGCAAATGACATTCAACAATATTCTGAGAGTGAAAAATAAGTCCTTATAGACATCTACAGTAGGCCTTTGTCAACTGCCTCCTTCTTGTTTCCAAACAAAGGCTTTAAATCTCAATGCTATTACCAGCTACCAGACCAATTTTCATCAGAGGCAGAAAGTTTTAAAACAGCTTCCTTACAATGCCTAGTCTCCTGAATGAAAGAAAAGGAAGTGATTAAGTTGTTGCATATATATGTAATATTCATCTAAACTTGCACTTTTCTTAGGACTTCACTCTGCAAAGTATAATCTCTTTTATCCTCATCCTTATCCATTCCTGTCTGTTCTATACAGGGAAGAAAAAAAAATACAGGTTCTTGAGCATCACCAGATCGTGGCTTGCACAGGAAACTTCTGACTCCCAACATCTTTCCCTACCATCTCCTTTCTTTCACTTCAGGGGATCTGACGTCTTTTTCACTTTATCTGCTCATAATAAACATAATTCCAACTCAAACAATCTCTTATCCACATATTTTAGACTCTTTTCTCCCCTCATCCTTGGCCTACTTAACGCTGGGGGGGGGGGGTGGTATGGTGAAAGAACTATCTTCTATTTTTTTCTTTCTATTGTGTAATACAGGTTAAAAGGAAAGATACTATTTTCATTCCTAGAACTTACCGCTATTTGCAAAAACTAAAGTACCCTACAAACACAAATTCTGTTGCCATCTGGCAGTGAAACTGCTAGATGGTATGTTTTCATCTGTTTTTGATACTGAATCTTCCTGTTAAAAATGATCCTTTGCTCATAAAGCTTGCATCAATTATATAGTCTGTTTCATCTATAGCCATTAGAGAGTGAAGTAAAAGGTTATTTCTAAGTGTGCATATACATGTATGTACTAATACTCTGTGTGTGTATATAGAGTCCACTTTATTTCCATTTATATCTCCTTAATCTGTTACTTACAGGTTGGTCTTGTACTTCTCCCCTAATCCACTGATTTCCTATCAAAATTCTCGTGCTAAAAGTCCTTCGTTATTAATACCACTACTTCTTCCAACTATGCCCTCATTAAAAGCAATTCAAAATACTGTTGTCTACAACCTTTGACAGCAGGGAAATATTTAAGTATGCTGTGTGATACATACACACATAAGGCTTATAAACTTATGAAATCAAATTTCTCACCAAGATTAGTCAGTATTTAGCTAATAGAGACATCAACTTAATACCCAAAAGGATTAGAGTTATAAAATTCAAGTATGTTCACTTTCAACTAAAAAGCAAGATTTCTTTTGCAATTAACTTCCAACAGTGAAATCACTTAACTGTTTTATTACATTATGAAAAAGCTTAAGAAAAAATAGAAATTCTATTACTAACACTGGACCTTGATTGCTTTCAACTTTTTCATTTATGTTTTCTCTCAAAGTTCTCTAACTTTCTCCATTGCACTGATATACTGTCAATGGTTTGCTCTTGTTGATTTTTGTGTACTTGTAAGTAACTTATTATAAAGTATGGAAATAACTATCAAAATGTGTCATAGAAATACCTCGCTTACCACCATAGAAAGAACTATTTCAAATAAGTAACTTTTTTAAAACACTGGACATTCAAGCGCCAAATCTTTCTAAATTATTCACTCACATTTATCTAAAACTGATCCCCAAGTCTATCCATCCTTAAATACAGGACAGGAAATAATCTGAGGTTCTTTTTTTTTTGGATAGCAAGGTTAGTATCATTTCTGTATTCTGAATATGCATATGGTCTATCTGCAGGAAATCTGTAAGCACGCTTAACAGGTACTTAACAACTACTACATTTATTGAAATGAACTGAACACTTATTAAATGAGCAAAAAGGTCAAGTGAAAGCTTGAGGGTCTGTCCCTTCAAAAAGTCAAAGTATTAGTCTTAGTGTTGGGAATTTGCAAGTTATTTTCATGCTATAGGTTCGTTTTAATCACTATTTAATCACTATTCAACATTTATAGCTGTATCTAGAGAGTGGTGATCTGAGTTATTATATTATCCTTTCAAGGAGGTGTATAAAGAACGAGTAACCATGCAAATATTTCTATTCATCTGATGGTACTGATACCATCTTTACTATTATCACATTCACACAGGTATTTTCTAAATTCCTGTCTGCAAATAAGACTGTAAACTTTCTCTTCAAAACTAGAAGTATTCTATATTTGACAAACAAATTTCTTGATTCAAAACTTCTGATTTTTACAGTATACTTTTTTTTCTTGGTCACACCACACAGCTTGCAGGATTCTCGGTTCCCTGACCAGAGACTGAACCCAGGGCCTGGCAGTGAAAGCCTGGAATCCTAACCCCTAGGCCAACAGGGAACTCCCTGCAGTATACTTTTCATACTTTTTCAACACACAAGAAAATTATCTTTATAATAGTCTAGTTATTCACTATTCCTCTCATATTAACTTTAAAAGTACTTATAAAGCACTTCCTCCATGTAAGACAGTGTTTAGGTAGTATAGAAGACACCATGATGAGTAGATACAGTTCCTGACATAATGACATTAAATTCTGCGAGTAGAAAGAAGGAAAGTCTACAACCATAGTTCAAGACAAAATATAAATAAGTACCATAAAAGTGGGACAAAGTCTCAACATAAGGTTAAACAGACTCAGTAAAAGCTTCATGAAAGAGGTAGTAGCATTAAAGATGGCTCTTGAAAGAGATTCAAAATTTTTACAGTTATAAATGAAGACAAGGTAGAAAACTCAAGCTAGATGCAGGGCAGAGTGAATTTTCCACTTTAAATGCCCAGGTTAAATCATGGTCAGAAATGTATCAGAAAGAGACTAAGGTCATTTATTTGTTAGCCTATGGAATTTTCACTTAGTTCAGTAGATAAGTGAGAGATCTTGAAATTTTTGAATAGAGAAAATGAAATTAAAATGTGCTTTGGAAAGGATTATCTGGCTTTGATATGTAGGATGAACAGAAGTAATGAGAGACTATTGGCAAAGACGAATTAGGAGACAATTACGATAATCAAAATTTGAACTTTGACAATAGAAATAAGAACAGAAAGGACAAAATGTAGGTTAGGAACATTTAAATTTTAAATGCTAGATGATATTTTTTCAAAAATAAGAATATTTTTCAATATGTATACTCAGACAACATTTGAGTTCTTATTTCGGCTCTCAAGAGCTTGTAACTGGAGGTGAAAAGGATGAACAAATGCAATAAAGGGCAAAATGTGACAAAGCCACTAAAAAAGAGTAGGTGCTGAGGAAGGCAATGAACACTATTGGGCTTGGGGTGAAAAAGAAACATTTGAATTGGGTCATGAGCTATACTGTGTTATGCACTGAGATTTCTACAAGTAGAGTCTGGGATACGTGTTGTAGAGAAAAAGCATTCAGGAAAAGAACAAATAATCTTACAAACAAATATAACAACTAATATGTTTTGAGTGTTCGTTTTATGCCAGGCACTTTTCTGAACATTTCATGTATACTATCTCATTTAACCCTCACAAAAATCTCTAGAGTATATATTCTTATTGAACTATTGAACTCATTTGTAGATAAGGAAAATATTTCAAGCATGGCCTGTCATGCCTGAGATGACCACAGAGAGATATTCCCAAAGCATTGCACTCACCACAGATGCACCATAATGTTAACTTTCACAATCAAGTCCCAGAGAATCTTGATTGCTTCACCAAAACAACTAGTTATTATCTTCAAACTTTGGCTTCCACAAAAACTACAAATGTACCAAGAAAACTGCCAAAACAATTAAAATTTTCCATAAGCACCTAAGCAGAGAAAAATAAGCCTGCAGGAAGTTCATTGTTTTCTAATTCGCATGCTAGCTTGAGCTTGTATCTACTTACCGACATGGCTGCATGATCACTGCTGTTAGTCTGAGAAGGAAGTCAAACACGCAATCATAAAAAAGGAAAATGTATTCTGATATCAACAGAAGTGGTGGTTAAAGCAGTAAAAAATTACACCATACACAAGCCAGCTGACACTCTGTTGTTATCACTTGAAACTCAAAATCTATTTATTAGTGACACCTGAATATCTGATCTAGCCTGAACTGAAGGCGGCCCTGCATAGGGGAAGTTATCCTTTTTACCAAACACACAAGGAGTAAAGGAGAAACCACAAGCAGAAATGAAGGAAGACATTTAACTAGCCAGGTAGATTATTTTAATTACCCACAGTAAGCAGTGGGTTGGCAGCTGTGTTATCCAGACAATTCATTCTTCTGGAAGACTGGACTACACTCTAGGTAACCTCTAGGTCCTTTCTAGATTTAACTTCCAAAAAAATTTTGTTTGGATTAGCAAAATCTCATCACAACAGTTATTTTATTCAACTGTTTTTTCCCAAAATCTTTCAAATTGCGTAAAAGGTATATAATTGTATGTGAGATATAAAAGTCATAAAGCCAAGATGAAATTTAGCTAAAATTCTGTAATGCAGTCAATAAAAGTCAGTCAACAACATTTAACACATGAACATGAACACCATGTAAGTCACAGGATTTGTGATGCTTCCATCATTGTTCACATTATATAATTTTTATGTTACAGTCAATAAGTCATCAGATCAACATTATTCATTATCATTATATATTTAAGGATTAATATTGAAATAAGAAAAAGTAACTTGTCAGCATATATGTATACAATAAATATATGGTCATGTTTTCACTTGATAAGTACTAAAATGTATTCACAGCTGCTTATGTAACAATTTAAAAAATATAATTTTTGTACTTTTAATATAATTCTTTCTGGTATCACATAAAAGAAAGGGTGATTAAAGCCTGTGATTGTACTCCTGACTATTAAAGTTCTCCTCTGCAGTTTCCAGTGAAGTCAAAGGACATGTACATCTATATATTTAATTCAGGGGAAAAGTATGAACCAAAGGACAAAGAACATAAAAGAGCAAAACTAAAAAAGAAAATAAGGTGCCAGAATAAATAAATCTAAGTTTAAGTTAGAACTTTACACCTGTGTGACACTTAATAATAAATTTTATATATGGGGACCTTCGAGGTGATCGCATCCAATCATTTTACTTCAAAGAGAAGGAAAGAAGTTGTTCAAAATCAAGATGGTAGACTAAGTTAATGCATTTGCTTCCCACTGATCCCGAGATACAAGTGATACAAGAAGCCCAGAATTACAAAACAGGAATAAAATGTTTAACAACACAGAAAATGAAGGCATTTAGGGGAATTCATTAAGGGATACCTTCTAGAAGACAGAAAACAAAATTTTTTTTTAATGTTTATTTATTTATTTATTTATTTTGGCCATGCCACAAGACATGTGGGATCTTAGTTCCCCAACCAGGGATCAAACCTGTGCTCCCTGCACTAGAAATGCAGAGTCTTAACACCTTGACCACCAGGGAAGTCACCCAGAAAACAGATTAAATAGAGAAGAGAAAGCAACTGCCCATTACATGCTACTAGGGGAACTACAGTGGAGTTGGGAGCCAGCTGTGTATTAGAGGTCTAGTTGTGCATATGAGAGAGGACAGATATCAGAAATGCGATGGGAAACAGGGTAAGTAACTAAAGATTTTTAGAACAACTGTGCCTAATTACAGAGCACAAGCATTTTTCCATAGTGGGAGAAACTTTAGAGGGAGAGGTAAGACTCCAGGTGTAGGTAGAAAAAAAAAAAAGAGAGAGAGCAGGAAGGAGGAAGGGGGGTGTTGTGACAATGGAAAGAGGAGCAGTGATGGCTACACAATCTGTGGAGCTCAGTGCAAAATGAAAATGTCCAAAAATCTGTAAGAATTTCAAGACGCCAGCAAAGCACCAAAGCAAGTGCAGAACGCTTCTAAACTCAGGACCCCGTGCCAAAGCACGTGTTACACATCCACGAAATCAGCCCTAGAGAAAGGAAACCACAGTCTCATGGATAGCTCTATACCTGCTCACTCTAAGGTTAAGAATCTTAGGCAAAGTCCCTCCCAAATTTAAAAAAATTTCCAGTCAGATTCCTAACTAAGGGGAAAAAAAAATCTATCAAAAAATAGGGTATTTATACAGTAGCAGAGTAAACGCAAATCAGCGTTTCAGGCATTCTTTGTTAAAAGAGAATGAGAAAAACAAAGAAAGAAAAAACCTATTCAAGGGTAACATAGATAATTCAAGAAACAGAAAATATCTTTTTAAAAAACCCTCCAGGGACTTCCCTGGTGGTCCAGAGGCTAAAGCACTGTGCTCCCAATGCAGGGGGTCCAGGCTTTCAATCCCTGGTCAGGGAACTAGATCCCACATGCTGCAACTAAAGAGGCTGCAGCAGCCAATTAAATTAATTAACTAAAAAAAAAAAAACCTCTAACACCTCAGGGAGATTTGAAAGATAATATATACATTTTTTAAAAAGAGAGAACAGTATTCTATGAGAAAAGAACACTTTTAAAACAGAGTGATTCCTTAAAAATTAAAATATAACTAGTAAAATATTCTCTAGATGGACTGAAAATAAAATTGAGAAATCCTCCCAAAACAGAGAACAAAAAAAGAGATAGGAAATGAAGGAAAAGATAAAGAAGATCAGTCTAGGAACTCTAACATCTAGTTAATGACAGTCCAAGAAAGAGAGAACAGAAAAGTGGAGGGAAAAAAATGATCTAAAAAATAATAAAAGAGAAGTTTCCTGTGCTGAACTTTCCCTTCGACAGGAAGGGGCCATTGACTAAAGAGCTAAGTAAATGAAATAAAAGCTAACATCTCCACACATTATCATGACATTTTAGAATATTAAAGAATAAAAAAACAAGGGTGCCCACTCTCACCACTACTATTCAACATAGTTTTGGAAGTTTTGGCCACAGCAATCAGGGCAGAAAAAGAAGTTAAAGGAATCCAGATAGGAAAAGAAGAAGTGAAACTCTCTCTGTTTGCAGATGACATGATCCTCTACATAGAAAACCCTAAAGACTCTACCAGAAAATTACTAGAGCTAATCAATGAATACAGTCAAGTTGCAGGATATAAAATTAACACACAGAAATCTCTTGCATTCCTATACACTAACAATGAGAAAACAGAAAGAGAAATTAAGGAAACAATACCATTCACCATTGCAACAAAAAGAATAAAATACTTAGGAGTATATCTACCTAAAGAAACAAAAGACCTATACATAGAAAACTATAAAACACTGATGAAAGAAATCAAAGAGGACACAAACAGATGGAGAAATATACCGTGTTCATGGATTGGAAGAATCAATATGGTCAAAATGGCTATACTACCCAAAGCAATCTATAGATTCAATGCAATCCCTATCAAACTACCAATGGTATTTTTCACAGAACTAGAACAAATAATTTCACAATTTGTATGGAAATACAAAAAACCTCGAATAGCCAAAGTAATCCTGAGAAAGAAGAATGGAACTGGAGGAATCAACCTGCCTGACTTCAGACTCTACTACAAAGCCACAGTCATCAAGACAGCATGGTACTGGCACAAAGACAGAAATATAGATCAATGGAACAGAATAGAAAGCCCAGAGATAAATCCACGAACCTATGGTCACCTTATCTTCGACAAAGGAGGCAAGGATATACAATGGAAAAAAGATAACCTCTTTAACAAGTGGTGCTGGGAAAACTGGTCAACCACCTGTAAAAGAATGAAACTAGAACACTTTCTAATACCATACACAAAAATAAACTCAAAATGGATTAAAGATCTAAATGTAAGACCAGAAACTATAAAACTCCTAGAGGAGAAGCATAGGCAAAACACTCTCCGACATAAATCACAGCAGGATCCTCTATGACCCACATCCCAGAATTTTAGAAATAAAAGCAAAAATAAACAAATGGGACCTAATGAAACTTAAAAGCTTTTGCACAACAAAGGAAACTATAAGCAAGGTGAAAAGACAGCCCTCAGAATGGGAGAAAATAATAGCAAACGAAGCAACAGACAAAGGATTAATCTCAAAAATATACAAGCAACTCCTCCAGCTCAACTCCAGAAAAATAAATGACCCAATCAAAAAATGGGCCAAAGAACTCAACAGACATTTCTCCAAGGAAGACATACAGATGGCTAACAAACACATGAAAAGATGCTCAACATCACTCATTATCAGAGAAATGCAAATCAAAACCACAATGAGGTACCATTATACGCCAGTCAGGATGGCTGCTATCCAAAAGTCTACAAGCAATAAATGCTGGAGAGGGTGTGGAGAAAAGGGAGCCCTTTTACACTGTTGGTGGGGATGCAAATTAGTACAGCCACTATGGAAAATAGTGTGGAGATTTCTTAAAAAGCTGGAAATAGAACTGCCATATGACCCAGCAATCCCACTTCTGGGCATACACACCAAGGAAACCAGATCTGAAAGAGACACGTGCACCCCAATGTTCATCGCAGCACTGTTTATAATAGCCAGGACATGGAAGCAACCCAGATGCCCATCAGCAGACGAATGGATGAGGAAGCTGGGGTACATATACACCATGGAATATTACTCAGCCATTAAAAAGAATTCATTTGAATCAGTTCTAATGAGATGGATGAAACTGGAGCCCATTATACAGAGTGAAGTAAGCCAGAAAGATAAAGACCATTACAGTATACTAACACATATATACGGACTTTAGAAAGATGGTAACGATAACCCTATATGCAAAACAGAAAAAGAGACTCAGATGTATAGAACAGACTTGTGGACTCTGGGAGAAGGCGAGGGTGGGATGTTTCAAGAGAACAGCATTGAAACATGTATATTATCTAGGGTGAAACAGATAACCAGCCCAGGTTGGGTGCATGAGACAAGTGCCCGGGCCTGGTGCACTGGGAAGACCCAGAGGGATCGGGTGGAGAGGGAGGTGGGAGGGGGAACTGGGATGGGGAATACATGTAAATCCATGGCTAATTCATTTCAATGTATAACAAAAACTACTGTAATGATGTAAAGTAATTAGCCTCCAACTAATAAAAAAGTAAAAAAGAAAAAAGAAATAACCTAAAAAAAAAAAAAAGAATAAAAAATAGATCCTAAAACCTGGATGCCAAAAGACAATGGAGGAATGCAACAAAAATTGTCAGAGAAAAACTATTCAACCTAGAATTAATAAATTATCAATCAAACACAAGGACAGGGAAGGTATTTCATGATATGCAAGGACTTCAATAGGAGAAAGCTACTGTGGCAGTTTAGCAAAACCAACCAGTGAAGTACTAAAAACACTTGAAATCCATGAAACAGTTTCCAACTCTGGAGGATCAGAGAAAGAAAGTTCCAGGTAAACAGCTACACAGCAATTTTAGAGAGCAACTGGTACAAAGCAGAGACAGAGGCCTCTGCAGCAGTCAGAAAACATCGGGTGAAGAGCCGACAGAGTGAAGGGGAGGGGGGCTACTGTCTTTATCTTACATAGAAGTGAATTAAGATACTGACTAAAGAAAAGGAACGAAAAATAGGAGTATAACTTTTATATAAAGAAACGATAAACATAAGAAATAAAACATCAAACTGAAGAAAAAGGATGAAGTGAGAAGTCGCTATTGAATACATGTGCCTTATCTTTCATAGTAGGGACTCACAAGATATTCTCTTTTTAAGATAACCACCAGAAGAAATGAAAACACATGGTGAAATGGTAGTCTGGGCTTAGGGGAGATGGGAAGGCTATTTTCCATCCCAAAGTCTTCTGGGATACCTGACTTATTACCATGTATACATATTAACAGAAGCAACTTTTAAAAATAGCCTTTATTTTTAAAATATTTTTTAAAAAACAACCTTCATTTTTAGTTCTATGAAATAAAACATATTAATTAGCAAATTAATTCAGAGTCTGAATGATTTGTCAACTTATATAACGTTGGTTAATTGGAATAATCAGGCCTAGACCGTGAATCTCAGGATTTTCAATACAGTACCGCATCTCCAGAAAAAAATTCTTAAGAAGAGTATGGTTTTAAAAGTTAGACACTATCCATTTCTATCTAAATCATGCACCTTCATTCACTGGATATATATACTTATTTCTCACTTACAGAAAGCATAATGTTTTTTAAACTATTTATGGAAATTAAAAGTGCAAATTAAAAAGTTAGTGGCACCAGGTTCATCATTTACACATATCCCTTAGTGGTTGTAAATCAATAAAACATTTTTATTTTAACAAACACATCACTAGCATATATGAAAGAAAGAAATGGTAACTATTGTTTCCAGCGGCTCACTGATGGGTTTTTAGGTGGTACTGTATTCACAGTAAAAGATTACTGAGTTCCACTTGGCAGTCATGAATTACTAAATAACTGCAAGCTGCTCAACAATATCTTGTATTTATAGGCTTATAAGTGGTGAATGAATGCTGAATGCTTTTAAAAATTTAACAATGAATGGTTTTAAAATTCAAAATTGAATGGTTTTCAAATTTTCTAGCTAATATAAAATCTTTAAAAGACACAAAGCTTGCTTACAAGTTAGGCTTAAAAATAAGTGCTACAAATGCATTAGAAAAAGATGACTTGCAGAACACATGTCAAAATGTTAACAGTAGTTTTCCTTTTAAAAGATAACAGAAGATAACTTTTTTTAAAAATTTTCTTCTATACTGAGCAATAGTCTTTAACTGTCAGGAAAAAATCATCAGAAACAAGAAAGTTCACTTACATTTGAAACAGTAAACATTGCTGATTTCAAGAGCACTGATTTGAGGATAAAATAATATTTATATCATACAATAATCACACTTTACTGACATTAGGCAGCATCTGACCATCAGCCACTGTAAGCACTGCAGTCAAGCTATAACAATTATTCAAATAAATATACTTTATAGTGAGTATCTTTAATAATTAATGAAGAAGTTTTAAAAATGGCTACATAATGCAAAAGCACAGAACTCAAAACTAAATAATACAAGCCAAAAATATAGGCATAAATACAACAAAAAAAAGTGTAATGATACTGAAAACTAATACTATAAAAGGCCTTAAAACAACAGAGGAAGAAAGAAGAAGGAAAGATAAAATATTTATTAATAGGGGCTACTTTATGTCAAGTACCCTGCCAGCCAACTATTCTACACATGATTTTATTTCATCCTTTGATAGTGCTATGGGTGACTGTGTTGAAGCTGAAACTCCAATACTTTGGCCACCTGATGCGAAGAGCTGACTCATTTGAAAAGACCCTGATGCTGGGGAAAGATTGAGGGCAGGAGGAGAAGGGGACGACAGAGGATGAGATGGTTGGATTGTTATCACCAACTCAAAGGACATGAGTTTGGGTGGGCTCCTGGAGTTGGTGACGGACAGGGAAGCCTGGTATGCTGCGGTTCATGGGGTCGCAGAGTCGGACACGACTGAGCGACCGAACTGAACGGAACTGAATTGAAGTCCTATGGGAAAAATGGATTATGTCTATTTTGCAGAAGTAAAGGAGTTCAGAGAAGTTAAACAACTTGCCAGGATTCCACAGCCAGGAAGTTAAAAATCTCAGGTTTAAAAATAAGTCGTTTTAACTCTAAAGACCACCCTGTGCTCTCTTCCCTTCATCACTCTGGTCCCTAAGAATAGTAACATGTAAGTGCGCTTAACACTGAGTCATTAAATGGTAAGTTTCCTGAAGAGATAATATATTTAGCAGGGCAGTTTAACATTCTGGGTGTGGGGAAATACCCGTCATTATTATAAATACTGCTTTTTAAGTTACTGTTAATTCCTGTGGCCAGCAGAGAGCCTGGCTTCTCTGCTACAGCACAGGGAAATGCTTTCTAACGTGGAAGCAAAGCCAACTCTTTACTTTTTGTCCTCTGCATAGGCTTGCTGGCTGACTCTTAAGAGAAACAGGTGAGGAAAGTAATATACCAGTTCTCTCACCCATTCAACCATAGAGACTGGAGGCATTTAAAGTAGACATTATTGGTGACCTTCCAAATTCTACAGCTTCCTACCACAACCACAGTGTAGTAGAAAAGAGAAAAACAATAAAGTTCTTTCTCTGGGCTCCATCAAAACCATTATCATCCATTAAGTTCTATTGTTCTCATACCCTGTGAGGAGAGAACAAAATCCTATCAGGTGGATTATAACTTTTCTAGAACCAATGAAACCTTTACTAGGCAATGTGGTCAGCAACTACAAGTCATGACTCTCTTTGATGGGGAAAATAATCTTTTGCAACAATCATAGGGACTGACAAAAAGTAAATATGCAGTGAAGTTAAGAATGGAGCTTTTAAACTCCAGTCTTAGGTACATTTTAGGGGTGGGGTGAGACAGTCATCTTTATCCTACAGGATCTACTTGTCTGTCCAATTACTTGCAATACTGGCCAATACTTGCACTATTTGAAAGAGTGACCCTTGGTTTCACAGCTCCCATTGACTCTAACTCATGGCACTGTTTACTAACTCTGTCAAAATCAAGAATCATGGAGCCAGAGCCACCTCCCCCACATAATTTTTCATGGATAACTAATTCTACCTAAGCTGGTTGACTTGGGACTGACTGATTGCGATGAACAAATACCTTCTGAAGGTTCTTTTAGTTTGAAAGAGTCCAAAACTGGGCCCTCTCTCTATCTAGATCCAAAGGTAACCTGAGGATGAGGTATTATTTTTAGCCTAAACCATTTAAATTAAAATGGTAGCTTATACATCGCCATATATTGCTTAGAAAAATAATGCATTTAATAACACTGTTCTTTGCTTGAAAGAACACAAACTGAATATTTTATACAACTTCACCATTTCAGAGAATTAATATACTCAGCCATAATAATCAACCTTGCTAGAATTTACCATAGTCAACAACTTAATATTTTTGCTTCAGAATTATGCTTTCAGTTCATCCCTTGAACAAAAATATACTGTTATGAGTACTATTTTTTCTTTTCCTAACTGTAAACATAATTTCCTTATTTTCTCATGTCCTATATATTGCTGTTGTTGAATTTTTGGTCTACATTTTATAAAAGTTAACTTTCCTTGCAGAAAAACCCATGTTAGATGACATAAAAATCCAAAATGGCACACACTCACCTAAAACTATACAAAATATTGTAATAGATCAGGTGAGTGACAGAAGTCTGTCATTCTAAATGGCAGAAGAGTGTGTCCTATGAAAAAGCAGGATTTCCCTCTAGATGTCAGCCACCTGAGGTAAGGTATTTACCCCAAACCTTTCTAATATATAATCTCTCTTAATCTTACCTGAGCTAGGCACAAAATCCTTACCCATCATCTCATGTCAACCTGTGAAGCACATATTGCAACATAGAAACATAATGTATATCTGTATATATGTGTATATGTATATCTCTGTATATGTGCACACATGAGCAATGTATTTACTTGCGATAACTGGATTTGGCTGGAAGGACAGAGATATATACTGACAAGGTGAATTCAAATTAATTCAATAATTATTTAATGCATACTTTTTTGAAATTGCTGTAATGCTGTTTAGTTGCTCAGTCGTGTACGACTCTTTGTGACCTCATAGACTGTAGCCCACCAGGCTCCTCTGTCCATGGGATTCTCCAGGCAAGAATACTGGAGTGGGTTGCCATTCCCTTCTCCAGGGGATCTTCCTGACTCAGGGATTGAACCCGGGTCTTCCACATTGCAGGCAGATCCTTTACCATCTGAGCTACTAGGGAGGTGGTATTAAAATTATATATATAATACACAGGTTCCCTTTTTCAACTCAAGAACAATAGTGAGGAATATAGTATCAACCCTGGAAAAGCTTCTAAAAGCTCTTTGGCACAGATGCACTACAAAAATCTCTTTAAGACATTCTTCTATTTTTAAGCAATTCCTTCAATATTCTAACTGGCCCTTCGATAGA
Organism: Odocoileus virginianus; assembly: GCF_023699985.2. Classification (NCBI taxonomy): domain Eukaryota; kingdom Metazoa; phylum Chordata; class Mammalia; order Artiodactyla; family Cervidae; genus Odocoileus; species Odocoileus virginianus. The sequence goes on from NW_027224332.1 coordinate 1,644,161, forward strand.
GAAAGAGATGGGGAGAATAACATCTTTTTTCTTTTCATTTTAAACAAGGAGACGGTTAGAGGCAGTTAGGTAGGCTTCAGATTTAACATTTTTGTGTCCACCTATATCTTATCATGATATTAAAAAGGTCAAAATTCCCCCCTACTTCTTTTGTATAAAACTACTCCATTCACATTTTAACACTAGTTCTGTTAGTTTAGAGTATACCTAGTGAGAAAATGTGCATCCCACCATCATCTGTTTGGTCTTGCCTTTCTTTTTCTTCCTTTGGTAGTGCCACTAGTCTTATGGGATCTTAGTTCCTCAACCAGTGATTGAACTGGGCCCCCAGCAGCGAAAGCATGGACCCTTAACCACTGGATTACCAGGGAATTCCCTTTGCATCCCTCACAGGAAGAATCCAGTGTTTCAGCCTACTCACACTCAAATGTCCCTGTCATATCTTCCTAAGAAACATTTCATCAACAGATTATTCCAGATGTAAATGTTCATGACTACATAATAGGATGGAGCAATGCTCCTATTTTACTTTTAGTCTCTGGTCTACAAATATCCAATAATTTCTTGACCTTTTCTAAAAGAAAAGTCACTGATCATATTGAAGTAGTTTCATGAAAACTACTATCAGAGTTTATTTCTAGTTAAGAATATGTTGTCAGTTTTGGGGGTTTGTTTTGGCTTTGGTGGGAAGTGAGTTGTAACTTATCTGGCTTAAAAAGTAAAACAAATTAAAGTTTCAAACAATTGACTAAAGAGGTATCATGATTCCTGATTTCAAACTATACTACAAAGCCATGCTAATAAAAACATGGCATTGGTATAAAAATAGACACACAGAACAGTGGAACAAAACAGAGAGTCCAGGAATAAACCCACACATACATGGACAACTAATTTACAGCAAAGAAGCCAAGAATACACAATGGGGAGAGGAGAAGCTCTTCAATAAACAGGGTTGGGAAAACTAGGCAGCCACACACAAAAATATGAAACTAGACCACTATCATATACTATACATAAAAATTAACTCAAATCTGTTAAAAACTTGAAACTGAACTTCCTTAGTGGTACAGTGGATGGGAGTCTGCCTGCCAATACAGGGGACACAGGTTTGATCTCTAGTGGGAAGATTCCAAATGCCACAGAGCAACTACAGCCCGTACACCACGACTACTGAGCCCACACTCTAGATCCCATGAGCCACAACTACTGAGCCCGTGTGTCCCAACTACTAAAGCCTGAGTGCCTAGAGCCTATGCTCCACAACAAGAGAAGCCACCTCAACGAGAAGCCTGCGTACCACAAGGAAGAGTAGCCCCCACTCATGGCAGCTAGAGAAAGCCAATGAGCAGCAACAAAGACTCAGCACAACCAAAAATGTATAAATAAAAACTTTAAAAAGACTTGAAATTATAAAGTTCCTATAAGAAAACATAGGAGGTAACCTCCCTGACATTGGTCTTAGCCATGTTTTTCTAGATCTGACTCCAAAGGTAAGAGAAATGAAAGCAAAAATAAACAAATGGGACTCCATGAAACTAAAAAACATTTTCTGCATGGTGAAGGAAACCATCAACAAATGAAAAAGCAACCCACCAAATAGGAAGAGATTTTTGCAAATCATATACAATAGCAGATAATATCCAAGCTGTATAATGAACTCACCTAATTCAACAATAAAAAACCAAACAACTCAAAAACTGGGCAGAAGATCTGAAGAGCCGTTTTTCTAAAGCCATTTTGCTGGCCATACAGATGGCCAGCAGGCACATGAAAAGATGTTCAACATCACTAACCATGAGGAAAATGCAAATCAAAACTTCAATGAGATATCACCTCGCATCTGTTAGAATGGCTATTGGTTAAAAAAAAAAAAAAAAACAGAAATAATAAGTATTGGAGAGAATATGGAGAAAAGGGAACCCTCATATGCTGTTGGTGAGAATGTAAACTGGTGTAACCACTATGGAAAACAATATGGAGATTCCTCAAAAAATTAAGAGTAGTACTGCCATATGATCTAGCTGTTTCAGCTGTGTATTTATGTGAAAAAAAGGAAAATTACTAATTTGAAAGTATATACACCACTATGATCACTGAAGCATAATTTACAATAGCCAAGATATGAGAACAACCTAAGTGTCCATGAATGGATAATGAAAATGTGCCATATATATATATATATGTATATACAAGAGAATGCTATATAGCTATAAAAAAGGGAAGGAAATCTTGCCATTTGTGACAACATGGATGGACCTAGAGGGTATTATGCTAAGTGAAATAAGTCAGATTGAGAAAGACAAATAACATAGGATTTCACTTTCATGTAGAATCAAACAAAACAAAAACAAACTCATAGATACAGAGAACAGACTGGTGGTTACCAGAGGGTTAGGAGCTGGGGGAGGGTGAAGTAGATGGTGAAGTAGATTTATGATAGTGGTCACTGTAGTGTTCACAAGTACCAATTTATAATGTTATACACCTGAAATTTATATGATGTTATGTACCAATTTTAACTGAATAAAAACAATAGCTAAATTAACATTTTTCACAAATTGGTTTACAGGAAAGGAAATATTCAAGTTAGGAAGTGGTTTAAACAAGTAAGCCTCCAACTAAAACTGAATTCTAAATATATTTGAGTAAGCAAAATGATAACAATTTTTTGAAATTTTTTATACTTACAGGCAAATGAGTAAACACTTGAAAGATGCTTCTCAAAAAATTAATAAGATCCATTAAATAACCACTAGCTCTTCCATCTGGCTCAGACATTGTCCAGTCATAATCAGCAAGCTGAACAAATTCATCAATTTTTTGATTAAGCTTGGTATATATTTCTCCCTCTGCTGCATGTCGGGCATCCTGACCGGATACAACAAAACAAAAAGTAAAAAATAAGTTACAGAATCAGGTAAAAAAAACAAGTTTTCTTAAAATTCCAAATTTTATGTTTTATATTTCTTTGGTTTAACATTTTAAACATTTATTCAAAATCCAACAGAACTGTAGGATTTCTGGTTGAAAATACTCTATTTGACATCACTTCTTTTCCCCAACCTCACCTTTACCTTTTTTGTCTTTTTTTGGTAGGATAACTTATTAGTTATCAATTCTGAACTGTTCTCACAGCTCTAAGACCCTTGGGAGAAACAGAAACGGAAAACAAAAGTTGTCAAGAATGCAGACAACTTCTATCCACTGACTCACTGAGGGAAATTAAGTTGGACTATCACTTAAGAAATGAAATCATTATTGGTGTTTTGAGTAGAAGAGTTCCCCCTCCCTATTGCTCCGGAAACAGTTAACTTCTCAAAAGAAGATAAAAGAAATGGAGTGACAAAAAAGAGCAGAGTAAGAATACTCATTTTCTGATCAATTAAAGCAACAAGAAAACTAGCAAAAATTGTCAAAGATCACTTTTTCCAGACGTCTGGAAATTAATTCAAAACCTGCAGCATCTACTTATGAAAAACTGCTGAACCTTGGTATGGAAACAAGCTCTGTGATGTTTTAATGTGCCCCATTTCCACTTTTCCTCCCTAGCTCCAGGTTCACAGTATCCTTGAAAATCAGTATCCCACAACTGTGGTACAAATCTGTGTTGGCCTTTCAGCCAACACAGTGGGGGCAGAATGAGTTGGCACTCCTTTAAAGCCATATTCCCAGAGAATTATCATTATTTGATCTAGCTGGTAATTCCCTGGAAGATCTCACTTGCAGAGAAGGCTTTACATGACCTAAAAACAGGATTGTCAGGAGCAAAAAGCCTTTTTCCTGGGGGCATTTGTTAAAAACAATTAGAGGCAATTGTGTAACATCACAGACACTTTAGGTGGTAGATAACAACTAGGGTACACAATAAGCGAACCAAAAAGCTTAAAAGGAAAAACAGGGTAATGAAATGTCCATAGATGGCTTTGAAAAGCTCTGACATATTCCTGGGAATCTAGAAGACTATGTACATGTGTAGGGCTGTGAACATACTCCGGAAAGATCTGAGAAAGCTCTAAGCTCTCATTTACAGCTGACCCTGAAGTTCTGTGCAAGGATGTGAAGGTTAACGCAGAGGTGTCAAATGCCTGATTGCTGAAGGCGTGCCCCAATAAATACAGAGAGTCCCTCAAAAAGAATGGGAGACTGATTGGTTCCAGATTTTTATGGAAATCTGTGTCCAATCACTAGCTGGTCACTAAGCTAACTAAGCAGAGACTTCAGTGGCCACAGATGACAAAAAATACAGACTTTACAGAATTAATTCAGAAAAGTCATGAAACAACCAACCACCTACCAGGAAGAAACAACAAACCTTGGGGAGAAAGGAGAATCTGATTATCAGAATTGCCACATTACAATACAACTTTATTTTAAATTTTTACTGGCATATAATTGATTTACAATTGTTGTGTTAGTTTCAGATGTACAGCAAAGTGAATCAGTTATACATACATATCCACTCTTTTTTTAGATTCTTTTCCCATACAGGCCATTACAGAGTACTGAGTAGAGTTCCCTGCACCACAGAGTAGGTTCAGTTAGTTATCTATCGTAGTGTGCATCTGTCAACCTCAATCAATATGTCAGTCTCAATCTCCCAGTTTCTCTCTCCCCCACTTAGCCCCTGGTAACCATAAGTTTGTTTTCCACACCTGTGATTCTACTTCTGTTTTGTAAATAAGTTCATTTGTACCCACTTTTAAGGTTTCACATACAAACGATATCATATGGTATTTATCTGTGTCTGACTTACTTCACTCAGTATGACAATCTCTAGATCCATCCATGTTACATTATTTTAAATGTCCAGTTTTCAATAAAATTTGCAAGTTGCACAGAGAAACAAGAAAGTATGAGACATTGGACTTATAAGACAAAGGTTTTAAATCAGCTCTTTAAAATAATCAAAGAACTAAAGGAACATATGAGAACAATACCTGACAAAATTAACTATAAAGAGATAAAAACTACTTGAAAATAAAGAACCTAAGAAAAATTCTGTAGTTGAAAAATACAATAAACGAAACAACAACAAAAAAATCACTACAGGAGTTCAACAGCAAATCTGAGCAGGCAGAAGACAAAGACGATTTGATCAACAATATAAACCAACTAGGCCTAATAGACATCTATTGAACATTCAACATTAGCAGACCATGCATTAGTCTCAAATGAACATGGGACACTATCCAGAACAGAGCAAATGTTAGGTCGTAAAACAAATCTTTAATGCAAGGTTCCCCAACCAGGCCATCTAGCAGGAAGTGAACGGCTGTGAACCTAAAAATCATCCACCTCCCACTTTACCCCATCCCCACCTATGGAAAAGCTGTCTTCCATGGAAACAATCCCCAGTGCCAAAAAGCTGGGACTGGGGCTTTAAAAGACTGATATCATACAAAGTATGTTCTCTGACTACAATGGAATGGATATTTCTGGCAAAATAATACTTACTGGAAACTCCCTGGTGGTCCAATGGTTGGGACTCCATGCTTTCACTGCTGAGGACGCAGGTTCAATTTCTGGCCAGGGAACTAATATCCCACGAGCCATGCATCATGACCAAAAAGCAAAACACACACACACACACACACACACACACACATTTCTGGCCAGGGAACTAATATCCCACGAGCCATGCATCATGACCAAAAAGCAAAACACACACACACACACACACACACACACCTAATACTTATTTAAATTCATATCTTGACTAAGAGGAGACCTAAGTATCACTCACCATTATCAATCACATACATTTTAACACAACTTAACCTAATGTATCATTTATATCATGTCCTATGAATTAAAGCAGTATAAAGACACTGAGACATCTTTCATCCTCAAGGATCTCACAGTTCAGGAAGAGAATCAATATTACAAAACATTATTAGTGCTACCAAGGTTCAATCCCTGGGTTGGGAAGATCCCCTGAAGAAGGGAATACCCACCCCAGTATTCTTGCCTGGAGAACTCCATGCACAGAGGAGCTTGGCAGGCTACAGTCCACAGGGTTGTGAAGAGTTGGACACAACTGAGCAAAAAACATTTTCACTTTTATCAGAGGAATAAAACAAAGCAGGCTGAGGGACTTCTCTGGTGGTCCAGTGGTTAAAACTCTGAGCTCCCCAAGCAGAGGCCGGGGTTCGATACATGGTTGGGGAACTAAGATCCCACATGCCTCTGGCCAAAAAACCAAAACATAAAACAGCAGCAGTATTGTTACAAATTCAGTAAAGGCTTAAAAAAAAAAAAAGAATAGAAGGAAAGAAGCACATAAAAAGATTTCATTATATCTTTTTTTTTTGTATTTATACACTAGAATACACTGAATTATTTGGTAAGATATTTCTTAAAAAATGACCACTAATTATCACTTATGAGACTGTTAGGAAAATCAGTTTGGACTTCCTAGAGAGTAGTACTACAGTTGAAACCAAACACTCTCAATCCTTATGATCTGATTAGATAGTCAAGAACACATCAACTAACTCCTGAATTAAATTTTAAATGAATCAGCTTATAAACAAATTTCTTCTTTGCTTCTTAAGGGGCTTCCCAGGTAGTGCAGTAGTAAAGAATCTGCCTGCCAATGCAGGAGGTGTTAAGAGAGTAGGTATGATCCCTGGCTCAGGAAGATTCCCTGGAGTAGGAAATGACAACCTACTCCAGTATTCTTGCCTGGGAAATTTCACTGACAGAGGAGCCCGGCAGGGGTCCCAAAGAGTTGTACATGAATGAGCACATGCACGCACATGTGTATATGCTCTAAGAGTTGTACATGAATGAGCACACGCATGCACATATGTATATGCTCTAAGAGTTGTACATGAATGAGCACACGCATGCACATGTGTATATGCTCTCTCTCTCTCTCTCTCTCTCTCTCTCTCTCACACACACACACAGACACACACACACTCTCTCTCTCTCTCTCTCTCTGCTTGTTAAAGAAATAGTGCCCTCTGGAGGCAGAAACATATTTCACGTAACTTGATGGACAGAGGAGACTGGTGGGGGTCCCAAAGAGTTGGATATGAATCTCACACACACACACACACACACACACACACACACACAGCTTGTTAAAGAAATAGTGCCCTCTGGAGACAGAAACATATCTCATGTAACTTAAGAACTTTTTTATTTCAACATACAAAAATTAAGTGATATCATACTATCATCGGTTCTCGACCACAGATGTGCAACAGAATCACTCAAAGAACTATTTTAAACAGATACATGCACAAACTCCACGGTAGTCCTCATAGACCATAAGCATATGTGCTTTGAGTAAAAGATAAGTAGTAATATCATTGAAAATTTTAGTAAACATCTATGATTTATTGTCTACTATCTTTTCTCCCTTCTTGGAAAAGTCTGCAAATACATTTTGGAAAAATCACTCGGCCGCCATTCACAGCTCTATTTGGTCTGGATAGAACTGAATCTCTGTCTAGTGCCAAGGATGGAGCCTGATGAGCGGATCATCCTCCGAACTCACAGGGCGTTCCACAGCAGCTAGCTATCTGCTTTCAGATGGAGAGAGCATGAGGATGTCAGGTTTAAAACTGTGACCTCGCAGCCATTTTGCTACGGAGAAGAAGACCTACAGCTGCCATTATAGTCTGAAGACGAGGCCCAAACTACATAAACTGGAGTTAAAAATTAAAAGATGGAGGGACTCTGGACACTCAATTATACTTTAGGTTTTCCTAAGTTGTCATTCTCTATATTTGTCTATTTCTCCAATTTTGGTGGCAGCAGTGTGGTCTGTGATTTCACTTCTCTGAAAGATCAAGGAAGAATTGTTGATTTTTTCACAATCTTCTCAGCTTTTTACTTGTAGGGACAGAGTGACAACTTCCTAGCTCTTTACATGCCAGACTGGAAAAATGGAAGTCTGTGTTCACTTTTTAATAATAATTGAGCTATATCTATTTATAATTAGTGCCTATATAAATTATGTATGTTTATATATGAATGTTACATTTTTAAGTTTTTTTTAGAGTCCATGTACCAGCTCCACAGGAGGAAAATTTCAAGTCCTTAATCAAAGATGTAATTTACCACTATCACTTTAGCCATAATAAAAAAAAAATTGCTACATACTCATCAACAGATTAAAAAAGGCAAATTGACGAAGAATCACAAGTATATACTTCCTAGGCACTTACACCTGCAATTACTGCCAGGACTCAAAAGGAAAGGACTCTTCAGGGTGGCAGGTTGGAAATGCTTCATGGAGCAAAGTTAAAGAGCTCTGATGCCAAAGAAAAAGAACTGGGCCACTCCTTTACTACACAGATTAAAAGGGGAATGCTATTCCTGCTTTCCCCTCTATTCTTATGCAAATCTTTCTAGTTAGAAGTCTTATATTACCTTCAAGTAACTCTCAGTGTGGGTCCACGTTAACTTCAAAAAACTGCGGTACTACTGAAGGGCAGGAACCATCTACTTTATCACTCACAAATTTAGTACAATGAAAGGCAAGCTAAAACGAGACAGTCTATACAGTATTTCATAAAGTAAACAAATATATAAAATCAAGCACTTTGTATATGTATATGTGGGGTTTTGGAGGGGAAGCAAATGGATGTATGGGTAAAAGGATCATGCATACAAGTGCTTATTTCTATAATCATTAAGTAACTTAATAGGAATATGTTTAGTCAGGCCATTGGACTGAAAAAAATTAGGCTAAGAGGTTAACTAAGCAATCCATGCTAATATCTGTAATCAAAACTATACTTTAATCATCTACAGACTACTGACTATGAATGGAAATTCCCCCAATCTCCCTCAGGAATTCACTTTAATATTGATTTAACAATTCTCCCTGTTGAACTGCTTTCTTGTATCACAGTTTAAGATAAATAATTCCTCTTGAAACAGATCAAAGGCAGAACTGAAGAACACTTAATCTTCACATATTGAGCTTGAAATAGCTCTTGTTTTTATATCATCAAACAGAAAGGGTTTCCTAAGTCCTTTGTGAAAATAAAAAAAATAAACAATAAAAAATAAGGATGCTCTACTATTTGTACAAGCTGAACTCGATTTCCTGATTTCCAAGAAAAGTCAAGGAGTATATCTTATGACAGTTGTACTTTCAACTAAATATCTACAACTTAAGGACCACTGGCAATATGGACCAGAGCTCGCATTTCTAAATGTTTCCTCCCAACAGGAAGACTTTGTGAAGTATATGTAGTTCCAGGATCCCTTAATCTAAAGCATTATGTTCCAGTATCTGTGGCACTCTGACTTACAACTGGTAAGAAAAATTGCTTGACGATCCCTTGATCAATGCATTTCATGTTTTAATCAGAGTATAGAGTTAGCCTATTGAATATAATGCCAATTGTTAAATATGCTTACAATTCCAGTCCCCAGTAAATCCCTTCTTGACAGCATATGAGTAACACATGGACATAAGGACAGAAAACAATAAAGAAACAGGATTGTATAAAATCTAACATTGAAGCAAAGAATCAATCAGTCTGTGGATAAATAAACGTTCACAAACTTGTGGAATCTATTTCTGTGTTATGGTACTTCTTATATCATATTTTCAAGAGTACTTTTACAGTTTTCCCTCCTGAGCTCCTTGAGGGCAGGGATTTATTTCTCTATTTTCAGCACCTAAGAGAGTGCTCAGAGCACAGATCATGTACAACAAATGGCACTGCGCTAAGTGTCCCCTTTAATCCTCATTAACTGTATGACACAGATAATATATTACTACTCTAATTTTATAGATAATAAACCCATGAGTCATTAAAATGAAAGAATGTGGCAAAGTCACACAGTAGTCTAACTCCAGAGTATATGCTCACAATTACTGTACTATTTGCTGCTATTCACTCGGTTGTATCCAACTCTTTGTGACCCCATGGACTGCAGCATGCCAGGCCTCCCTGTCCTTCATCCATCTTCTGGAGCTTGCTCAAACTCATGTCCATTGAGTCAGTGATGCCATCCAATCATCTCATCCTCTGTCATCCCCTTCTCCTCCTACCTTCAACCTTTCCCAGCATCAGGGTCTTTTCCAATGAGTCAGTTCTTCATATCACATAGCCAAAGTATTGGAGCTTCAGCTTCAGCATCAGTCTCTCCAATGAATATTTAGGATTGACTGGTTTGCTCTCCTTGCAGTCCAAGGGACTCTCAAGAGTCTTCTCCAACACCACAGTTCAAAACTGAATAAATGAATGCCTGTTTTGTCCAGCTTCTATCTCACTTGTAATAAACAATTTTATTAATTTGTCCACTCAGATATCATCTGCATTTGTGTCTTATGGATCAGGATGGCTACATGTGCTTAAGAATCATCAGAGGAGCAGAAGATTTGGGGATCAGGCTGCTAATTTTAGGAAACTAAGGGTCTTCTCTTGACTTCACACTTTCAAAGTCTGATTACTGTTAACATTAGTTATATCTAAATACAACTATACTGAATTTCTAAAATATAAATGATTATACTATGATCTTAAGTGATAAACTGGGTAATTTATCATGACATCCCAGGTGGCACAGTGGTAAAGTATCCACCTGCCAATGCAGGAGATGCAAGAGACATGGGTTTGATCCCTGGGTTGGGAAGATTCCCTGGAGAAGGAAATAGCAACCCACTCTAGTATTCTTGCCTGGAAAATTCCATAGACAGAGGAGCCTAGCAGGCTACAGTCCATGGGGTTGCAAAGAGTTGGACACAACTGAGCACACACACACAACATCAAGTAGTAAGAGTAGGGAGATGAGAATTCTTTTTAATAGAAAACTTAGAAAGGGTTATGAGGTTAAACTAGAAAGCCTACTCTACAGATAAGGAATCAGTAAGTGGTTTATATTAGTTTAACAAAATATTCAATGCAAAGGATTTATTTTGTTAAGACTATGCCAGTGTCCCATCGACATGATCCCAAATTAATAAAATAACAAAATAACTTAAAAAACAAATTTACAAATTTAATCTTCTACTCTGCTTACAACAATCATTAATTAATCTTTTGGTATATTCCACAGTATTACAAAAACAAAAATCTTTCCATTGAGAAAAGGGTAGGATTTGGATAATAATGTAATAAAGTAATATTTGTTTTTCTTCAGATCAGACTCAATAAAGGATGTAAAGCAAATCTTATACTTACCTAATTCTTACATTTTAAATTTCCAAACATATACACACACATATATATTACATACACAATTAATTATTAAACTGTGAGACATGAAAGAAAATTCATTTATACTGATTCAGCACTATTCTTAAGTCTTCAAAACATGAATAATATGTAATATAGCTATAAAAAATTAATATACTTTTTCTTTTAACAAGATGTTTAAAATGCCCAAAAGGAACTGACATTTATTTGCCCACTGTTGACAATAGTTACCTCTAATTTTCAATTATTAGAAATATAATGGCATATAACAATTATACATATAACAAAATATAAAACATTATATATATATATATACACATGTATACAAATATATATACACACATGTATACAAACATATATACAAATATATATACATGTATATATATTTTGTTTGTCTTTACTCTTTAAAAGTTTGCTTACAGTGATTGAGATAAAAACTTTTGGTCAGATTTTTACATACCTTAAAAGTAGAAAGCCCATAAAGTCTTGTGGTATGGACGGTTTCTTGAGAAATATTTGTAATGTTAGTTATAAAGTCCTCAAGGTATTTGCAGGCTTGTTCTAGGTGCGTGGTATTTATGATGATTTGCACTAGCTAGAAAATAGAAAATATCTCTGGTAAAATACATAAAAGGTTACATGTATACAACATCATTACATTTTTAAAAACAGGATTATTCCTTTCAGCAACTGCACCATTTCTGCATAATTATAGCAATATAGCATACAACTGATTATCTGATATCAAAGCCTGCTACAAATACTGCTTACAAATGCTATCATTAAAAAAAAGTCTATCAATTAATTTAAAATAACTTTTCAAGATACTTCTTCAAGTTTTATACATTCACAAAGTTAAAAGAGAATATTTTCACTTTATGTAAAGTCTGACAAACATAAATCTCCATACATCTTCTAACATCTTCACCTATCTACTATTCTCCATGTAAACCCTTTTCCCTCAGATCACTTGAATTTACAATGAGACTTTTGTTTTAAAATAAATCCACTTCTATCAATAAATTTAAAATGAGTAGTTTTATAGGATGATGTTCAGCAATAAATTTATAATAATTGTTTCATACAATGAAACATTTAGCTATAAATATCTTTTTAACCTACCTCTGTCAAACCTATATGAGGTTTTTTAATAAGATTCAGTAAACAGCTACTCAAAGTTCTGGTCAGCAGCAGATTTGTAGATTTTCTAAGCATATCATCTATTTCTGTTGAGCTAAAAACAAAGGGTGATATCATTAAGCTTTTCACAAGGGTTACAGTTACTTAGCTTCCTAAATAATTTAATGCAATTTACTAAAGTAACTCGCTTCAATTTTTTTATATTGTTATATAAATTACAATCATTCATATTTATTAACTCACATGTTTCAGTTCAATTTAGTTTCATAAAAAGGATACTTGCCATAAATGAAAATGTTCATTTATAGAAAAATTTAACTGTATTCAAATAACCATTACAGTAAAACCATAGGGTACTTAGTATAAGGAAATAAAACTATCCTTAAATTATGACTTCACAGTGTGACAGCCAACGACACTTTATATGTGTGTATATAAAGACAATTTATATACACTTTAGTTAAAATACAAATTGATGTGAACCCTCTGGATATAATTAATTGCTAGATTCAATTTTAATATAACTATCCATTTCCACTGAGTTTTTTTTTTTAAAGATTCAAAGAAATTAACTGCCTTACACTAGTTTTAATTTGGAAGAGGGAGGAACTAACTTTATGTTTCTTAGCATCCTAAACATTGCTAAAACAGGACTAAAAAGACTATTTTCTTCTAACCACTAGGCCTTCAATTTAAGTAAATAATGATATATTTTTTGGTATACAGCCTCATAAGCAAAACAATTAAGCTGTGTCCTAGATCAAGTTTTCACAGTCTTAACACTACTGACATATATACAGGCTAGATAGCTCTTTTTTGTAGGGCTGTCTTGTACCACTGAAAGATGTGTAGCAAGATCCCTGGCCTCCATCTGCTTGATGCAAGTAGCACTCTTTCCCCTAGTCGTGACAACCCAAAATGTCTCTGCTGCTAAGCCACTTCAGTCGTGTCCGACTCTGTGCAACCCCATAGACGGCAGCCCACCAGGCTCCCCCGTCCCTGGGACTCTCCAGGCAAGAACACTGGAGTGGGTTGCCATTTCCTTCTCCAATGCATGAGAGTGAAAAGTGAAAGTGAAGTCGCTCAGTTAAGTCCGAGTCTTAACGGCCCCATGGACTGCAGCCTACCAGGCTCCTCCATCCATGGGATTTTCCAGGCAAGAGTACTGGAGTGGGGTGTCATTGCCTTCTCTGCAAAATGTCTCTAGATGGTGTCAAATACACCTTTGGGGGGAGAAACTGCCCCAGTTGAGACTCACTGCCTCAAACACAGTCTAACATGTTAATTTTAGCACCCTTTTACTTTTTATTTGATTAAAATATTACTCTTACAAATCTATGAAGCACAAATATTTACTCATTTATATTAATATTTAAACATGCAAATAGAGCAAGATTTGATAAATCACAGGTAATTTTCACTACTATCCTAATGTTCTCCATTTTAATGCAGGAACTCTTCAAAATGTGCCAACTCTAATTCTGGCAGACCTGAGGCGACTATGTCTCTCTGATTCTTTGCATCTAAAGTCAAGACTGCCCAGGCAATGTATATAATTTCAGTAAGGTTTCAGGGTTACACAGCAGCAAACTAACAGAAAACTATAATCTATCAATAGTGTCCCTAGAACAAGCAACGTACTCACACTGATAAAAAGGAGGTGGTTGCCAACTCCTCTGGTTTCTTTTCTGACATACTCAAAATTATGCTTAAAGACACCCTGTATAGCATACTTTTCAGATGAAAAGTTATCCATGACAGATAATGTCTTTTAAGTCCCCTGAACTTCCTTGAATGCTGAAATCAATGCATCTTTTTCTTCCATAAGTAAAAGCAGAGAAAGAAAACCTATTAGCACTTATGTCCTATTGGTAACAACAATCACCAGGATTTCCCCCACAAGGCTTTTAGCCTAACTGAGCGATTTTTTCCCTTAACTCTTTGTCTTTTGAGATTATAACTTGTACTCTTCCTAATTTTTAAATAGCATTTCATAGTAATTAAATATTAATATATAATAAATCTCCTAATTATGTTATAGCTTAACCTTTTATGAAAACTGAAAATTTCTTAAAGGTCATATTAGATCCAGATGTTTCCTCTGCAACCAAATAACAGAGACTTTGGAGTTTCTTCATGAAGTCATTTCATTCACTGGTCCTGCTTTTATTCACATATAAAAAAAAAAAAAACCCCAAACATTTTTACTATAAGAGCTCTAAAGCATCTTCTTGTTCTAAAAATTTAACTGCAAAATATATTTAAACATAATAAAAGAGCTTTAAACACACAAATTTATTTTCCATAACTCTTTTACTGACAAATTAAGAAAAAAAGCAACTCCAGTAGCTCAATTTTAGATCACAGATATAAATTTTTTAAATGAAAATACATGTCAGAAAGCTGATAACCGAGAATAAATTTATATACTTTCATACTAACTATGCTGTTTCTGTATTCTGAGGTAGTTATTACTTCATTAACAAAACAAAAATAGACAATGTACTTAGTAAAGCTAATTTTTTAAAAACATAAGCATAAATGCCTTGCAAGATGAATAACACAGTATCAGAGTTAACGAGAACTGAATACTAAAGTAACAAAATGACAATATTTTTATTAAGAAGAGAAGGAAAAACTAGACAATCTTTCCTGCTGTAGCATTAATATACAACATTTACCTTTTAGAATGCTACGAGTTCATACATAAAAAGAATCAGAACTGAGGGGGAAGTAGGGGAGCTTTTGGGAAAATTACACATAATATTGTGACTAATGGCTTTTATCTTTGGTATTACAAATGCTGTAAAAAAATCAAATAACAATAGAGATCCACTGCCTCTCCTCTGTAAAAAAACAAAATAAAAGTTAATTCTAAGATGCTAAATTTCTCTACTTCCTACCAATTAACAGTATCTTAACTAAGTATCAGTCCTCTATTTCAGGAATCAACAGTTAGATTAGATACTAAACAATACTTGTAAGGATATACATATTATATATGATACCCAGTGTTAAAGTAATCTATATTTAAAGGGAAAATGAGGAGGACCAGTTTATAGATTCAGGATTGCACCTTCAAGAATAATTCTACTATATAACATTTGAGCCAATTTGTTGTAGGGTGACTGTTCAGATACTTCCTTTTTCTCCTTTTCACTTGCATACTTTACCCCAAAGTAAAAAATGAACGTATGTTATCATTGTTTTCAAAGGTAACTATAACCAGAATCAATTTGAGTGTATATAAACAAAGTTAAGTCCACCCACGTGTAAGTCAAATTCTTTTTTGTCCCTTAACTTCTTCATCTAATTATTCATAAATACTCTAATTTTAGGGCTCCTAAACACTTTTTTGAGTGTGTGCGTGTGTGTGCAATGCCTTTTTATTAATTATATTGAATGAGTTTTACTAGATAATTCGTATATGGACAATTTCATATATGCATTTAAGATAAAGACAAACCTGATATGCACAGGTTTATCATAAATACCACAAAAGTGCCATCCACCAAGAGCATGATTAAAATAACAAAAAAACCAAAGAAGATTAAAAAAACTCAAAGAATATCTAAAATCATGACATTAAGTTGATAAAAATTCACTTTATACATGGAAAATTATCCATATGAAACAATTCAGGTGAATAAAAGTTATAAATTGGTGCAAACTCAGGAGTGCAATAAAAATAACCTCTGAATCAAATAATGTAGCTGATAGCATTCAGTTAATGAATATAAAATAATGCTAAATAGTCCATCTAAAGTCAATCTGGAATCATGATCTGTTGTTATGGTATCAGTGAAAATGAAAGTGAAAAGTCACTCAGTCGTGTCTGACTCTTTGTGACCCCATGGACTATACAGTCCATGGAATTCTCCAGGCCAGAAGACTGGAGTGGGTAGCCTTTCCCTTCTCCAGGGGATCTTCCCAATCCAGGGACTGAACCCAGGTCTCCCGCATTGCAGGCAGACTCTTTACCAGCTGAGCCACCAGGGAAGCCCAATGGTATCAGAATTACCACCAAATTGATTATATATTTCTAAAAATAGCTTGTTAACTATCCTGATTCATAAAGTGTGTGACTGTGATATTGACAATGAGAGAAATTTGCATAGGTAACTATCTTTTATAGCATGAAACATTTCTCATCGACGTTCTGAATCTCTACTACAAAGTGATGTGGGGGAAAAAAGACATATCATCAAACGATATGAAGAAAACAAGGAAATCACTAGATATGAAAGAATTGTTTGATCTGAGCAATCAAAATATATGTTTTGTAATACACTTTGTGTTTTGAATTAAAATAGTAAATGCAAACATTTAATTGTGTTTATATTCTCTATGTTAGCATTTTGTTATATGAAGTTCCTTCTATCCCCAAATAGTAAATTTGGGGTTGAAATGCAAATTTTTTATAGTCTTCATTCCGGAACAAATTCACATGACAGACAGTAAAGCTAATAGGTGATTTAGTTATTATAATTTAGGTTTTCAAGTTCAAAAGACAGCACAGAAAAACCTGACAATGTAACACTGTATTGTTTTAGTCACTAAGTTGTGTCCAACTCCTTGCGACGCCATGGACTGTAGCCCACCAGGCTTCTCTGTTTATGGAATTTCCCAGGCAAGAATACTGGAGTGGGTTGCCATTTCCTTTTCCAGGGGATCTTCCTGGCCCAGGGATCAAACCTGCGGCTCCTGCACTGGCAGGCAGATTCTTCATCACTGAGCTACCAGGGAAACCCAGTGCTCTTTTTAGATATTTTATATCTAGTGTATGTAAGTCAGATGGTTCAGTGGTAAACAATCCGCCTGCCAATGCAGGAGCCGCAGGAAATGTGGGTTCGATCCCTGGGTTGGGAAGATCCCCTGGAAAAGGAAATGGCAACCCACTCCAGTATTCTTGCTGGGATAATCCCATGGACAGAGGAGCCTGGCAGGCTACAGTACATGTGGTAGGTAGCAAGAGTCAGCCACGAATTAGTGACTGAGCACACATGCAGGTATATATGTCAATCCCAATCTCCCAATTCATCCCACCCCCCACTTCTGCCCATGGTAACCGTAACTATGTTTTGTAATCTGTGCCTCTATTTCAGCTTTGCAAGTAAGCTCATCTGAATTATTTTTCTAGATTCCATATATAAGCAGTATTATATGGTATTTGTCTTTTTCTGACTTACTTCACTCAGTATGACAATTTCTAGGTCCATCCATGTTGCTGCAAATGCCATTATTGCTTTCTTCCTTTTATGGCTGAGTAATATTCCATTGTATATATGTACCACATCTTCTTTATCCATTCCTCTGTTGATGGACATTTAGGTTGCTTCCATGTCCTGACTATTGTAAATAATATTCCTAAACACTTTTTATATGTTCATTCCTTTTCATCACTACTGACTCTGACTACTTCAAGTCTTTCTTCATCTGTCTTGAGCCACTGCTTTTAACAATTCAACATGACTATTTCTTCATACCCTCCAATCTACCATCCACATTGAGGCCACAGTAAACTTTCTAAAATATTCCTCCAGTCATGTCATTTTTTAGTTTAAAATACTTCCACAGTTCCCCAAAGCCTGCAAATAAAATATAAACACTCCCAGCTCTAGTCCCACATCTAATACTGTAGTAATCCATCCTGTTTTATGCCTTATGTGCATACCACGTGCCAAGCTACACTGAGTGCTCTATACACATACAGTACTTCATTTAATACTTAAAATAACCTATGAGTTATTTCTCTCATTTTATAGATGAGGAAACTACAATTTGATTGCCCAAGGTCCTACTACAGTGTGAATGTCAGCGTCAAGACTCAAACTAAGGTGTAAGTCTGAAGCTTATGTTCTTCACTACTGCATTATACTGCCTCTGTTTTAGATCAGAACTTTTAAATGGAAAAAAAAAAAAGGTATAAATTTTGGCAGCTCTCAGACCATTAGAGCTCCACTATTGAAAACTACCATTGTAAAAGTTTGTCATTCTGTTTCAATGAATACTCATTTGTATCCATTGTTTTTCCAATGCTGAATGATAACTGTGTATTATGTTGTACAGTTCAGAGAATACGTTACTTCTAGTTAGTTTTATGATTGTGGTTATAAGCTAATGTCTTTAAAATATATCTTTAGAAACTACAGTATAAGAGGCTAGTAGAGTATGATGAGGAGTCACCCAGAGAACTTGAGTAAAGTCAAGGGTCCCTTCCTCAGTTTCTAATTCAGTAGGTCTAAAGTTGCATTTCCAGCATTTTCCCATGTGATGCTAAGGCTGCTGGTCTGGGGACTACACTTTGAGAGTCACTGGCTTCCGAGAAACACACACTACAGAATATTACATATTAGGTATTTGTATTCCTTCCCTTTCCTTTCCTTTGCTCTCTAACTCATATTCTTCAGAACAAAAATTAAGAAATCTTTTAAAGAATTCCTATGCACACACAAAAAAAGCAGTATAAGACCTAAAATCAGGTAACTCTTTTACCCTGGCAGGACACAAATTTCATTTACTGTTTATTTACACATTGTTTAAATCCAAAAAAGTGGTAGCTTACCATAAAAGACACACATACAACAAGAAAAAAACATCTGTCATTGGCCTCACTGTTTTGGCCTGAAAAATATCTATTTATTTGAACTGCCTTCATATGACTTAAAATTCAGAAGAGGTCCATACTGAAAATGACTACTGCTATTAAGTATATGAATTCAGAAAAATGGATTTCAAAAAGGAAGACATGAAAAGCGTGCATCACCACTCTCTCCTCCAGAGCATTCCCAATTAGAAATATATTATATGACTATGTCTACTGCCATACCACCCTGAACGCGCCCGATCTCGTCTGATCTCGGAAGCTAAGCAGGGTTGGGCCTGGTTAGTACTTGGATGGGAGAAATATATTATATGACTATAATGCAGGGTCCATCTAGGTAGTTAGATACTTTCTCTGATACGGGGTCAGAAGAACTGCTCCTTTATGACAGATCTCATACTAGCTGGGTCATTCTGGATGAATGATATAGTCTCTCTGAGTTTCCTTATGTGCAAAACAAAGATATCACATTTCCCATATCTATAAATGTTGGGTATTACCTTCATCACACTAGTTAAATGGTATTCTCTCTCCTATATAACTAATTTGGCTATAGGAACCAATAGACGCTTGTTGCTCTCCATTACTGAGCATGATACCAATTTGCTACTGCATTCTTTAGGTAGATATAGTGGCTCAGATGGTAAAGAATCCACCTACAATGCAGGAGAATAGGTTCGATCTCTGGGTCAGGAAGATCCTCTGGAGAAGGGAATGGCAACCCACTCCAGTGTTCTTGCCTGGAGAATCCCAGGGATGGCGGAGCCTGGTGGGCTGCTGTCTATGGGGTCGCAGAGTCGGACACGACTGAAGCAACTTAGCAGCAGCAGCAGAGTAACACTTTCATAGCATTCTTTATCAATTCTCACTGATTTTGTCTGAACCTTCACTTTAAGCCTACTCAAGTAAAAACTATTAAGAATATTAGCTTTTTGACAAGTCAGTGAAATAAAGGAATATTATTTAGCCATTGGTAACCTGAGCAATAGAGAAATTAAAATAAATAAGATCTAAACAACTAGAGAAAAAATAGAAGAGATACTGGTAAAACAGATTTAACAACAAACATAAGGTGTGAACTTTATTTAGTCCCTGATTCAAACATACCAGCCATAAACAGACATTTGGGGGACAATTTATAAAATCCTGATATGGGCTAGAGAACAGATACTATGTGTTAATTTTGTTAAGTGTGTTAAACAATGAAATGTCCTTATTGTTTTTAAAAACACTTAAGTAGCGAGGGATAAAATTCCATTATTTCTGGAGTTTGATTTAAAATAATTCAGCAAATATAACAGCTTATTATGGAAAAAACATTTATTATGGTTAAATCAAAATGCTGAAAACACAGGAGTTTCTTTTCCTATTACCTCTACTTTTATATATATTTGAAGATTTACATAATGAAATGTCAAAAAATATGTAACATCAAATTTATATCAACCTAACCCTAAATGCCACTAAAATGGGCTTGCCTGGTGGCTTAGATGATTAAGAATCTGCCTGCAATGTGGGAGACCTGGGTTCAATCCCTGGGTCGGGAAGATTCCCTGGAGAAGGGAATGGCAACCCATTCCAGTATTCTTGCCTGGAGAATTCCACGGACAGAGGAACCTGGCAGGCTACAGTCCATGGGGTTGCAAAGAGTCAGACATGACTGAGCAACTAACACTTTCACTTCTACTAAAATATATAAGCCTTCCAACATGGTACCAGTCCAATAAAGAGTCATGGCCTATAAACCAAATAATGTTTCACAAAAATAGCTCTAATAGATACATTTCTCATAGTAAACTTACCTCCGGTGTAGTGACTCCGAAAATTTAAGGCTGGCATAAATAAATTCTTTAACTTGAATATAAATATGAGGCACTGACTGAGACATGGGCAGTTTCTTTGGGAAAGGTTGCTGTTGAAAGAAAAACGAGTTGATATTATTTCTGAAATTTTAGAAAAAGAAATCCTAAACACCTAAAAATGTAAAAATTAAATTTACTTCACATCTGAATTAACAGTTAATACCTGCATTTTAAAGTCTACTGTTACATTTCAATGTTATTTTTGAGGAGGAGAACCAAAATATTTCTGAAGAAAAACATATAGCAATTTATCTGTTTCTTAAATCTTATTATCAGACTTCTAACAAGCACAGAAAGCAGATAACAATACCTCTATGTGTTCTGATGATAAGTATTCTACAGAAGATACATAACTGCCTATTTCTTTGCAGCCATAATATAAGAGTGAAGTTTGTTGTGAAAGTTATGGGCGAGCTTCCTGGCTTAGTATCATCAAATAATTCTAAGACTCCCTTCATTTGCTTGAATTGATATCAATTCAAGACGGTACCCATTTCATTCCATAACTCTTAGAATACCTTACAGCAGCTTTCTGACCTGTATACCACCAAACACCAGAATGCAGCTAACGGTTTACAGTTTGCTTCTTGATTAACATGCTTTACCAGCCAACATCCACTAGCAATCTTGATGATGAAAGTGAAAGAGGAGAGTGAAAAAGTTGGCTTAAAACTCAACATTCAGAAAACTAAGATCATGGCATCTGGTCCCATCACTTCATGGCAAATAGATGGGGAAACAATGGAAACAGTGAGACTTTATTTTGGGGGGCTCCAAAATCACTGCAGATGGTGATTGCAGCCATGAAATTAAAAGATGCTTGCTATCCTCTATGACCCACCTCCCAGAATATTGGAAATAAAAGCAAAAATAAACAAATGGGACCTAATTAAACTTAAAAGCTTTTGCACAACAAAGGAAACTATAAGCAAGGTGAAAAGACAGCCTTCAGAATGGGAGAAAATAATAGCAAACGAAGAAACAGACAAAGGATTAATCTCAAAAATATACAAGCAACTCCTGCAGCTCAATTCCAGAAAAATAAACGACCCAATCAAAAAATGGGTCAAAGATCTAAACAGACATTTCTCCAAAGAAGACATACAGATGGCTAACAAACACATGAAAAGATGCTCAACATCACTCATTATCAGAGAAATGCAAATCAAAACCACAATGAGGTACCATTACACGCCAGTCAGGATGGCTGCTATCCAAAAGTCTACAAGCAATAAATGCTGGAGAGGGTGTGGAGAAAAGGGAACCCTCTTACACTGTTGGTGGGAATGCAAACTAGTACAGCCACTATGGAGAACAGTGTGGAGATTTCTTAAAAATACTGGAAATAGAACTGCCACATGACCCAGCAATACCACTTCTGGGCATACACACCGAGAAAACCAGATCTGAAAGAGACACGTGTACCCCAATGTTCATTGCAACACTGTTTAGAATAGCCAGGACATGGAAGCAACCTAGATGCCCATCAGCAGATGAATGGATAAGAAAGCTGGGGTACATATACACCATGGAATATTACTCAGCCATTAAAAAGAATACGTTTGAATCAGTTCTAATGAAATGGATGAAACTGGAGCCCATTATACAGAGTGAAGTAAGCCAGAAAGATAAAGACCATTACAGTATACTAACACATATATATGGAATTTACAAAGATAGTAATGATAACCCTACATGCAAGACAGAAAAAGAGTCACAGATGTATAGAACAGACTTTTGGACTCTATGGGAGAAGGCGAGGGTGGGATGATCTGAGAGAACAACATCGAAACATGTATATTATCAAGTGTGAAACAGATCGCCAGTCCAGGCTGGATGCATGAAAGAAGTGCTCAGGGCTGGTGCACTGGGATGACCCAGAGTGATGGGATAGGGAGGGAGGTGGGAGGGGGGTTCAGGATGGGGAACACATGTAAATCCATGGCTGATTCATGTCAATGTATGGCAAAAACCACTACAATACTGTAAAGTAATTAGCTTCCAACTAATAAAAATAAATGAAAAATAAATAAATAAATAAAAATAAAAGACATCTGCTCTTGGAGGGAAAGCTATGATCAACCTAGACAGCATATTGAAAAACAGAGACATTACTTTGCCAACAAAGGTTCATCTAGTCAAAGCTATGGTTTTCCAGTAGTCATATACAGATGTGAGATTTGAACTATAAAGAAGGCTGAGCACTAAAGAATTGATGCTTTTGAGCTGTGGTGTTGGAGAAGACTCTTGAGAGTCCCTTGGACTGCAAGGAGATCCAGCCAGTCCATCCTAAAGGAAATCAGTCCTGAATATTCATTGGAAGGACTGATGCTGAAGCTGAAACTCCTAATACTCTGGCCTTGGAAAAGCCCCTGATGCTGGAAAAGATTGAAAGCAGGAGGAGAAGGGGATGACAGAGGATGAGATGGTTGGATGGCATCACCGACTCGATGGACATGAGTTTGAGCAAGCTCTAGGAGTTGGTGACAGACAGGGAGGCCTGGCATGCTGCAGTCCATGGGGTCGCAAAGAGTTGGACATGACTGAGCGACTGAACTGAACTGAATGATCTTTTAGTGTTACCTGATTTACTGAGGAGTCTGACACAATGGGCCTCCTACTTCTTAAATGACCTTTCCTTATTTGGTATCTGTGACCTATACTGGTTTTCCTTTTATTTCTCTACCTTCTCTAGATTTCCTCCTCTAGGTATGGTTCTATCCTACATCTTCTTTTCTTCTTACCATACATACTGTCTTTGGATAATCTCACCTATTCTCATCATGCAAGAGCCAATGTCTCCCAAATCCACAATCTCAGCCCAATCTTTCTCCTGAAGTCCAAATGTGTGTATTAAGATACCACTGAACATGTCCATTTAGCTGTAACATTTGAGACATTCTCAACTGATCCCAAAGTGAAATGATCATCCCTTCTTTCTAAATCTGCTTCTCTTGTATTTCCTATATTAGTGAATGTTTCCACCATCCAAGGCAGAACTCTGGCTAGCATACTTGCCCCTCTATCCTCATCATCCCAAATAAGCAAATGATAATCAACTCCTGTCATTCTTATCTCCTAAATATCTCAAATCAAATTCCACAGCTATAACTCCCCACTCAGGTCACCAATTTTTCTTGCCAAAGTTACCGCAACAATCCCCAAGCTAGTCTCCCCACCTTACTCTTCTCCTATCCATTCTCCAAACATTAGCCACAGAGATCTTTCTAAAACACAAATCTGATTATGTATTTACTACTTGAAAACTGGTGGTGACTTACTCTAGCTATCAGAGTAAAGGCTAAACTTCCTAACACTGTACATAAGGTCTATTTATAGTCTGGCAGTTTCTACTTCATTTTTTGATCTTCATCTCTTGGACTTTATTAACCTTGCCACTGATACTTTATACTACAGAATTACAGCTTTTTTGCCATTCAACTTCTTCTATCCTTAGCATGGTCAACTTCTGTGAATTTTAATTTCCCACTTATTTTATCTATTCCTCACTTGGCTACAAGTTCCACGACAGTAGAGATGGAAAAACTAGCACGTGGCACAGTGTCCATTAAATAGTAGGTAAATGATAAATCTATGAATGAACATATGTACTCTTAGGTACCTCCAGCAGAAAGAAGCTTATAAAAAGCTGGTAGTAAAGACATTTGCAGAGAGCAGTCTCTCTCTAAAACTGGTAGGTTCAACCTTTCCAAATGTAGGGTCTGAATTAGGAGTACTACAAAAATCAACTAACGAGCTGCCATTCTTTAAAATCACTTTATAAACATGGAAGAGATAACTCACTTTCAATTTATGCTTTGCAGAATAATGAACAATATTAACTATTTCAAAGACATTTCAACAAGAATTTATTTTAATGACATTGAAGAATAAGCAAATATGTTCTTATTTTAGCCAAAGGGTACTAGTTAAATTAGCACAGCTATCTGCAAAAATACATATATTTGCATGTATGTTCAGTCTTACTTTTCTCACTTGGTATTTCCACTGAAAATAGTAACTCAAGCTATTTGAAAGATAATTTTATATTTTTTAAAACCATTTTAATTGAAAATTATACTTAAGTTAGGAAAAATTAAGTATATACACAACCAACCAAGAGACTACTACAAAATAAGTTATGGGATTTCTAAGTTATCACATTTAAATTTTCCATGTGGCTTCTGCCTTAGTGATAGTTCTTTTAATGTTCTTTTAATAGTACACAAACCAATGAATACAATTCCTAACAAATTTAATCCTAAAATACCGTGGGATGTACCCTACAAGCAAAATCAAATATCCTTTTAACTATGAATCCATTTAGAATACTTTAGTGTAATTAGTAGAGATATTAGAGATTATTTAATTCAAAATTCTCATTTGACAATTGAGGCACATATGCCCAAACAGGGTAAGTCACTCGCCCAGAGTAAGCCACAGACAGATCCGGCACATGAATCCAGACCAAATCCAGTGCTATTTTTGCTGCTGTTTAGTCACTAAGCCATGTCCGACTCTTTTATGACCTGGCAGCTGCAGCCCGCCAGGCTCCCCTGTCCACTGGATTTCCCAGGCAAGAATCCTAGAGTAGACTGCATTTTCCTTCTCCAGAGGATCTTCCTAACCCAGGGATCAAACCTGTGTCTCTTGCATTGGCAGGTGGATTCTTTATCACTGAGCCACCAGAGAATCCTAGTGCTCTCTTTACAGATGCTATATCCTGAACACATTTATTACCAATAACTAAAACAAAACCAAGCCATGAGATAGAGAATATTCTTATAATATTTCCTGACAAGGATCTTTGACTGCGGCTTCAAAAAAACAGAAATAGAATAATTAATCTGGTCTTTTGTGTGTATTTAGAATACAATTAGGTATATGCAATGACAGCATTAGCTATAATCTAAAAGCTATGCATTTAATTAATTGGTCCTATATTTAGTGACTATTACACTGAAGAAGGGAATAGAAAACCACTTCAGAATTCTTGCCTTGAGAACCCCATGAACAGTATGAAAAGGCAAAAAGATAGGACACTGAAAGATGAACTCCCCAGGTCGGTAGGTGCCCAATATGCTACTGGAGATCAGTGGAGAAATAACTCCAGAAAGAATGAAGGGATGGAGCCAAAGCAAAAACAACACCCAGTTGTGAATGGGACTGGTGATAGAAGCAAGGTTTGATGCTGTAAAGAGCAATATTGCATAGGAACCTGGAAAGTTAGGTCCATGAATCAAGGCAAATTGGAAGTGGTCAAACAGGAGATGAACATCGACATTCTAGATGGACTAGAATGGACTAGAATGGGTGAATTTAACTCAGATGACCATTATATCTACTACTGTGGCAGGAATTCCTTAGAAGAAATGGAGTAGCCATCACAGTCAACAAAAGAATCCAAAATGCAGTACTTGGATGCAATCTCAAAAACGACAGAATGATCTCTGTTCGTTTCCAAGGCAAACCATTCAATATCACAGTAATCCAAGTCTATGCCCTGATCAGTAACACTGAAGAAACTGAAGTTGAACAGTTCTATGAAGACCTACAAGACCTTCTAGAACTAACAACCAAAAAAGATGTCCTTTTCATTATAGGGGACTGGAATGCAAAAGTAGGAAGTCAAGAAACACCTGGAGTAACAGGCAAATTTGGCCTTGGAGTACAGAATGAAGCAGGGCAAAGGCTAATAGAGTTCTGCCAAGAGAATGCACTGGTCATAGCAAACACCCTCTTCCAACAACACAAGAGAAGACTCTACACATGGACATCACCAGATGGTCGACACCGAAATCAGACTGATTATATTCTTTGCAGCCAAAGATGGAGAAGCTCTATATAGTCAGCAAAAACAAGACCAGGAGCTGACTGTGGCTTGGATCATGAACTCCTTATTGCCAAATTCAGACTGAAATTGAAGAAAGTGGAGAAAACCACTAGACCATTCAGGTATGACCTAAATCAAATCCCTTATGACTATACAGTGGAAGTGAGAAATAGATTTAAGGGACTAGATCTGATAGAGTGCCTGATGAACTATGGATGGAGGTTCATGACATTGTACAGGAGACAGGAATCAAGACCATCCCCAAGAAAAAGAAATGCAAAAAAGCAAAATGGCTGTCTGAGAAGGCCTTACAAATAGCTGTGAAAAGAAGGGAAGTGAAAAGCAAAGGAGAAAAGGAAAGATATACCCATTTGAATGCAGAGTTCCAAAGAATAGCAAGGAGAGATAAGAAAGCCTTCCTCAGCAATCAATGCAAAGAAATAGAGGAAAACAATAGAATGGAAAAGACTAGAGATCTCTTCAAGAAAATGAGAGATACCAAGGGAAACATTTCATGCAAAGATGGGCTCAATAAAGGACAGAAATGGTAGGGACCTAACAGAAGCAGAAGATATTAAGAAGAGGTGGCAAGAATACACAGAAGAACTGTACGTAAAAGATATTCACGACCCAGATAATCACAATGGTGTGAACACTCACCTAGAGCCAGACATGCTGGAATGTGAAGTCAAGTGGGCCTTAGGAAGCATCACTACGAACAAGGCTAGTGCAGGTGATGGAATTCCAGTTGAGCTATTTCAAGTCCTGAAAGACAGTGCTGTGAAAGTGCTGCACCCAATATGCCAGCAAATTTAGAAACTTCAGGAGTGGCTACAGGACTGGAAAAGGTCAGT
Organism: Odocoileus virginianus; assembly: GCF_023699985.2. Classification (NCBI taxonomy): domain Eukaryota; kingdom Metazoa; phylum Chordata; class Mammalia; order Artiodactyla; family Cervidae; genus Odocoileus; species Odocoileus virginianus. The sequence continues at coordinate 1,671,628 of NW_027224332.1, forward strand.
TTTCATTCCAATCCCAAAGAAAGGCAATGCCAAAGAACGCTCAAACTACCACACAATTGCACTCATCTCACACGCTAGTAAAGTAATGCTCAAAATTCCCCAAGCCAGGCTTCAGCAATACGTGAACCGTGAACTTCCAGATGTTCAAGCTGGGTTTTTAGAAAAGGCAGAGGAACCAGAGATCAAATTGCCAACATCCACTGGATCATCGAAAAAGCAACAGAGTTCCAGAAAAACATCTATTTCTGCTTTATTGACTATGCCAAAGCCTTTGACTGTGTGGATTGCAATAAGCTGTGGAAAATTCTGAAAGAGATGGGCATACCAGACCACCTGACCTGCCTCTTGAGAAACCTGTATGCAGGTCAGGCAGCAACAGTTAGAACAGGACATGGAATAATAGACTGGTTCCAAATAGGAAAAGGAGTATATCAAGGCTGTATACTGTCACCCTGCTTATTTAACTAATATGCAGAGTATATAATGATAAACGCTGGGCTGGAGGAAGTACAAGATTGCTGGGAGAAATATCAATAACCTCAGATATGCAGATGACACCACACTTATGGCAGAAAGTGAAGAAGAACTAAAGAGCCTCTTGATGAAAGTGAAAGAGGAGAGTGAAAAAGTTGGCTTAAAACTCAACATTCAGAACAACTAAGATCATGGCATCTGGTCCCATCACTTCATGGCAAATAGATGGGAAAACAGTGGAAGCAGTGTCAGACTTTATTTTTGGGGGCTCCAAAATCACTGCAGATGGTGATTGCAGCCATGAAATTAAAAGACGCTTACTCCTTGGAAGGAAAGTTATGACCAACCTAGATAGCATATTAAAAAGCAGAGACATTACTTTGCCAACAAAGGTCCATCTAGTCAAGACTATGGTTTTTCCAGTGGTCATGTGTGGATGTGAGAGTTGGACTGTGAAGAAAGCTGAGTGCAGAAGAACTGATGCTTTTGAATTGTGGTGTTGGAGAAGATTCTTGAGAGCCCCTTGGACTGCAAGGAGATCCAACCAATCCATCCTAAAGGAGATCAGTCCTGGGTGTTCATTGGAAGGACTGATGTTGAAGCTTAAACTCCAATACTTTAGCCACCTGATGCAAGGATCTGACTCATTGGAAAAGACCCAGATGCTGGGAAAGGTTGAGGGCAGGAGGAGAAGGGGACGACAGAGGATGAGATGGTTGGATGGCATCACCGACTTGATGGACATGGGTTTGGGTGGACTCTGGGAGTTGGTGATGGACAGGGAGGCCTGGCGTGCTGCGGTTCATGGGGTCACAAAGAGTCAGACACGACTGAGCGACTGAACTGAACTGAACACATACTTTGAAGCTGGAGCTCCAATGCTCTGGCCACCTGATGCAAAGAACTGACTCACTGGAAAAGACCCTGATGCTGGTAAAGACTGAAGGCAGGAGGAGAAGGGGATGACAGAGGATGAGATGGTTGGATGGCATCGCTGACTCAAGGGACATGAGTTTGAGCAAGTTCTAGGAGTTGGTGATGGACACAGAAGCCTGATGTGCTGCAGTCCATGGGGTCACAAAGAGTCAAACACAACTGAGCAACTGAACTGACACATAATTTGCTTTGTCCATTTATAAATGAATATAATGTAGAATTTTAATAAAAATTTATTATATTTACATAAAAATTTACAGTTACAATTCACAAAACTCCCTGAGAATTCACTCTTGTTCATTATGAAGGGATAAAAATATAGAAAAGAACTGAATTATAAAGTGTTGGAAAAATAATTTAAAAAATTAAGGGAAAACATCAAGAATGAAGAGAACTAAAAAGGTGATATTAGCAGGAAATATGATATCCTTTTCTCATAAGATCTAATTCTACGCAGAGATACTGGATTGGTACAAGCATGTGTTTTTCTGTGTGCATGCACACATGGGCAATCAGGTGTATTTATAGAATATTCTAATGCTGGAAGAAATTTCAGTATTTCGGCATTTCAGCAAAAGAAATTTCCTTTCTCTATCCTTTGTTCACATCCTGATTCCAAAAATATACATTCTTACTTCAGAAAAAAATCCAGATGACTATTACCTTCATACACCTCTTACTGAACCAAGACAAACTTTTTTATATGAGTACATTTCTGGAAAAAAAAAAGTAAAAATTAAGATCTTTCACAGTAATGCAAATTTTAAAGAAATTTCTCTTTCCCTACAATATTCTCTTATTCCTATAATCTACTCAACATGTTTAATTTGGAACCAACCCAACATTAGTAACACCTGCTGTGGGAATCCACCTAACATTTGGGACAACTGCTGCTACTAGCCCCAGGAAAGTCCCTTCTTAACCTCACCAAAATAACAGTGGTAATAGTAACACAATCTTTAAAAGTTAACAAAAACATAATTAATTTTCTCAAATAACACAACAATAACAACAAAAGCCTCAAAAGAAGCGATTCTCACAATCTCAGGTTAACATAATTTATTACTGATTAATTTATTTTAAAGAAAATTCTTGAAGTAAGAACGAAGTTGTACCTTTTCAAGGTCTGGATCTTGAAAGGGAAATTTACTTATGATTGCTCTATATTCTTCTTCACTAACAATAGGGATGGGGCTATAATTATCTTCTTCAAAAATGTCCCTGTTAAGAAAGAAGACAGAATTGAAAATTTAATATTAGAAAACACACCAATAGAGTACTATAGGACAATACTTTAAGAAAACCCAATAATTACAAAATAATTTTCTGTTTGTCAGTTAAAGGTATAAATAGGAAAACAGTGCCTAATCACTCAGAATTCTAAAATCCAGTATCAAATAAGTGTCTCTCAAAATTAACGTGTGATCTTCTTTCTACTTGTTTATTTTACATCCTTCAGTATTTCAGTTCCTTAGAATAGTTCCCAAGATGATATAGCCTGAATGAACTAATTACAACTAAAAATGAGATGAAGAGTATCCCAGTCATATTTCTTAACAGGAACAACTCTCAAATTGTATGTCTTTTGTGTTCTCTTTCCAACTAGATCATAAGCTCCCTGAAGATGAAAACAATGTCTTCCATTTGTCTGTCTCTCATAATGCTGTACTTAGAAAAGGACCTTTTACACTTAGTAAGGTAGACACATTTACTACTCACCAAACATCCATGTGCTTTCCTTGCAAACAGGTAGTCATATGACTAGTTTCAGCCACTGGACTGTGAACACAAGTTACATGTGTTGCTTTAAGTCTAAAGCATTTATGAGCTAACCATGTGATCCTCTGTCCCATGGTGACAGGGAAGACCCACATGTCGAGAAAGTAGAATCACAAATGGCAAAAGCCTGAGTCGTGGACTACTAGACCCACTATAAACTTTTGTGTGAGAAATAAAATGCCTATGTTTATCCAATGAGATTTTGTGCACTTTTGTTAGTAGCATAACTCAGCCTGTACTAATATACCTGCTGTCCAATCAACTTCTTTATAATCAATAATTCAGTCTGATTAGTATTTCTTGAGCATCTAGTGCTAGTCTCTGTGCTAACTATAATGAAAACTCTCTACCCCCATGAAGATAAAAGCAAGATCTTTGTTCTCAAGCCTAATAGGAGAGAGAGATATGCAAACAGATTATGTTTATAATGATGTTATACAGACAATAAATGAGGTACAAGTTTCAGATATCGGACAAAGGGAAAAAGCAACTAACTTTATCAGACTAGGTGGGAGATATCTCATGAAAAGTTTACAGAGAAACTATGGGCTGTGCAGGGGTTTTACAGATAAAAAGAAACACTTCTAACGAGATTATGGGAGAATAGCATTACGAAGGATGGACCATAACATGCAAAAATATAAGGGATAGAAAAGTATGACTATGGGGAGGGGCTGAATAAAATCACAAGTATGCAGTATTACTGGAATATAAAATATGCAAGGGACATGGTTTAAAATGAGGCTGGGCAGGTGGAAAAACTGAGACCCAGATTTTATCCTATAGGCAACGGAATATCATCTGAGGTTTTAGGCAGACGAATATCATAGGAAGAATTTCACATAGTGGAGGAAAAACAAGGAAAAAGACAATAATGAACAGAGAGAGGCCAGGTGGAAAGACTGAATGATCCAAATAAAGAGCGATGAGGATTTGAATTAAAGCTGTATTTGTGGAGGCAGAAAGGGAGTGGCAGAAACAGTTTTTAAGAAGTAGAATATATGGGACTTACAAACTAAATGAGGATTATGAGGGAAAGTATAATCCTAATGAATCTGTGGTTTCTAGACAAGGAAAATGGACAAATGATATATATATCTCACCTCATCACAGACATCTGCAGAGGTAAGGAACACAAGAGAAGAATATAGTTTGGGCAGTAGATAATGAATATCTAACTGATAAATGGCTCTGGCATCTTAATGAGAGGCTGGAAATAAGTCATGAACCTGTGGTGCAACTGTTGTGGAAAACAGAATAGAGGTTCCTCAAAATTATTTACCATATAATCCAGCAATTCCACTTCTGGGTATATACCCAAAAGAACTGAAAGAGGGACCCAAACAGATAACTGTTTGTCAATGTTCATAGTGGTATTATTCATAATTGTCAAAAGGTGAAAACAACCCAAATATCCATAAGTAGATGAATGGATAAATAAAACATGATACACACAATGGAATATTATTTAGCCTTAAAAAAGGAATGATATTGACACAACATGGATGAACCTTGAAGACATTATGCTTAGTGAAATAAACCAGACCAACAAAACCAAACAAATTCAGACACAAAACCCAAAGAATGTACGAACTACTTATATGAAGTAACTAGAGTAGTCAAATTCAAAGACAAAGTAGAATGGTGATTTCTGGGGATGGACTAGAAGAAAAAGAGATTGGGAGGTACTGTTTAATTGGTACAGAGTTTCAGTTTAGCAAGATAAGAAAGTTCTGGAGATGAACAGGAGTGATGGTTTCAACAGTGTGAACATACTTAATGTCACTGAACTATACATTCATAAAAGGTTAAAATAGTAAATTTTAAGTTACACATATTTTACCACAATAAAAATATAACTTAAGGAATTTTATTGCTAAATGCAAAAACAATTACTTCATCATTTGGCCATTTTTTTAAATTACATTAAGGTACCATGGCTTAGACTAACCTGAAAACTCCAGCCCATTTCTTAAGCAATGTTTCATTGTATTGATCTCTTATTTCAAATAAAAGGTCAAAAAGTCGATTCACTGGAAAACCATAACCCTAAAACACACACACAAAAAGCAGATAAACAAGTAAAATAAATAAAGATATTCATTTTTAAAAGTTCAGAATACTAGAGAACTGTTTGAAGTAATCATTATATCAAACTGTATGCCATTTCAACAGTATGAAAAAAAGGTATCCTTTTGACTTTCTACCAAGTTGCACCAGTTAAAAAAAGAGTCTAGAAAGTTTTATGAAGCTGGAATTATTTTTCCATTTCTTCTCTCTCTTTTCAGTCTGGATTACACTGTTAACCTTAAAAAGTATTACAAGTCAGAACTGGAGGAAAAGTTCAAGATTACTGATCCACGTAACTGCATCTTGGGAAGCAGTCTCTAAATAATACAGAAGAAAAAAAGAGAATACATTCTGTCTGAAACACTCTACTTTCAATTCAGTGCTGACTTTGTAGTACAGGGAAAAGTTATCAAACAGACACTCCAAAATTTTATTCCTTTGCAACTCCAAATCCAATGAAATCATACCCATATTAGGACCAAACATTTCTGCTCACATCAGAGTTGTCCCTCTTCCCCTTCAAGGCTCACCTCTTCGTCTTTGGTCTTGATCCTATCTCCTCCTTCAGGAACTGCTCCATGGATTAGCTACTCACTCTGTTGCATTTTTAACTTCCACTACCTCCTTTCTCTTCACTAAATAAACTTGCTAAATTGCCTCCCATCTTTAAAACGAGAACAACTAAAGGAAACAAAAAAGCCCTCCTACAATTTTCTGTGCCCTGCAGCTGCCTCCTGTCCTTCCCTAGCCAAACCTACTACAATCTAACTCCCACTCCTATTCCTTTTTTGAAACTGCTGTCAATAATATCACAGAGTATATCCTAAATAGAAAATTCCATGATCTCTCATTCTATCTTACTTCTGTTTCCTCTGCTTTGAATTCTGTAATATTACTCTCTCTCCTTGTTCTCCTTTTATCTATGAGTAATCCCTCTGGATTCTTTATTCTTCTATCTCCATCCTTCAATTTTTTCTTCTAGCTCTCTAGAGCAATTTCAAGTCAATTGACTTCAAACACTACGTTCACTGACTATTCTCAATCTGTATCTCTAGCTAGACCTCTATAAATTCTAAATATTTAATTCCAACAGCTATTAGACATCTCCAGTCCACCAACAAGCACATTAAACTCATATCTTCCTACTAAACCAGTGTTCTTCCTACTTCCTATTCCTGTTAATAGTTCTATCATCAATCCAATTTATCAGGAAAGAAACCTAAATGTCATCTAAATGCCCCCAAAACAAACATCTAATCACTCATCAGATTCTTTTGATTTTGCCTCCTTTACAAATTTCATTCAAACCTATCATTTTTCTCCATCATCTACTACCTTTCTTTCTTCAGAAATCTTTCCAGTACCACTGTTTTATTTTAGGTCCTTAACATCCCCTGCCTAGATCACTGTAAAAGCTTTCTAAACTGAAATTCCAACCATCTGTCTCTCTCAACTCACTCTATTGCCAACTCATAAAATTATCAACTAAAAGTGCAAAGCAGATCATACCATTCCCCTAGAGGAGGCTTACTAAAGTCTCACAAGACATGCCATAATCTGGCTAAAACTACCTAATCAGTTTCATTACCACTCTCTACCCTCTTTACTTACATTTAAACATTACAGTTTCTAACACCACCAAGCTGGTCAGCCAGTCTCATGCCCACCATACCATTTGTTGTTGTCATTCAGTCACCAAGTCATGTCCAACTCTTAGTGACTCTATGGACTGCAGCACGCCAGACTTCCCTGTCCTTCACCATCTCTCGGAGTTTGCCCAAGCTCTTGTCCACTGAACGGGTGATGTCATCCAAACATCTCATTCCCTGTCGCCCTCTTCTCCTTCTGCCTTCAATCCTTCCCAGCATCAGGGTCTTTTCCAATGAGTCAGCTGTTTGCATCCAGTGGCCAAAGTATACCATACTATACTATGGTGACAGTATAGTCAGTTACCTACAACTGACACAGGCTATTTGCCTGTCATTAATGCCTCTTCCTTCATATCTAACTTGCTAAACTCACATGTCCTTCAAAATCTAGCTCACATTTCAACTTTCTGTATAACCCTTCCCAACTCCTGGAATCAAAGTTATCATTCTATCTTCCAAGAGCCCAAAGTTCTTTAACACATTACTAAATTAGTATGTCTTATTATACATCTTATTTGTTTACAACTAAACTGAATTTCTTAAACCCAAGAATCTTTATGTCCCTATTGTTGTACTGATTTTTATATATATCATATTACCTAGCTGTTAGCACATAGCGGGTGCTCAAAAAAGGTTAATGAACGAATCAATAAATGCTTACTTTTCATTTGCTTAATAGGCAGTAAGCAGAACTATGAACATGCTATGTTGTGTTTTGATTTTTCACTTTATTGTTTAGTTAGCTTTGTTTTAGGTTATGAAATAGTAACATTTTAAAAAGAAAAATTCCCTTAGGGTGGTAAAGTGGCAATTTTTAAAATGAAATATTGTGCAATATGCTTTAACTAAAGATTAATTAGAAAAGACCATCTTCAATTCTCTCAACTTTTCAATTACTAAGTACAACTTGAAAAGCCAGTTTAAATGAATTACATTTAATTCAATGTAAGCTCTACCTAATAATCAGCTTGTCAATTTTCAGTGAAATGAAAATACTGCATGATTTCTAAATAAGCAAGAACTGATTTGTTTTCCTCAACTTAATTTCAAAGCAGTAAGATTAGAAAGATATATTAACAAGGGTTTATGCATCCATCAATGTTGCTTTTTTAACACCTCTGTAACCTGAATATTGCCTACTACTCTTTGATTATCTGCAGAGTTCCTTGCAACCATACCAAATACTTAATCTAAAACTGAATCTACAGTTGTACTCAAAATGACAATTCAAGAACAGTCTGTATGGTTTTTAAAAGAGATAAAGAGTTTACACCAGAATATAAATCAATGCTGCTACTGATATCAATCAATGCTGCTATTGTTACCAAAAACAAAAACCAACTGAGCTAAATTTTGTACTTTAGTGACACAGTTGATCTACATTCTGACAGAAATTTCCTTTCATTATGGATCCATAACAATTTGTTGACCTGGGGTCCCCAGACCATATTTTGAGTAGCAATGCTTTGAGTCATTAAGGACAGCAAAACTCCAAGTTACTTAAAAATAGGCCCCAAATATTAAGGCAGTCTTTAATAAAACTTACTAAAGTTTTCTTGCAGAGAAATCAGTATTACAGGTACATTAGTCACAAACTTTATGAAAGAAAAAAAGTCCCAAATTATTTTGGTTTTATAATAAAAGTCATACAAACTAATGAAGATATAAGGCAATAAAATAATTTACTAAAGGAGCTTGTGGTATCTTCTCCTCAGGTTTAAGAATAAAATAGATAACTATTATTCTAGGATGGACTCCTGTGATAAAACAAACAGTTTAGCATTTCCTAAAAGTAAAAGTCACTCAGTTGTGTCCAACTCTTTGGGACCCCATGGACTATATAGTCCATGGAATTCTCCAGGCCAGAATACTGGAGTGGGTAGCCTTTCCCTTCTCCAGGGGATCTTCCCAACCCAGGGATCAAACCCAGGTCTCCCACATTACAGGCAGATTCTTTACCAACTGAGCCACAAGGGAAGACCCAGCATTTCCTAAAGCCCCAGCATTTCCTTTGTATGAAGCTCTAGATCAAAAAGATGCTCTAAGGGAAAAAAAAGATTTAAGAGTCAGATATGTTGGGAAAATAATCACCTTACCTTTGGAAATGTATGCTATAAACTTGCTTAGTAGAAAATCTCCTTTACTTCACTCAGCATTTTCTAAACATTTTTGACCATACAACTAGTATCACACTTTGGAAAATGCTGGTCTATATTTCACAAAAAGTTATTCCAAACATAACAACCCCATAAATTTAAGCATGGTTGAAAAGTTACCAATCAATCAAACATCTATCAATCAAATTTATCAAAAATCCCGTAAGTTTAAGCATGAAAACTTAATCAATTCTTTATTATCTGTGATCAAAGATGAAGGACAAGTTCAAAACTTTGATACTGATAACCACAAAGACAATGAGGTTTCAGACAATTCAGTTTTAATCTTATTTTAAAAAGAAAAAAACTCCAAAATGCAAAGTAAAGTGATATGCTTACAATCATAGCACACTTGAAATTAGGAAAGAAATGAGTATATACAGCTTTCAAACTAGCATTTATTTTCATATACAGTATCACATTTAAAACTCCAAACAATTCTGAAAACTAGTAATTAATAAATCCACTTTCACAAATGAGGATCTGAAGTTCAGAAAACTTGTAAACATACAATTAGCCAACAGCAAAAGCTGAACATAAACTCGGGTCTTTGTGATTCCATAGCTCATGTTCACTGTCCTCAGGCAGAACTTTAATATTCTAATTTCTAGTTCAGGGTTTTTTCCACTACATTGTGTACTTTTTTTTAACTGCAAAAATACTATATCTAAGCCAATAGATGACCAATATTTTAACAGATGGTAATATTCCCTGATCTCTGTGCAATCTTCATAATCAGGAAGGCGGTAGTATGAAAAGTTCTGCATGATAGGAGAATATCAATACATAAGTAAACATTTGATTATTACTAATTTACTACCATTAAGTCACAATACAAGAAATGAGTATGGTCTACACTATATTTTGAATAGTTTTATGTGCTCAAATAGCCATTAACTGAATATCAGATTATCACCCACCTGTAGAGTATCTGCAAATATTACAATGAGATTCTTCAGCTCCAGAACAAGATCAGGATCAGTGCAATAAGACTGGGAGAATGAAGGGTAAGTGGGGGTAGAGACACAAACAAACAAACACACACCAGAGTCACTTGGTTAAAAACTAAGAAATAAAACTTGAAAATTTTTCCTTAAATTTGCTTGACTTACAATAAATTTAAAGTCTTGACTATCAAATTCACAGCTGACTTCTTCTATTCATTAAAAAATTCTTAGGGAATGATCATGACATGACAAACCACTTTAGGTACTATATGAAAAGAAATTTTCCTGAAATTTGCGCACACTTACTTTAGTCAAAGCAACGAAGCTTATATTTACAAAAAGGTCTTTAGATTTTAAAGAACTAGTTATTTCAAATTGAAAAAATGGTTTATATTTCTACTTTTCAATTATTTATTTATTCTATTATAAAAGAGATACAATCAATATATTTTTCTAAGTGACAATTTATTTTCTTAGTACTCCATCAAAGGAAAATAATTATTTCAAAAGGATAGTGAAATTCACTCTTGTTCCTTTAATAGCATTTAGTAAGATTTAAATGTGATATATTGCATTTACTATAATATGATTTCATACCTGATGTCATGGAATTAATAGAGAGCATACTACAATAATACATATTCATAGCTGATCTGAATATAAACCATGATAAAATATATTGTTCCTTATTATATGTGATAGAAAAAGTTGTAGTTCATTGGACAAATAGTGTACCCAGAATCCATGTCCCTGATAAGTAAAAATATAATGTATTTATAATCTAAGTATCACTTAAACTAATAATCTTTCTTCAAAATATTTTCAATCTCTATTCTCAATAATAAAATTTTAAGTAATAGATTATAAAATTTTAAGTTTGGGGAGATTTTACTGAAGGCAAGCTTCCAAAATTATCCTAAGAAAAAGTCCACACTAAGAAATTATTAATTTCACTAGTCCTTATCAGATAATTTTTACTTCTGCAAAAGGCATATTATAAAAATATTTTATCATTTTACCTTTCTTCATAAAAAAGTTTTCATTACTTAAAGATTCACTACTCCAAATGAGTTTAAATTTTGACAACTGCATATTATTTTTAGGACATTTATAAGTGTACTACTGCAAATAAGCTATAAACATTGAAGAACAAGTTCTATTGAGTTTTAATGGTGGAGTTTATTTTGGAAACAAAGAATGTGGAATGATAATTAAAAACCCTTTCTTCATGGTGCTTTTCAGTGATCTAATGAAGAGGTCAGTTGAGACTAATGAGAACAGCATAATTCTCCATCTTCTATAACGCTGGACTGAAAGTGTCTTCAGCAAGCCCCAGTCAGTTGCAAAATCACAGCTCAATATTACCACATAAACAAAGGCCTAACATTACTACCTCCAAATCTGACAATTATCAAAAAAATGTAGAACTAATGAAGGTACAACTTTCTTCTGACACTATCCAATTCATAAGTTCTTAAAGTAACAATTAAAAATTTAGTAACATAAATTATCTAACTTACTGAATGAGCTCTAAGGACAGCAATTATCTTTGAGAGGGCCATGTTCCAAAGTTCATCAGTGTATGCCCTGGTTACTAATCCTTGGGTCACATGTAAAATGTGATCTTCCACCACAAAGAACCTAAAAACAGCAATTGCAAAATAACGAGTTGAAACAAAATTCAAACCTAAATAGAAAATAATTAGTTCTGACATTTAACACAATATCAAAATAATATTTGTTGCCATATTAGATACATACCCTACAATTTGAGTGAAATATCTTCTGTAGCCATCAACTGTTTCATGCTTTAAATGAAAAATAAAAATCAATTTAAAACAATAGATATGAGTAACATAAAAGTAGTTCCAAATCAGTACAACATTTATTAACAAATATTTATTGAGAGTCTACTATAAGAAGCATATATTTTAAGGCACGAGGGATACACTGGTAAATAACAAAAAGTCCTTACCCCTCATGGAATTTGCATTCGAAAAGAGACAAAATAAGCAAATTTAAAAGTCAGAACCTTCGTCTCAGCAGGCTAATTCAATCCACTAACATCTCTCACTTGGCCTATTACATCATTCACGTACCTAGCCTTCGAAGCTTTCAGGCTTGTTTCCTTAAGTCTATTCTCCAGACAGCTGCCAGAAAAATACTTTTCAAAAATAATCAAATAAATATATCGTTTGCTAAAAACCTTCTAGTGATTTTCTATCTGATTCATAATAAAAGTCAAATTCCTCTGAAATGGTCTACAATTTCATATTGTTCATAATTTTAACAAAAAGAAAATATTTGATTATTTGAATTTCATGAGCTTATTACATGAAATATTTCAATTAGGTTCAAATATTGTATTTTATTTCATGAAAGTGATCAAAATTTTCAAACATCTGGATTTTTTTCAGGGAGGAGGCTGTTATTACACTTTTGGCTTAAAAATACTATGATCAGAGAATAGAGTCTACATGACACAAAAGTTTGACATGTCTTGATATCTGCTTTATAACATAGTATGTTGTCACATTTTACAATGTTCAATATGTACTTTTAAAAAGTGTTTTTACAGGTGTTGAAACAGAATTTTTTTTTTTGGCCATGCTGCATGGCTTGTGGGATCTTAGTTCCTCAACCAGGGATCAAACTGGGCCCACAGCAGTGAAAGTGCTGAGTCTTATCCACTGGACCACTAGTCTATTCAGTTCAGTTCAGTTCAGTTCAGTCATGTCCGACTCTTTGCGACCCCATGAACCACAGCACAACAGGCCTCCCTGTCCATCACCAACTCCTGGAGTTTACCCAAACTCATGTCCACTGAGTCGGTGATGCCATCCAATCATCTCATCCTCTGTCGTCCCCTTCTCCTCCTGCCCTCAATCTTTCCCAGCATCAGGGTCTTTTCAAATGAGTCAACTCTTCGCATCAGGTGGCCAAAGTACTGGAGTTTCAGCTTCAACATCAGTCCTTCCAATGAATACCCAGGACTGATCTCCTTTAGGATGGACTGGTTGGATCTCCTTGTAGTCCAAGGGACTCTCAAGAGTCTTCTCCAACACCACAGTTCAAAAGCATCAATTCTTCTGCGCTCAGCTTTCTTTACAGTCCAGCTCTCACATCCATATGTAACTACTGGAAAAACCATAGCCTTGACTAGACAGACCTTTGTTGGCAAAGTAATGTCTCTGCTTTTTAACATGCCGTCTAGATTGGTCATAATTTTCCTTCCAAGGAGAGTAAGTGTCTTTTAATTTCATGGCTGCAATCACCATCTGCAGTGATTTTGGAGCCCCCAAAAATAAAGTCAGTTACTGTTTCCACTGTTTCCCCATCTATTTGCCACGAAGTGCTGGGACCAGATGCCATGATCTTAGTTTCCTGAATGTTGAGCTTTAAGCCTATTAGATAAGCCTATTATTAAACATGTTCTGTATTCTTACTGCTATTCTGTCTAATGGCTTATAAGATACTGAAGCATCCACAATGCTTATGGATTTTTTAATTTACCCTCTTAGTTGCAGCAATTTTGCTTTAAATACTTTGAGTTAATGTTATCAAGTACTTATAGATTCAAATTAACATTTTTTATCAGCTCTAAGACATGAATTTTTTATAACTTTAGCTTTTTAAATTATATTTAACTATATACTGTTTCTATTCTTCTAATGGCTACAGAAATTATATTATGCATACTTAAATAATAAAACTCTAAAATTAATTAATAATTTTATTCTTTTCTGCATAATTCCAAAACAGTTCAGCTTCAATAACTTCCTAATATTTATGCTATTCACCCTAATATTTATGCTATTGTTATTGTGCATTTTGTTTCTATCTTGTTTTAAAGATAAGATTCTATCTTGTTTTAAATTCTATCCATAATATTGTATTATTTTCTACAGTCAACACAGATTTATCCACATATTTATACTTTCTTTGCTATTCATTTCTTTTAGCATCTCATTTTTTCCATTTGGCATCACTTTCTTTTTGACTACAGTCTTTTCTTTCCTTCTAAGGGCGTCTCAGTAACAAACTCTCCTCCTCTTTGTCTGAAAATGCCTATCTTTGTCCTTGTTCCACTGAATAGAGAATCCCACCCAGGTAGACAGTTCTTTTCCTTCAGCATTGAAAATACTCCACTGTCTTGTTTATTTAAAAATAACCTCTTCTCTCTGGGTATTTTTAAGGTCTTCTCTTATCTTTATTTTTAAAGTCAAATTTATTGTTATAATTTACATAAAGCAAAGTTAACCTTTTTTACATAGTGAAACCACACCAAAATCAAGATAGAGAATAATTCTATCTCATAACAAAGTTCCCCTTCTGACCCTTTGTAGTGAATCACTCTGCCCAATCCCTAACCCTTCACCACTGATCCCATTCTATCTTACAGTTTTGCCTTTTCAAAAATGTCATATAACACAAATTACACTATATATAATTTTGTTGTATCTGAATTTTTTCACTTCCAGTAATGCTTTTAAGATTTATCCATTAAAAAAAAGATTTATCCATGTCAAGAGGATCCTGAGATATACCAAATATGGACTGTGAACCAGGCAAATCAAAATGACTGGCCAAAGGAAACCCAGAAGAAATGCCCCATATAAGTGATTTAAATTGCCATGAGAGAGCGACTCAGGGACCCCTCTCTCTGAGCTCACCTGTGTATCTATCCACACATACTATACTCCTTTTCCTCCTAATAAACACTACTTGTTTCAAAAAAAAAAAAAAAGATTTATCCATGCTGTTGCATGTATCAGTTTCCATTCTTCTGTTGAGTACATAACATTACATTATGTAGTAGTACAATAATTTTTATCTATTCACTACCTCATAGACATCTGGGATGTTTCTAGTTTCTAGCATTTATGAATACAGTTACTATAAATATTCATATATAAGCCACTATGTAGATGCATTTTCAATTCTTATGGGTAAAAACTTAAGAGTGGAATTTCTGGGTCATATGATAAGTGTTTGCTTAATATTATAACAAATTGTCTAACTATTTTCCAAATAGTTACAATATTCATACCTATCAGAAGTGTATCAGAGTTCAAGTTGCTCTCTGTGATATCATCTAGATAATTTCTTTTTTTTCCCATTTATTTATATTAGTTGGAGGCTAATTACTTTACAATATTGTAGTGGTTTTTGCCATATATTGACATGAATCAGCCATGGATTTACATGTGTTCCCCATCCTGAACCCCCCTCCCACCTCCCTCCCCATCCCATCCCTCTGGGTCATCCTAGTGCACCAGCCCTGAGCACTTGTCTCATGCATCAAACCTGGACTGGCGATCTGTTTCACAATTGATAATATACATGTTTCAATGCTATTCTCTCAGATCATCCCACCCTCACCTTCTCCCACAGAGTCCAAAAGTCTGTTCTATACATCTGTGACTCTTTTTCTGTCTTGCATATAGGGTTATTGTTACCATCTTTCTAAATTCCATATATATGCGTTAGTATACTGTATTGGTGTTTATCTTTCTGGCTTACTTCACTCTGTATAATGGGCTCCAGTTTCATCCACCTCATTAGAACTGATTCAAATGTATTCTTTTTAATGGCTGAGTAATATTCCATGGTGTATATGTACCACAGCTTCCTTATCCATGTCGTCTGCTGATGGGCATCTAGGTTGCTTCCATGTTCTGGTTATTATAAACAGTGCTGCAATGAACACTAGGGTACACGTGTCTCTTTCAGTTCTGGTTTCCTCAGTATGCCCAGGAGTGGGATTGCTGGATCATATGGCAGTTCTATTTCCAGTTTTTTAAGGAATCTCCACACTGTTCTCCATAGTGGCTGTACTAGTTTGCATTCCCACCAACAGTGTAAGAGGGTTCCCTTTTCTCCACACCCTCTCCAACATTTATTGCTTGTAGACTTTTGGATAGCAGCCATTCTGACTGGCATGAAATGGTACCTCATTGTGGTTTTGATTTGCATTTCTCTGATAATGAGTGATGTTGAGCTAGATAATTTCTTCAGGTCAACTAAGATCATTAACTGTTAAAAGCTGTTCACAAAATTTTTCATTTTGGCTAATATATCTTTACTAGGTGTTCTACTTGATTTTCTTCACATTTTTTGGGGGTAGTTCCTTTATAGTTTATGGCTCCCTATTGATAAGGGCAAGCTTTTCTTTCTTTAAATATAATAAATATTTTTATATAAAGTACTTTTATATTCTATGCCTAATAACTCAATTGAAAGTCTTTTACAATTTATTTCTGTTGTCAACATTTCTAAAGATTCTCACTTGTTCAATAATTAGTTCTGAGTATGAGTTGTTAATTTTCCTATTGAAACTTTAACTGTGGATATTTTTTAACTTGGTATGAAGGTTCAGAGAAGATCTGCATTTGCTTCTAGTAAACACCTGGAGACAACATCAAAATGGGACAACTTTAAATTTTCAGCCTGAGAATTTTTTGATGCTCCAAGTAGAATGAAATTGGATTGCAAACACATGTTAAGAACTGCTTCTTATGAATTATCAGGGATTTTCTTTCCTCTGTTCACTCAGCACCAGGATTGGGGATAGGCAATTTTCTTTAGTATGTTTGGCAGAAGGACCTGAGAGGTTTTGCAAGATGGCTTTCTCTCTAGGTCATCCCAATAATGAGCTATAATTCTTTGGAGTCTCAGCCTTGCAAAGGAGAGAATTTCTCATAACCCTCTTTGGGTGACTCTGGCCTTACCCCTCTATACTTCTACATCCTTAAAACTCACGCTTTCCCATTTAGCAGATTTCCCTTAGGGAAAATGCTACATTTAGGGCTTCACTGGGGCTTTACCCCAGGGTTCAGTGGTAAAGAATCCACCTGCAATACAGGAGCCACAGGAGATGCAGGTTCAATCCCTGGGTCTGGAAGATCCCCTGGAGGAGGGCATGACAACCCACTCCAGTATTCTTGCCTGGAGAATCCCATGGACAGAGGAGCCTGGCAGGCTACAGTCCATAGGGTCACAAAGAGTAGGACATGACTGAAGTGACTTAGAGCCCACGCACAGTGTTTCATTATGCCTGTCTGGATTTGTCTTCATTTAAGTTTTCCTGTTTGGTTTATCTTATATTTAGGTGTACTGAGGTATAAATTATATCAAGTGCAGCTTCAAGTGCAGCTTCTATGAGCTTTCACAAATACATATCACCATAACCAACATATAGAACAGTTTCACATTGACTTAGTTTTTTTACATTATGGATTATTTTATTTCATTTTTTCCCTTATTTTTCTACAGCAAATATGTCACAATTTTATAGCCAAAAAATACATGTAGTCTTAAGAATGACTGATAAAAATCCCACAAACATAGCCCCTTCAGATTACTTATTTAGTCTTTGTCAGGACTATATTTTCCTATGTGATCCTCAGTGCATGTAAAAAGAATTTAAGATTTTAAAAAATGTTTTATCCAGCATCTTTAGTTGTTTTTTTCAGTAGAATACTTAATTAAGGTACTCAGTCTACCATACTGTCAGAAACTAGTTACCACTCCCTGACATTTCATATATTTATTTGTCTTATTTATTTATAGTCTGTCTTCCCTAACAGAATGTAAGCTCATGAGAGAAGGGACTCATCCATTTGAACTACTATAACTTTCACACCTAAACCGATTACTGGCAATGGTAGGTATGCAATAAATATTTGCAGTGGAATGCATGTTCTGAAGAAATTAAACAGGTTAAAAACTGACAACATAATCAATTCAAAATTTCTATATACTTACCATATTTGACTGGGGTTGCAATACCAGTCTTGCCTGTTTCTTTCTTTGTTTTCGGTAATAATTTTCAAATGTTTCCTCATCACCCTAAAATAAAGTCAGTAGAGTAATAAAAACACACATAACACAAACACATTGCTAAACAGATAACTTCTTTATCCCATAAGGGTCTTTTTTCAGCTTCTAACAACTAGAATTAAATGTGGAATGGTATTTCATATTGAATACCAAGAACAAGCTTTTCGCATTATAGTTCATAGACAGTTACCTTGTATGGAGTCATGACAATTAATCAAACAAAAGGTAAGTTCAAATATTTGATAGTTACCCAACTTATCACTTAGGCTTTATACATTTTTGACTGACCAAAGAAAATATGGCTGTCAGTGAAGGAAACTAAGTAAGAAAATTAGCTATCGAGCCTCAACTTCTGAACATGTTGTATAAGAACTACGCACACCTCACCACAGGACAATATATAGTGTTTTTAACATGGTTTACCATTAGTCTGCATCCAAAAACAGCCAGGTATACATTATTCTTAAGTTTACATGGAACATTCTCCAAGATAAAGCATTTGTGATGCCATAAGACAAGCCTCAATAAATTTAAAAGGACTAGAACCATACAATATATGATCTCTGATTTAATCAATGGGATTAAATTAGGAATCAATAACAGAGGAACTTTAGGGAAATTCACCAACATGGAGATTAAACTCCATCTTGGTGTTTAGTTATTTAAACTAAATTAGTTATTTAAATAATAACTAAATAATTAAATAATTAGTGCATTAAAGAAAAAATCACAGGAAATTAGAAAATACTGAGATAAATGGAAACAAAAACACAATACATCAAAACTCAAGAGACTGCAGCTAAACCAGAGGTTAGGAGGAAATTTACAACTTTAAATGTCTACATTAAAAAAGAAGAGCAATTTCAACTAATATCTTAAACTTCTACCTACATGAAAGAAGTTGAACACAAAAGGCCACATATATGATGATGCCATTTATATGAAATACCCAGAATAGGCAAATTCACAGAGACAGAAAGTAAATTAGTGCTTGCTAGGGACTGAGGTAAGGGGAGAGTAACGAGTGGCTGCTAACATGTAAGAGGTTTCTTTTTGTACAAATAAAATGTTCAGAAACCATTTGTAATGGTTGCACATCCATGTGAATATGCTAAAATCACTAAACTATGTGTCTGAGAAAGGTAAATGTTTTGGTATATGAATTATATCAGAATAGTGCTATTTTTAAAAGGATAATTGTTCAACCAAAAATGAAAACAATGTAGTCTGGCATAACAAATATGGAAGTAACATATTTAAAAGTAACTGTGATACAAAAGTACAGAGCCAAGAAGGAAGAAATGGAAAGTTCTTTTAAATATACATGAAAAGTACACTTCAAAGTACATCATAAGTTGAAGAAAGAAGTAAATGCCTCACACGCAGGGGATACTTCACAAATAAATACTGCATGTAGATTTACAGCTCAATGAACTTGTAGTCAGCCTTTAGAAAAGCAGGCCTAAAATGCACACACGTCTTTTTAATAATACAAGTATATGCACCCATATGTGCATACATACATATATGTATACATACACATATACACGTATACAAAAGATACTTACCAGAACAGAATAAATATGCAAACATTGGTAAACAGGGGAAAAATCAACAAGATCTTGTACAGTTAAGACCTGAAAAAATAAAATAATTTTTTAAAATTATAGGTCAAACTACTAGTCTACTGTTGAACAATATAAAGTTAAAATTAGAGAAGATTCATAGATTTCATGTTATAACACTTATCAACTATAAAAAGCATACAATAGAAACACAATGCCTTTTTATTATGTTTTGGCACCTGTTCATACCTTATTTTTTATATATTTATCATCGCTGTTGATTATTTTAGGTTATAGGTCAATAAAGCGGGGAGACTGTATATCTTTAACATGCTTAATAGATTATCAGAAAACTGCTATGGATAACTAGATATATAATTACTGCTTCTGAAAAACACAGTGCACAAATGTATGACTTAGTTACAGATGAAGTTCCTTCCCTTATGCATCACTTATCATTATTTCATCAAATTTAAGATATTATCACTTTTATGGAACACTACCACTTGAAACTATAATATCATCAATTTTAAGATGAATCCTGATTCTGAGATGTTAATAATATTTTTAAGGTACACTTTAGGGCTTCCCTGGTGGCTCAGTGGTAAAGAATCCGCCTGCCAATGCAGGAGACACAGGTTTGATCCCTAAGTCAGGAAGGCCCCACGTGCCTCGGAGCAATTAAGCCTGAGCTCTGCAACAAGAAAAGCCACCACAGTGAGAAGCCTGTGCATCACAACCAGAGAGTAGCCCCTGCTCTCCACAACCGGAGGAGAACCCAAGCAGCGGTGAAGACCCAGCATGGTCAAATAAATAAATAAATAAAATTATTTTAAAAAAATAAAGTACACTTTACAATGAAAGAAACAAAGTAATATAAAGTTTCCCAAACTTGTGAAATAAACTCTTTTTAAAGGAACACATTTCTATTCTTACAAATCCTCTGAGTGAACTTAAATTATTTTTATTGTAGAGTTACTTATTTGTGAAAATGAGAGAAATAAAATGTAGTAATAATTAAATAGATCTGAAAGAACAGGGAAACAACCAAGTTTCTCTTAGAGTATGGATTTAGGGGAAGGGGAAGATGGCAATGCTTCCAACAGTTGAAAGATACACAAAACAGATTCAGAAAAATTGAGATACAAAGACTAGATGTTTCATTTTCACCATTCTGAATTTCAAGGGAGAAAAGACAGAGATTCTCTGAATATTGATTAAGAAGAACAAAAAAGCAGATTTTAAAAAGGTTTATTTTATTCCAAGGGACCATTCAGGTCACATTAATTCCACATTAGAAAGACATTAAACCCTTTAAGGCAGTTTATTTGTCTGTATATCAGACATCCACTGTATATGTAAATATATGTATATACATACATGCAAATATTAACATACATATACATACATATACACACACACTCATAACTACATACAGATTCACTCATCCTCAAGGCATGTAATGCAAATGTACACACTGAACACTCAGTGGTTCCCACAACCACAGAGAAGCCATGGACACATATATTTATATGGCTCCTTTTTAATCAATCAATTAAAAGTTCTTACTACACCCTAACAGTGTTCTTAAAAAAAGAATTTAAAATCTCATTGACAAGGCAAAACTTATAAACAATTGGGAATACTAGACTTCTTATGGTATTAACTAATTCAAAACAAATTCAACAGAAAAGATAAAAAGTAGGCTCAACAGATGACTTTGTAGAAAGAATAAAAGAATGAATGAATTTGACAAGGAATGAATGTGAACATAGAGAATAAAAGAAAGAAAATATTTAAGGACAATTTCAAGATTTTTAGACTTAAAACTTTTTTAAGAAATTAAAAAGTTAACTTTAATCATACTAAAATTACTTTGTAATTTTACACCCTCTTACACTGATGGTGGGAGTGCAAACTAGTACAGCCGCTATGGAGAACAGTGTGGAGATTCCTTAAAAAACTGGAAATAGAACTGCCATATGACCCAGCAATCCCACTTCTGGGCATACACACCAAGGAAACCAGATCTGAAAGAGCCACATGCACCCCAATGTTCATCACAGCACTGTTTATAATAGCCAGGACATGGAAGCAACCCAGATGCCCATCAGCAGACGAATGGATGAGGAAGCTGTGGTACATATACACCATGGAATATTACTCAGCCATTAAAAAGAATTCATTTGAATCACTTCTAATGAGATGGATGAAACTGGAGCCCATTATACAGAGCGAAGTAAGCCAGAAAGATAAAGACCACTACAGTATACTAACACATATATATGGACTTTAGAAAGATGGTAACGATAACCCTATATGCAAAACAGAAAAAGAGACTCAGATGTATAGAAGAGACTTGTGGACTCTGGGAGAAGGCAAGGGTGGGATGTTTCAGGAGAACAGCATTGAAACATGTGTATTATCTAGGGTGAAACGGATAACCAGCTCAGGTTGGGTACATGAGACAAGTGCTCGGGCCTGGTGCACTGGGAAGACCCAGAGGGATCGGGTGGAGAGGGAGGTGGGAGGGGGGACTGGGATGGGGAATACATGTAAATCCATGGCTAATTCATATCAATGTATAACAAAAACTACTGTAATGATGTAAAGTAATCAGCCTCCAACTAATAAAAATTTAAAAAAAAAAAAAACAAAAAAAAAAAAAAAAAAGAAATTAAAAAGTTAACTTTAATCATACTAAAATTACTTTGTACTATCTCAGCACCAACCAGAGAAAAAAAAGGTAGGGTATCCAGAATTAGTTTAAATGGCAAGGTTAAGCCATCATGCAATTATATGTTTGCCACAGGTAATTAAATTATGAGGGATCACTACAAAAAAATTAAATTTATACTTTTACTGTTAATTATTGCAGAACACCTAGGTTAAACTATCTGTAGCTTACAAATACAATCTATATCTTATTAATGTTATATATGACATAATCTATATTTTATTATCCATATCTTATATAGATAATCTATATCTGCCCATCTAACATTTTAGATGATTCTTTCATTCTAATATCATTACAAAGCGATCTACTTAAGTTCACTTTAAACATGGCAAGACTCACAGAGACACTACAACTCAAGCAGAAAAAACCACCCAAAAATAGATGAGGGAGGGAGGAAGAAAAGAAAGGAAAAGGGGAAGAAAAGAAAGGAATGAAGGAACAGATAAAAACAAAAAAATAGAAAAAGAATCAAATTCCCATCACCTCCTCTTCATTCTCATCCTCTTCCTCAAATGCATGTTTCAATACAACTTCATTCCTTTCTTCTGGAATTCTATCATTTATATACATAGTCTTCCCAAATTTTACATTATTTCGCTTCTGCAGAGTAACAGTGAAGATTTTCTGCTGCTGTGCCTATTTGGGGAAAAGAAAAGTTCAGATTATCTGAAAAAATATTGTGGTCAAAACTGGTTTAAAAATTTCTTCATACTTTTTCATCTTTTTACTGTCTGGAGGTGTAGGCTCCGGAATGATGTCCCATTTTTTATTCATGATTTATTTGTATCCTCCTTTTTTCAAGAGACTTGCAGGGGATTATCAATTTTATTTGAAAAGGTTAAGAACCAATTCTCATCTTTGTTGATCCTACCTATTGTATTTTGTTTTCTATTATACTGATTTCTTCTCTTGATTATTTCCTTTGACTTTCTTTTTTTCAATTCTATTTTATTATGGTAAGCACATGTAACATGAGATCTACTCTCTTAAATTTTTAAGTGTACATATTCAATGTGTATATCAATAATTTAATACATTATTGCTGATAGGTATAGTAGTTACAGAAGACCTCTATAGCTTGTTCATCTTTTTTTTTTTTTTTTAATGGGCACACCATGCATCTTGTGGGATCTCAGTTCCCTGACCAGGGATAGAGGCCGGGCCCACAGCAGTGAAAGCCAGAGTCCTAACCAGTGGACCACCAGGGAATTCCCTAGACCTTGTTCATTTCATTCTGAAACTTTATGTCTGTATATGAGTAACTCATTTCCCTCTGGCAACCACCATCCCACTCTTTGATTCAATGAATTTGACTAATATATGTGCATGCATGCTCAGTTGTGTCTGACTCTTTGCAACCCCATGGATTGTAGCCACCAGGCTCTTCTGTCCATGGAATTTTCCATGCACAAATGCTGGAGTGGGTGCCATTTCCTACTCCAGGAGGTCTTCTCAACCCAGGGATCAAATCTGTGTCTCTTGCATCTCCTGCATTGGCAGGTGGATACTTTACCACTGAGCCACTTAGGAAGCCTCTGATAAACTAGTGATTCAATTATTTTAATGACCTTTGGTTTACAGCACTGTCAAGATTTTATAAAAGAATTACCACTAAAGCAACAGACAAAGGATTAATCTCAAAAATATACAAGCAACTCCTCCAGCTCAACTCCAGAAAAATAAATGACCCAATCAAAAAATGGGCCAAAGAACTAAACAGACATTTCTCCAAGGAAGACATACAGATGGCTAACAAACACATGAAAAGATGCTCAACATCACTCATTATCAGAGAAATGCAAATCAAAACCACAATGAGGTACCATTATACACCAGTCAGGATGGCTGCTATCCAAAAGTCTACAAGCAATAAATGCTGGAGAGGGTGTGGAGAAAAGGGAACCCTCTTACACTGTTGGTGGGAGTGCAAACTAGTACAGCCGCTATGGAGAACAGTGTGGAGATTCCTTAAAAAACTGGAAATAGAACTGCCATATGACCCAGCAATCCCACTCCTGGGCATACACACCAAGGAAACCAGATCTGAAAGAAACACGTGCACCCCAATGTTCATCACAGCACTGTTTATAATAGCCAGGACATGGAAGCAACCTAGATGCCCATCAGCAGACGAATGGATAAGGAAGCTGTGGTACATATACACCATGGAATATTACTCAGCCATTGAAAAGAATTCATTTGAATCAGTTCTAATGAGATGGATGAAACTGGAGCCCATTATACAGAGTGAAGTAAGCCAGAAAGATAGAGACCATTACAGTATACTAACACATATATATGGAATTTAGAAAGATGGTAACAATAACGCTATATGCAAAACAGAAAAAGAGACACAAATGTATAGAACAGAATTTTGGACTCTGTGGGAGAAGGCGAGGGTGGGATGTTTCAAGAGAACAGCATCGTAACATGTATATTATCTAGGGTGAAACAGATCACCAGCCCAGGTTCGATGCATAAGACAAGTGCTCGGACCTGGTGCACTGGGAAGACCCAGAGGGATCGGGTGGAGAGGGAGGTGGGAGGGGGGATCGGGATGGGGAATACATGTAAATCCATGGCTAATTCATGTCAGTGTATGACAAAAACCACTACAATATTGTAAAGTAATTAGCCTCCAACTAATAAAAATAAATGAAAAAAATAAAAATTAAAAAAAAAAAAGAATTACCACTAATTCTTTTTTAAGAGGAAAACCAAAGACATAAACTTAAAAACGCCAGAAAAATTTAAAAGATATGACACCATACTGGAGCATACATAAAATGTGCTGCCTTAACTCCAATGGATTATTTGTAGAAAAAAAATGTCTACTAACCTCACAGAAAACTATGATATCAAGTTTCAAGCTTACTTTATTCTCCATAGAAAATGTCCACAGTTTATGAACACTTGAAAGGCAGAAGCTGTTATCCCACAACTGACTTAATTATTGACAAATATGAGTATTTATATAGATTGAGAAACCTTATATTTTCTTTTATGCATTTTAGTGATACTTCACTATCTGAGCCTCATTATCAGAGATTGAAAAAACTATAGGATTAATTCCAGCATTTTAATCTCACTATATAATGCCTAATTAATGCTTTGGTAGCTCTGACTATAAAGAATCCAGCTGCAGTGCAGGAGACCCAGGTTTGATGCCTGGGTCAGGAAGATCCCCTGGGGAAGGAAATGGTACTTGATGCATATTAGTGGAACATTCCCTCTGTTGAGAGAGGTCAGATTGTAGCTACTCTGTTCCGTAAGCATGTAGACAGTTTACCCACTGCCTCTTTAGGGTGAATTTCCTCTAAGAGCTACACTACTACTATTCAGAACGTTCTACTCCCAGGTAATCAGGCCATGCACATCAAAGAAATCTAGCTCTACCCTCACCTAAACCTTGATGCTGGCTCTAGAGGCTTGTGCTTAAGAAAATCATTGTCCCTTCTCATCCATTAACATCATTAACCTATCACTGGGAAAAAAAAAAAGTCAGAATTCTCTTTCTCCCTCTGTGCCCGAACTTACTTTGTCTATAATATTCAATTTTTGTAGTAAAAAATTATTTATTTAGAACACTGATTCCAAACTCTGGTGGCTCAGACGGTAAAAGCGTCTGCCTACAATGCAGAAGACCCAGGTTCAGATCCCTGGGTCGGGAAGATCCCCTGGAGAGGGAAATGGAAACCACTCCAGCATTCTTGCCCAGAAAATCCCATGAACAGAGGAGCCTGGTAGGCTACAGTCCATGGGGTCGCAAAGAGTTGGACACGACTGAGCGACTTCACTTCACTTCCAAACTCTACTATGCACAAAACTAACATTTCACACATTATCAATAAATATTTCTTGAAAAAAGGGTTCTATGTTCAAACAAGTTAGATAAATATTACACATTTTATCTCACTTTCAGGGGATTTACAATCCATAAGAAATATGTTTAACTTTATTTAACCCACGTTTTCAAAAATTATTTGACTATTTAGTCCCATTTTCCCCTAAAGAACACTATTAAAATGTGTACCAGGGAATACAATATGAAAATGTTAACTGAAACTATGAATTTTAGGTATTTAATGACTAGTTAAATATCAACTACTCATAGTGGATTCACCTTTCCCAATAGAACTACAAATGCAAGGCTCTCTTTTTTTTCAAAGGCTGTCTTTTACTTTAAAAAAAAATTCTCCCTAGAGAAGCTAAAGCTCAGCTCTAAATTCCAAACCAAAAAAAAAAACTTCTTGTGCAATTCATGCTAGGCAGAGTGCTATTAGTAGGTTTCAGGAAGGTAAAAATAAATAGGATACAGCCCCTCACTTTAAAAACTCACTGTCTAATTAAAAACACAAAATATGCAGTTCTAATGTTGTGTGAAAAGTACAGTAGATGCATGCACTGAGGAGGAAGTGACCATCTTTTGCTAGTAGTAGTGAGACAGCGGAAAAGTACATTTTTCAGAAAAAAGTGATACTTAAGTCAGTTTTAGGGGAGAAAAAGCAGCAATTCATCCGATGGGAAGACTGAAAGAGGCATTTTAGGTAGAAGAAACAACCAGTATGTTAAAAATTTTGATATGTGTACCTCTATAGCACACAGGAAGAGGGAGTATCCAGAGATGAGGCTTTTGTTTCAGGCTGAGGAATTTGGAATTAGTAAAGGGTAACTGGGAATCCCTGAAGAGAAGTGTGGAACAAACCCAATCCCTTTATACAATAACTTTAAATGAAGTATAACCTTTAAGGACTTCCCTGGTGGCTCAGTGGTAAAGAATCCACCTGCAATGCAGAAGACACAGGTTCAATCCCTGGGTCAGGAAGATCCCCTGGAGAAGGAAATGGCAACCCACTCCAGTATTCTTGCCTGGAAAATTCCATGGACAAAGGAGCCTGGTGGGCTGCAGTTTATGGGGTCACCAAGAATCAGACACCACAGAGCATGCATACATGTATAACCTTTAAAAACTATGAATCAATATATTGTACAACTGTAACTTATATAACCTTGTATATCAACTATACTTCAATAAAAATTAACGAAAATTCAAAAAATAATTTTAAAAAATGAGATTAAGATTCTTCTCAAAAAATAATAAAAAGCAAAAAAAAAAAATCTGCTATGGTCCATCTGCAGATAAAAAACAGACAAACACAAATTTAAAAGAAATGAAACAACTTAAAAAAATTACTGTATATCCTCGTACGTCCTACATTATTATTATACATAGTTTTCATTTTTCTTAAAAGTATATCAATTCTGGTAAAGAATTTTCAAAATCAATAAAATCAAAACATCCTCAAAGTAAAACAATCTATTCAGTTCAGTTCAGTTCAGTCGCTCAGTTGTGTCCGACTCTTTGCCACCCCATGGACTGCAGCACGCCAGGCCTCCACGTAGACTATTATGTTATGCAAAGCTTAAACAACAGGTAGAAATGGAGATTATCTGGTTTATAGACAATCCGTCAGAAATTAAAATAGGAAAAAAATTCAAATACTGAATTTTAATTTCCTCTTCTGTGGTAATAGTCTGATACAGGTATATTTCTTTAATCAGAAAAATAAACTCACCCATCATAAAATGGCCAAAAGACCAAAATACACATATCTCCAAAGACATCAGATGATCAATAGGCACATGAAAAGATGCTCAACGTCACTAATTATTAGAAAAATGCAAATCAAAATGAAATGCAGTGAGGCATCACCTCACACCAGTCAGGATGGCCATCATTAAAAAGTCTACAAACAATAAATGCTGGAGAGGGTGTAAAAACAAGAGATCCCTCTTATACTTTTGGTGGGAATGTAAACTAGTGCATCGAAAAAAGGGTAGACGTTCCTTAAAAAACTAAAAATAGAGTTGCCATATGATCCAGCAATCCCACTCCTGTGCATACCCAGAGAAAACTCTAATTTGAAAAGATACACGCACCCAATGTTCACAGCAGCACTATTTACAACAGCCAAGACATAGAAGCAACCTAAATATTCATCAACAGATGAATGAATAAAGAAGATATGGTGTGTGTGTGTGTGTGTGTATATATATATATATATATATAAAATGGAATACTACTCAGCCATAAAAAGAATGAAATAATGCCATTTGCAGCAAAAATGATGGATTTAGAAATTATCATACTAAGTGAAGTAAGAAAAAGAGAAATACAATACATCATTTCTATGTGAAATCTAAAATAAGATACAAATGAAATTTACTTACAAAACAGAAATAGACTCACAGACATAGAAAACAAATTTATGGTTACCAAAGGGGAAAGGGGTAGGCGATGGATAAATTAAGAGTTTGGGATTAGCAGATACAAACTACTATATATAAAACA
Organism: Odocoileus virginianus; assembly: GCF_023699985.2. NCBI lineage: Eukaryota > Metazoa > Chordata > Mammalia > Artiodactyla > Cervidae > Odocoileus > Odocoileus virginianus. Next base: position 1,700,138 of record NW_027224332.1, read on the forward strand.
GATAAACAACAAGGCCCTACTGTTTAGCACAGGGAACTATATTCAATATCCTATAAGTTCCATTATGGAAAGTTTCCATAATAGAAAAAAAACATTAAAAACTATACAAAAGAATATATAAAGGTATAACTGAATCACTTTGCTGTAAACCAGAAACTAACACAACACTGTAAATCAACTACACTTCAATTTTAAAAAAAAGAAAATAAAAGTTTCTCTAAAGCAGTCTATAATACTTAAGAAAACATCAGGAGTTAGAAAGCAAGATGAACATAATTTTATTTCTATGACACTGCAACTATTAGAAAGTTTTAATAGCTACAGAAATTGTAATTCAATTAAAATAATTTTAAAACTTTTTATTATTGAAAATTTCAAATACAAAGTAAACAGATTAACATAATGAACTCTTAAGTTCACATCACCTATCTTCAACAATTTATATTTATACATCCTTTAATTTATGCCTTTACCCACTCACTCCACAAACATTCCAAGTACTGCTTAAAATTTTTTTGAGGTAAGACTTATATACATTGAAATATATAAAAACCATATGATCATCTCAATAGATGCAGAAAAAGCTTTTGACAAAATTCAACACCCATTTATGATAAAAACTCTCCAGAAAGCAGGCATAGAGGAACATACCTCAACATAATAAAAGCCATATATGACAAACCCACAGCAAGCATTATCCTCAATGGTGAAAACCTGAAAGCATTTCCCCTGAAATCAGGAACAAGACAAGGGTGCCCATTCTCACCACTACTATTCAACATAGTTTTGGAAGTGTTGGCCACAGCAATCAGAGCAGAAAAAGAAGTAAAAGGAATCCAGATAGGAAAAGAAGAAGTGAAACTCTCGCTGTTTGCAGATGACATGATCCTCTACATAGAAAACCCTAAAGACTCTACCAGAAAATTACTAGAGCTAATCAACGAATATAGTAAAGTTGCAGGATATAAAATTAACACACAGAAATCCCTTGCATTCCTATACACTAACAATGAAAAAACAGAAAGAGAAATTAAACGATACCATTCACCATTGCAACAAAAAGAATAAAATACTTAGGAGTATACCTACCTAAAGAAACAAAAGACCTATACATAGAAAACTATAAAACATTGATGAAAGAAATCAAAGAGGACACAAACAGATGGAGAAACATACTGTGTTCATGGATTGGAAGAATCAGTATTGTCAAAATGGCTATACTACCCAAAGCAATCTATAGATTCAATGCAATTCCTATCAAGCTACCAACGATATTTTTCACAGAACTAAAACAAATAATTTCACAATTTGTATGGAAATACAAAAAAACCTCGAATAGCCAAAGTAATCTTGAGAAAGAAGAATGGAACTGGAGGAATCAACCTGCCTGACTTCAGACTATACTACAAAGCCACAGTCATCAAGACAGTATGGTACTGGCACAAAGACAGAAATATAGATCAATGGAACAGAATAGAAAGCCCAGAGATAAATCCACGAACCTATGGACACCTTATCTTCGACAAAGGAGGTAAGGATATACAATGGAAAAAAGACAACCTCTTTAACAAGTGGTGCTGGGAAAACTGGTCAACCACCTGTAAAAGAATGAAACTAGAACACTTTCTAATACCATACACAAAAATAAACTCAAAATGGATTAAAGATCTAAGTGTAAGACCAGAAACTATAAAACTCCTAGAGGAGAACATAGGCAAAACACTCTCTGACATGAATCACAGCAGGATCCTCTATGACCCACCTCCCAGAATATTGGAAATAAAAGCAAAAATAAACAAATGGGACCTAATGAAACTTAAAAGCTTTTGCACAACAAAGGAAACTATAAGTAAGGTGAAAAGACAGCCCTCAGATTGGGAGAAAATAATAGCAAATGAAGCAACAGACAAAGGATTAATCTCAAAAATACATAAGCAACTCCTGCAGCTCAATTCCAGAAAAATAAATGACCCAATCAAAAAATGGGCCAAAGAACTAAACAGATATTTCTCCAAAGAAGACATACAGATGGCTAACAAACACATGAAAAGATGCTCAACATCACTCATTATCAGAGAAATGCAAATCAAAACCACAATGAGGTACCATTACACGCCAGTCAGGATGGCTGCTATCCAAAAGTCTACAAGCAATAAATGCTGGAGAGGGTGTGGAGAAAAGGGAACCCTCTTACATTGTTGGTGGGAATGCAAACTAGTACAGCCGCTATGGAGAACAGTGTGGAGATTTCTTAAAAAACTGGAAATAGAACTGCCATATGACCCAGCAATCCCACTTCTGGGCATACACACCGAGGAAACCAGATCTGAAAGAGACACATGCACCCCAATGTTCATTGCAGCACTGTTTATAATAGCCAGGACATGAAAGCAACGTAGATGCCCATCAGCAGACGAATGGATAAGGAAGCTGTGGTACATATACACCATGGAATATTACTCAGCCGTTAAAAAGAATTCATTTGAATCAGTTCTAATGAGATGGATGAAACTGCAGTTCTAATGAGATGGATGAAACTGGAGCCCATTACACAGAGTGAAGTAAGCCAGAAAGAGAAAGAACATTATAGCATACTAACACATATATATGGAATTTAGAAAGATGGTAATAACCCTATATGCAAAACAGAAAAAGAGACATAGATGTACAGGACAGACTTTTGGACTCTGTGGGAGAAGGCGAGGGTGGGATGTTTCGAGAGAACAGCATGAACATTATCTATAGTGAAACAGATCACCAGCCCAGGTGGGATGCATGAGACAAGTGCCTGGGCCTGGTGCACTGGGAAGACCCAGAGGAATCGGGTGGAGAGGGAGGTGGGAGGGGGGATCGGGATGGGGAATACATGTAACTCCATGGCTGATTCATGTCAATGTATGACAAAACCCACTGCAATGTTGTGAAATGGTTGGCCTCCAACTAATAAAAATAAATGAAAAAAAAAAAAAGCTCACATCACCTATCTTCAACAATTTATATTTATACATCCTTTCATTTATGCCTTTACCCACTCACTCCACAAACATTCCAAGTACTGCTTACAATTTTTTTGAGGTAAGACTTATATACATTGAAATATATAGATCTTAACTATACAATTTTGACAAGTGGATACACTTTTTCATGGTATAGAACATTTCCATCTCCCCAGAAAGTTCCCTTGTGTGCCTTCCCAGGCAATCTCCCCACTCAGAGGCAATCACTGCTTTGACCTTTTTTTAACCTTAAATTAGCTTTGCCTGTCTTAGAACTGGACACAAACAGGTGGCAGTAGTGGTAAAAAACCCTCCTGCCAATGCAGGAGACACAAGAGACATGGGTTCAATCCCTGGGTCAGGAAGATCTCCTGGAGGAAGGCATGGCAACCCACTCCAGTATTCTTGCCTAGAGAATTTCATGGACAGAGGAGCCTGGCAGGCTAAAGTCCACGAGGTCGCAAAGAGTCTACCTAACACAACTGAAGTGACTTAGCACACACGCACACAGATATGTGCTGCTCTGTGTCCAGCTTCTGTAGCTCAGCATAGTGTCTGAGAGATTCGTATATGCTGTTATATGTATCAGAAGTTCACTCCTTCTTACTGCTAAGTAATACTCTATGATTTCAGCACAACTCAGGTACCCATTCTCTTTTTGATATCCATTTGGGTTATTTCCAGTTTTTGGCTAGTTGTGAACAAAGCTGCTATGAGAGTCCTGAGGATGATGTATTTTCATTTCTCATTAGTAAATGCCTTGGAGAAGAACTGTTGACTAAAAAGGTAGGGACAACTGCCAAATCTTTCCCCATTGTTTGTCATTTTGTTGTTGAGCTGCAGGAGTTAATTTAAAGATAACACTTTCAATAAGCTTTAAAAAGAGAGCAACTTGAAACCTTAGCATACAAGGGCTCCCACTTGCCTCTGTGGTTGCCACTTTTTAGCTAATTTTATACTAAATTTGACTGCTGATAAAAGTTAATATAATACTATATACATGAAGAAGACTGCTAAGAGATCAGGTAGTAAGTCAAGTTAGATCAACTTTATTTAAATAAGGAATAACTGCCAACCAAAAAAGAAATGCTAATGAAATTCACTCTAGACAAGCATAAGGAATGCTAAGTAAAAAATAACACACTCCCCCAGGTGGCTCACTGGTAAAGAATTAGCCTGCTAATGCAGGAAACCTGAGTTTGATTCCTGGATTGGGAAGACCTCTTGGAAAAGGAAGTGGCAAGCCACTCCACTATATGTGCTGGGATAATCCCATGGACAGAGGAGCATGGTGGGCTATAGTCCATGGGGTCACAAGAGGCTTGGACATGACTTAGCGACTAAACAAAGTAAAGGATAAAATTGAAACAAGCATTTTATGTAAGTAAAAAAAAAGTAAACTTTGGATATATTCTATAACCTAGATTATTAAATACCATTAAATTAAAATTTTCCTTTTAAAAAACATATATATCTCCATAACTGAGTTACTTTGTTGTACAGCAGAGATTGACACAACACTGTAAATCAATTATATTTCAGTAAGTAAATAAAATTCTCCTCTGTATTCTTACCTGTTTCATTGCTGTTTCACCTATTTTGTCAGAATGTTTTCGAATGCTTTCCAGAAAGTCTTTGAGATCAGACATGGAGATTTCTTTAATATCTTCACGGAGTTTAGGAAGATTTTCTATCATTAGCTGACAAAACCGGTACTGACTAACCCGGGGAAAATACACATTCTCTAATTGTTCCATAGTTTTTAGAGCTGAATAATACCTGTGAGAAGTTAAAACGAACATCTGTAAAAGTTCTTATTATATTTATTTTACAAGTAAGTCCAAATAATCATTCCAACACTTCCATCAAAAAGGATACTGTTATAGCTAAGGTAAATAAAATTAACATTTACTTCTATATACTAATGACAAACTATAAACCATATGAAAAAGCTACAGGAAGGAAATTCACTAACAAACAATTCCTTACCTCATTTCATCTAAATCTACAACATTACAAGCATTATCATAGTCATAATACACATATCATATTAAATTATATACATATATTAAGTAAATATATGGATAATAGCTCCAAATTTTTAATTAAATTATTTGATATATGATTTCATGATATCTCTGTCATCCATATCTCCTACCATCAAAAAAGTACATAGTACAGACTTAAATCAAATTAAAGTAAAACACATTTAAGGAAATTAGAGGTATCACCTCACACTGTCAGAATGACCATCATCAACAATTCCACAAACAATAAATGCTGTAGAGGGTGTGGATAAAAGGGAACCTTCCTACATTGTCAGTGGGTTTGTAAACTGGTACAGACACTATGGAGAACAGTATGGAGGTTCCTTTAAAAACTAAAAATAGAGCTACCATATGATCCTGCAATCCCACTCCTGGGCATATATCCAGAGAAAACCATAATTTGAAAAGATACATGCACCCCAGTGTTCACTGCAGCACTATTTACAATAGCCAAGACATGGAAGCAACCTAAATACTCATCAACAGAGGAATGGATAAAGAAAGTGTGGTACATATATAACATGGAATATTACTCAGCTATTAAAAGGATGAAATATGCCATTTGCAGCAACATGGATGGACCTAGAGAGTGTCACACTGAGTGAAGTAAGTCAGACAGAGAAGAGAAATATTGTATGACATCCCTTATATGTGGAATCTAAAAAGAAATGATACAAATGAACTTATTTACAAAATAGAACAGATTATCCACAGACTTAGGTAACAAACTTACAGCTGCCAGGGGAGAAGGATGGGGGAAAGGGATAGTTAGGGAGTTTGGGATTGACATGTACACACTGCTATATTTAAAATGGATAACCAACAAGGACCTACTATATAGCACAGGGAACTCTGCTCAACCTTATAAGGCAGGATGGATGGGGGTGGGGAGTTTGGGGGAGAATGGATACATGTGCACATATGGCTAAGTCCCTTTGCTGAAACTATCACACCACTGTTAATCTGCTGGATTCCAATATGGCAAATAGATGGGGAAACAATGGAAACAGTGACAGACTTTATTTTCTTGGGCTCCAAAATCATTGCAGACAGTGACTGCAGCCATGAAATTAAAAGACGCTTGCTCCTTGGCAAGAAAAGCTATGACAAACCTAGACAGCATATTAAAAAGCAGAAACACTTTGCCAACAAAGGTCTGTCTAGTCAAAGCTATGGTTTTTCCAGCAGTCATGTATGGATGTGAAATTTGGACCATAAAGAAAGCTGAGTGCCAAAGAATTGATGCTTTTGAACTGTGGTGCTGGAGAAGATTCTTAAGAGTCCCTTGGACTGCAAGGAGATCAAACCAGTCAATCCTAAAGAAAATCAATCCTGAATATTCATTGGAAGGACTGATGCTGAAGTTGAAGCTCCAATACTTTGGCCATCTGATGCGAAGAACTGACTCATTAGAAAAGACCCTGATGCTGGGAAAGATTGAAGGTAGGAGGAGAAGGGGATGACAGAGGATGAGATGGCTGGATGGCATCACCAATTTGATGGACATGAATTTGAACAAGCTCTGGGAGTTGGTGATGGACAGGGAAGCCTGGCATGCTGCAGTCCATGGGGTTGCAAAGAGTTGGACATGACTGAGTGGCTGAACTGAACTGAACTGATACCCCAATATAAAATAAAAGCTTTAAAAAAAAAAAGCATCAGAGATGTTACACTAGAGCTTAAGATTTGAGATTAAATTTGGGAGTCATCCATTCATAAATCCAGATATTTTTTCAACAAATGTGAAGTGACAGTAACTAATAAAAAACAATTTTCTTTTTTATATCTTGCTAGTCAAACCAAATACAACTGTGTGCTAGCTCGATTCTGTAGGTCACTTAATTTGCAACATCCAGTTGATCAGTAGGAATAACACCTGCCTGTACTCAGTATTTCACTATCCCATGTGGACACCTATACTTACAAAAACATACGGCAGGGCACCATAAGCCCCAAAAAAGAGAAGTAGGGACTAAATATCTAGTGAGATGGCAGACCGAATACATGTTTTCTGCTTCACTCCTTTTCGAAATACCAATAAAAAGATAATGAAGGGATTTCTTAAAAAAGCATAAACCCACACAGATGAAGAGAAAAGGAAAAGAGAGTATAATGAAATTTTAGAATCTGGAAAGTTGATGGACAAGTGGTAAAAAAAACTCAGCAGACCTGAGAAAATGAATTCTAACTCAACAGGGGAAAACCAAGAATAACCAAGAATAATTTATCTACAGAAACTCCAAAAAGTATAGAAGTGACAGGAATCTCACTATTTATGGAGGCAGAAGTGTCCAATAGGAGGGCTATTGTAAGGAATAGCCCTTACAAAACTCCCAGAGGAGGCCTAAAGTAAAGGAACACTGGTTAAAATGTGTTTAAGAAGTAGACCCTAGATTCTCTTCCTGACAAGCATCTAAACAACTGCCTTTTTCCATCTTGGCAAAATGCTAAACGGAGCAAACCAAATAATTTCTAGAATGGGGGACACTACTCAAGGTTAAGGGCAATAATATGTTGTTGTTTAGTCTCTTAAGTCTTGTCTGACTCTTTTGCAACCTCATGGACTGTAGCCCACCAGGCTCCTCTGTCCATGGATTTCCCAGGCAAGAATACTGGAGTGGGTCACCATTTCCTTCTCCAGGGGATCGACTTGACCCAGGGGTTGAACCTGTGTCTCCTGCATTGCAGATTCTCTACCACTGAGCCACCTGGGAAAAGGATTAGTTGAGCCCATATATAGCAAATGCCCTCTTCTCCAACGCACATCTCAGAATACCAGAAGTCAAATCTTTACCCAGAGAAGAGACAGGAAAAGTCTCCTCTAGAAAATCTAACCAGTCCCAGAAGAAACAACTCCAGATTCTAACATCACAAACCCCCCAACTAAAAGGGCCCAGTTGGATAACCTTACAGTGAAACTCACAATAAACCAGTCCCACCCATATACCCAGAGATTCCAATCAGTTTTTTATGTCCACTGCACTAAGCTCAGCTGTAAAGAATTTGCCTGCAATGCAGGAGACTCAGGAGATGCAGGTTCGATCCCTGGGTCAGGAAGACCCCCTGGAGGAGGAAATGGCAACCCACTCCAGTACTCTTGCCTAGAAAATCCCATGGACACAGAAGCCTGGCAGGCTACAGTCTATAGGATTGCACAGAGTTGGGCATGATTGAGCACTCACACACACCATGCACTAAATATGAGCACTCACCAGGGAATCACCAGACATCTACTTATTAGCTGCAAAGAGAAAAACATACCTTTTCTTAAGCCATCCCCTTAAGCAAATGATCAAATTTAGGATAATCTAGAGATAATCTGATAGCATATGACTTCTGCTGTCATACACAATATCATTTATGTTGTACTCTTACTGAAAACATTTAATCTGAATCTAAACATGAGAAAATAAACAAATCCAAAATGCCCTGGTCTAAAACTTATCTGAACTCTTTCATGAAAAACAAAGCAAAGTGGAAAGACTGTTCTAGATTACAGGGACAAAAAATACATAGAAGACATTTGGAGGACAACTGGGGAAATTTACATATAAGTATAAGATTATAAAGTATCTGAAGAAATACATAATGCCCCAAGCTTGAAAATAGTGAAGCAATAGTAAATTTAGTTATTTAAAGACATAAATGTAAACACCAAAATAATTTCTTAAAAAAGGGAAAAGTTTTTGACCCTAGGAAGAAGGACTAGTGAATGGCAAGAAGGGAAGGTGATGTCTGGTCTTTCTTTTTTTGCAACAAACACACAGAACTATTAACTATTATTTAAAATAGGAGGACATATAACTTTGATAGATAATACACAATATATTAATAACACATACATGAAATAAAAGACTCAGAATAGTTTGTGGGTCATGTATTAGGAAGGAAAAAAATCATTCTACTAATTAGTACCAATTGATAAAGTCCAATAAAATTCAATGCAAAGCATTACACAAAGCAGTACATATACAAATCTCTTGAGTATATATTTGCATATAATGTGCTGATAATTAAGTAGCTATTAATAAATAAGAAGTGATTATTTCCCTGTTTCAAGCATGTCTGATTCTAATTTTTCTACACAATTTAAAATTGTTCATCTTTAGAACATTTTAAGCATAAATATATCTAATGCTCCTAAGTGATCCATAAACTACTTTAAATTATCTTTCATCTGTCATGTATTCCTGTGTATTATAAAACAGAACATGAACTACACAGTCTAGATTGTCAACATGTAACTAACTACCCACACTTTGCTTTCACAAAATACACACTTAGCCTTTGACTGTATGCAACATTAACATATTAAGTTAATCAATATTTTTTCATTCTTGTTCAGCTGTCTATTTGTCTTTCATCAATATTATCAATCTTTGATATGTAAGGGCAAGGATCCAAAAATAAATGTCTAAGGATTGCTGTACTGAAAGACCCTGATGGGCAAATTGCATTAACAAAGAACAGTTAAACATAGAAAGCAAAACTTCAGATGATTCACTATAATTTACAGTAATTTTATTTATGCTTTCAGTAATAGGAAAAAACCTCTTATTAAATACAGGAAAGAAACTCACCTTTTTGTACTCATCTGTTCTTTTAGCTTACTGTACATTTCCAGCACTGCATTAAAAAAGGAAAACTTATTTTAGCTATCTAAATAAAAAAATTTTCAAAGATGAAAATAAAGCAGGGAAGAGCATATTGTAAATTCAGTAATTTTCTCTGTACTTTGATTTAGGCTTATATTTTCAAATAAAATTTTATACTTCAAGTAAATGAAAGCATTTTAATTTCTGCATATATTGAACACTCTATTACATAAATTAATACATTATATAAAACTGGCAACACCTGCATAGGCTGACACCTAAAACTGAGACATCAACAATTATCCTAATCAAAAACTTACTAATATTTCTTGCTGCAGTGGAAGGAGAAGTGTGGTCTTAGTTACTTGAGAGAGAAAGTTGAGCAACAGTGAGATTAACTGATTTTGATTCAGTATACTAAATAAATAAGGTAACTGTACTATAGCTCATGAAACAAAATTTTATACCAAATTCAGAGAAAGAAAAATTTCAAAAGTTTACAGCAGAGAGTAAATTATAATAAAGGCATAAAGAAACATAACAAAGTATCTTTGTTTATCATTTCCATCAAAGGCTCAGAAATGTAATTATTCAATAAAATTGTTATAAGCTTCAGCAAGAAGACACACTGCCACCAAAAAGGCTTCAATGCAACTATGGAGATTAACACTCATCCTTAGTAGAATTCTGAAGTATAAAGCAGGTGAATTGTTAAGATCATTAAGTTGGCTCACATTTTCCAACAAGAGAGATAGACACATTTTTTTCCAGATTTTTTACACTCTTATGGCTACTCCCTAGGGGGTTTCAAGTTCACAAAAGATATTGTTTAATTGTCTGAAAACCATAAAAACTGCAGTGGTGGCTATAATGAACCAGCCCTAACTCTGCAGACCCCATGTATAGCTCTGTCAAAGTCCCTTTACTGCAATGCAATGTATCTCACATTTTCCATCCAAAGCATTAGAGTGAACACATAACTTAGGAAAGAGCCTAAAACTGCTGCTACAACTATAAACTTGCTTTGAAGTCTCCTGTTTTATCTCAACAATTCATGTAAATTTCACATCTATCTTATATTATTGCCATACTGTTTTCACATAAAAATAATACTTTCTCAAAAATAACTAACTACACCACCAGGAAAATTCATTGTTTACCCTGTGACTTCTTATATCCTCTCATACCCCTCTTAGTCTAAGGAGGAAGTTAGGCAATTATACAGTAATGGCTTATTTGTCTTTATTCACATTAAACTGTAGAATCCTTCAGAGCTGGGACTACATCATTTTCAACTTTATATTTCTAATATCTACCATGATGCCTGACACAGAAAAGTATGTATGAGTGAATAATTAGATAGAAGGATGGATGGAGGGAAAGAGGTGGTTCTGGATGTGGCTATTAAGAACACAATGTTTACATGAACTCAGATTTCCTGTTCAGCCTTGAGAGCAAAGACAGAAGCAGTAAAACACTCTTAACTTCTACTTCCCTTTATATCTCTATTTCAAACAGCTCATTAGGGTTGAATAAGCTGAATTTACTCTTCCTCATTCCATGAGAACCCAGTTTTTTTGTTTTTTTTTTTTAGAACCCAGTTTTTTTAGACTTACTACTTACAGTTCAAGGACAAAGCACTCAAACTTAAGAGGCTGTGTTCATGACTATTTCAGTGTATATGATGGTGGCAAAGAGGTATTATTAAGCATTATTATAAGGAACTAAGTTTCCAACCCTAAAAGCTAACACAATAAGTAGATATTTTATTTACTCAAAGTTAATGTGCACATATCCCTCATCCATCAGAAATTAATATGAGCAGAACTTCAGTGACCATAAAAAAAAACTTTATTCTTACAAGTCAGCCAATAATTTTTCTTTAGCTCATACAATATGCTAACAGATTATATAACTTGTAGTCTAAGCTAAATTTACATTATGTGAATATTATACAAAGCACCTAATTCTATCTCCCTGGATATGGAGGTTCAGGTTCCTTCCTTACAAAAAAAAAAGTTAAAAAATAGGACCTTGAGATGGATTTAGCTTACTATATTAAAAAAAAGAAGTCATATACCTGTTTCCTTTTTTTGAACAAGGTATATTCAGGTAAAGAAAATACTGGCTAGTTTATTCAGAATTTATTTGAAATGCCCCAGTAATATATGAGTCCTAACAGAGAGACCAGAAAACTCAGAAACTAGTAATTCAGTCTTCCCAAAACACAGGAGGAAAGGCAAGACTGAAAAAGGGAGAATATCTGGCAATTCTGTATGTTACCTTAATAGCAAAATGAAATTGTGCGCAAAGACCAACTGCTTAAGTGACAAAAAGAAAACAATGGAAAACTAGAGGTTTAAAAAAGTAGGCAGATTAGGAAAATGAAAGAAAATGGAATCAAAAGACACCCTCCATGGGAAAGTATTCTGGGGGGAAAAAGGAGGGGTTGGGGAGGGACAAAGGGCAAACTAGGCTGAAAGGAAATGGAAAGGTAGAGGTTGTTCTAGGAGACTGATGTGATAGATCATCAAATAGGGGCCTTGTAATAAGGAAAAAGATGAAAATTCAGGGAATAAAGTAGATAGGAAAGAAAACCATGGGCATTGGGGGAACAATCACCAAGTAATCTATAATTCCAATAATGAATAATTATTAAATACCATTAAATTACAATTTCACCAAGCTGAATGTTACATTACAGATGTTTAACTCACCTGGAAGGCATAACTGTAATTTTTCTACTACAGTTGTAATATTCCTCTGCTGAATTCTACATCGAATAATATCTTCTGTTTGGACTATCACCTTAAAGAGAAGAAGTGCACATATTTAAAATGAACAGTTAAATTGCATCCACATATTGAATACACACAAAAATAAATCATTTTCTCACCTCCTTTCCAGCATCTTGAAATCTTCGGTTGGTATCAGTAACTTGCACCTTAAAAATAATTTCACCTTAGTTAGACAAATATGCATAAAACTGCCCTGATGTAACTGCTCACCCTTGTAATCAGATCATGCTTCATGAGAAACTTAGAACAAAGAAATGCAAATTCAAATTAACTCTACAGCTTGAACTTGAACTTTTGATTGAAAAGGGCTTTTGTTAACTTCAATTACTTATGACAGTTCTTTTTAACAGATTCTGTGGCAAACTTCTCAAATTTAATCTAGATTTTTGAACTTTACTTGCTTCTCTAAGTCTGTCAAACAATTCAAATCACTGACCCAATTGACCACTGGTCCCTTTTTGATAACTTCAATGAGGTCTATGTGCCATTCATTGTCTGTAGGAAATGGTGATTGCATTTTATGGTAATTAAACATTCATACTTTGCTGAATGCAAACACTGGGTGGTTGATTAACATCAAACACGGAAATCTCAATCCACAGCAACATTTTAATGCTGCAGGTGCAGGCAAAGCTCAACCTCAAATTTTCCCACATATTAAGTGACTCATTAGGTCATCATAGTAAGGAAGCACATTCTGGTTTATTAAAAATCTCATTAATTTCTGAACAAAGATGCTCAGTGACCTCATTGATGCCGTATTTGGTCTCTTGTTATCTGAATATCCTTTATATAATGGTTTTCTAATCATAACCTTTGGTGAACCAGGGTCGTTCTGTCTGCTAAGCTCTCCAAATGTAAAGAAAGATAAATAGGACAATTCTTATAACTAAATATTTTATATTCTTACAGAACAAATCCAGGTCTTATTTCATAAGTAACGTTTTTGCTGTGTGGCAGAAAATGTAGACCAACTTGCTTTAAGAAAATTACACACTGCTATAAAGCAAAAAAAAAAAAAAGTTTCACTATTATTAAATAATTTTGAAAACACACTTATCATAAGTTTTTACAAGTTTTCAGAAAATAGTTTTTTATCAAAAAATTGTACTAATTGTCACTTGAGAACTCTAAAATTCCAAATGAGGTCTCTCACTGTGCGAATTTTTTTAGTTCATTTTTTGCAAGGAAAGAAATCCTGTTAAGTCAATGCATTACCAATAAAAAAAAAAAGAGAGAGAGATAACTCCTGTCATCAGTATGACAACTGTATTAATAAAGCATTCCCAAATATGTACACTAATCTACTTCTTAAAAACAGTACATTTAATAGTAATTTGTAAATATGCACTATAAATATTTAAGTGATTTGACAGCAAAAGTAAATAGAATTTTAACATACTTCTTACCTTAAGTTTCTCTGCATCAGTCCTTACTTTAAGGAGTTCTGTTATAGCATCTACAAAACCCTGGTGATGAAAATTACACATCTTTTCAATTTCCTTGTCATGATTACGGATACAAGCATCTAACTTTTCCATAAACTTCTTGTGTGCATTTGGTTGGTCATCATACACAGACCTGTACAGACACAAAAAGAAAACTATCATTAGAGCTGATATTTTAAAATAAAATCTCTGAACAAACAAACTAGGTTGTTAGTAATAACATCAGTAGAAACAGTTTGGATGAAAAATACTTAATTCTTTTTGAACATGTTAGTATTTAAAGAGCCACAAGTCCTTTAGATACATCACTAAGTATCTGGAATTAAAGGGCTGAGACAAGAGATGAGCCTTCAACACACTAAGTGCTCAAAAAAGAATCACTAACTGAATGATTAAGGAATGAATAAACAAACTTCTGATTTCTACAGCATTTATTATGTGTCAGGACATTTTCTGAGTGCTTTATATATTAACTCTTTAATCCTCACAACAAGCCTATAACACAGATACTGTTATTACCCTCATTAATTTACAGATAAGTTACAGATTATGCAAACTGTCATAAATTCCACAACTAGCAAGTGACAGCTAGTTGCTAGTTGTGGAATGAGCATGAATATGGGATCTGAATCCTTGTAACTGGCTCCAGAGTTCATATTCTTTTTTTTTCTATGTTTTGGCCATGCCTCATGACTTGTGGGCTTCCCTGATAGCTCAGTTGGTAAAGAATCTGCCTGCAATGCAGCAGACATCTGTTCGATTCCTGAGTCGGGAAGGTCTCCCCCTGGAGAAGGGATAGGCTACCCACTCCAGTATTGCTGGGCTTTCCTTGTGGTTCAGCTGGTAAAATATCCGCCTGCAATGCAGGAGACCTGGGTTCAATCCCTGGGTTGGAAAGATACCCTGGAGAAGGGAAAGGCTACCCACTTCAGTATTCTAACCTGGAGAATTCCATGGACTAGCCATGGGGTCGCAAAAAGTCAGACACGACTGAGTGACTTTCACATGACTTGTGGGATCTTAGCTCTCCAACCAGGTTTCAAACTGGTGTCTGCTGCCATGGAAGTATGGTATTTTAACCACTGGACCACCAGGGAAGTCTCCAGAGTCCATACTCTTGAGTACAAGGCCATACTGCAGTCACCACAATGTTCTCTAAACACTACGTTTACACTCCTACTGTATCTCAGGTCCTGCGGTCTCCACACCAAGGGACTTCCCCATCCACTGTGCAGAAAAGGATTAACCTTGCCCAAAGAAACATTTGGGTCTTTCTCTCAACTCCTGGGCAGTTTAGTCTTCAGAATGTCCTGCCTGATAGATGCCTCTGTTTACGTGGACAATGCAAAATGGTCTAAGTGCTGGGAAAGATCGAAGGCAAAAGGAGAAGGGGGTGGCAGAGGATGAGATGATTAGATAGCATCACCAACTCAATGGACATGAATTTGAGCAAACTTCGGGAGACAGTGGAGGACAGAGGAGCCTGGCATGCTTCAGTCCATGGGGTTGCAAAGAGTCGAAAATGGTTTAGCAACTGAACAACAACAATATGACCTACAATGTGATTTACAGTTAATGGGGACAAGGGGCCACATGGAATCAGTTCTGGAGGGGCTGAAGACTAAGGTCAGCAAATCAAGCAGTCGGTCGTGTCTATGGAATTAACCCCCAGGAAAAACCCTGGACACATGGCTTGGGAGAGCTTCTCTGGTTAATACTACTCCATATGTGTTACCACACATCATCACTGGGGGAAATAAGTGCTGGCCACATGACTCCAGGAGGAAAAGACAACTGGAAGCTCCTCGCTGGAACTCTCCTAGACCCCGACTTACCTGCCTTTGCTTGTTGTTAATTTTAATCTATATCCTTTTGTTGTAGGAAATAGTAACCGTGAGTGTAACAGCTTTGCAAAATTCTGTGAGTCCTCCTAGAAAATTAATGAACCTGAAAGCAATCTTGAGGACCTTCCAAAAATGTGCCCCCCATCTGCTGCCCATTGTTGAGGTTCAGTTCAAGTCCCATTTCCTCCAGCAGGCCTTTTGCAATTATTTCCATGCCAAGTAAAGAACTGAGCTAGAACTAGGCTCTGATCTTGGATATCTTCTCTTTTCTACTATACCAGTCTAAATCTCTTCTAGGCTTGGAGCTTTAAATTCTATAAACATGGAAAGTGAAAGTGAAAGTTGCTCAGTCCTGTCAGACTCTTTGCGACCCCATGGACTATACAGTCCACGGAATTCTCCAGACCAGAATACTGGAGTGGGTAGCCTTTCCCTTCTCCAGGGCATCTTCCCAACCCAGGGATTGAACCCAGGTCTCCCACATTGCAGGCAGATTCTTTACCAGCTGAGCCACAAGGGAAGCCCAAGAATACTGGAGTGGGTAGCCTATCCTTCTCCAGGGGCTCTTCCCAACCCAGGAATCAAACTGGGGTCTCCTGCACTGCAGGCATATTCTTTACCAACTGAGCTATCAGGGAAGCCCAAACACTATATAAACACTGACATCTCCCAAATTTGTATTTCTGGTCCTGACCTCTCCTTTGACTTTCATACTCATGCATCTCTCCAACTGGATGTATGATAAGCATCTCAAGTATGGCCAAAATGAATTCCTATCTTCTTTCCCAAACCCTGGTCCTCCCATGGCCTTCCCTCATCTTAGTAAACTCCATTCTTTTAGTTGTTGAGGCAAAAAACCTTGAAATCACTCTTGACTATTCTTCCTCTCACCTCCCCACTAAAACAATCCAACCACATCTCACCGCTTCCCCACTGGTATCACCCTGGACTAAGCCATCAATGTGTGCTCCCTACATTATTCCAAACAGCTTCCTAACTGGTCTCCTTGATTCCACCCTTATTTCCCTTCAGTCTGTACTCAACAAAGTAGACAAAATAATCCCACTAAATTTAAAGGCAAACCCCATATCTTTCTTCTGCTCAAAACCTTTTTTCTTACAGCAGCCTATAAAGCCCTATGTAACCCTGCCCCATGTTACCACAGTGACCTCATTTCCTAATACTTATTCCATGCCAGCAGCACTGGCCTCCTGTGGTTCCTGAAACACATCAAGCACACTGCTGTCCTATCATTTGCATGTGCTGTTTCCTCTTTTGATCACATTTCCACACATGGCTGCCACCCTCACCTCCTTCAGGTTTTCTGGTCTCCTTGATGAAGCCCTTTCTGGCCACAATATCCAAATTATAAACACACACACACATACACACACTATTCCCTTTCCTGCTTTATTTTTTTTTCTAAAATAAAGGAATTCACTTTGCTACTGCATCACTCTTACCACTATTTAATATACTCTTTACTTCACACGTGTAGTTCTTATTTTTGCTCACTGGAATGTAAGCTCCAGGAAGGCAGACAGTTTTTGTCTGTTTTGTTCCCTGCTATACAACCAGCCCTAAAATAGAGTCCCTGATGTAGCAGATGCTGAATAAAGAACTGATAGATAGACAGATGGACGAATGGATAGATGGAATTAAAAACATCACTTAGTAGCTGTTCAACCTCAGATAAGCCACACAAATTCTCTGAATCCAAATTCTCTCAAAAATAAAACAGGGATTAAAAAAGTATCTACATCAGAGAGTTATAAGGATTAAATTAGCAAACATATGAAAAATTCTTAGCACAATAACCGACACACAGCAAGTACTCAAAATACACTGGCTATGATCACAGAACGCACATAAGAGTCAAACAAATCCTTGTTAAATAAGTGAACCATCTGCCGAACAATTAAGTATGGATAACAAATATCAAATACCTAACACTCAAATTATCCATGCTGTAGGGGCTGACTACCAGTAACACCTGGCAATTGTAGAGGGACTTTTGTAATTTTTACATGTAATGTTTCATTTGTTTCTTACAACATACCACAGAAGATATCATTGCCTCCTTTTCACAAATGAGGAAGTAGGCCCAGAAATACTAAATGACTTGCTCAACGTCACTCCCATCTCATGCTTTTCCTACAATTAATACACATAGCTAACAAGAACTCTTAATTAAACTAACAACATTATCCCAAAGAAAAATTCGCATTAGCTGACCTGTGTGCATGCTAAGTTGCTTCAGTACTGTCCAACTCTTTGCAACCCTATGGACTGTAGCTCACCAGGTTCCTCTGTCCATGGGATTCTCCAGGCAAGAATACTGGAGGGGGTTGCTGTGCCCTCCTCCAGGGGATCTTCCCCATCCAGGAAGCAAATCCAAACCCAAGTCTCTTACATCTCCTGCATTGGCAGGTGGGTTCTTTACCACTAGGGCCACCTGAGAAGCCCCTAACTGACCTTGGTAAGCTATAACCAAATTTTTATTTTGTAATTGTGAACAGGTGTTACATTTCTTTAAGTAATATATATATATATATATATATATATAAAGCTTTTCTAAGATTATTTTTTACGTATTTTAATAAAAGCTTGATATTTATCTGACTCAAAATACCAGATAATAACAGCATTGAAACATGTATATTATCTAGGGTGAAACAGATCACCAGCCCAGGTTGGGTGCATGAGACAAGTGCTTGGGCCTGGTGCACTGGGAAGACCCAGAGGGATCGGGTGGAGAGGGAGGTGGGAGGGGGGACCGGGATGGGGAATACATGTAAATCCATGGCTAATTCATTTCAACGTATGACAAAAACTACTGTAATGATGTAAAATAATTAGCCTCCAACTAATAAAAATAAATGGAAAAAAAAATAAAAAAGTAAAAAAGAAAAAAAAAATACCAGATAATAAACAGAAAGTACAGAAAAAACTGGCTCTTCCCCTGCCCCACCCCACCCACCCACCCCCCAATTACTGCTGTAGCATTGTAGCAAAAAACTAGCAAGAGACATTTGAGAACTGCCCTGCTACAAGGTCCCTCCAAAGGAAAGTTTGACTCCTTTTGTGAGTGCAAGGGTGATACTGTTATCTCTTTAAAAATGACAATAATATATAAACAGAAGGAAGAGAAACAATGGTTATTTCCCAGAAGTCTATTTTATTTTAGAAAGTTCTTTAAAGGTACCCTTTAGTGTATCTTTTCAATTTAATCTCTAGAGTTTTAAAAACAAAACTACTCTCATTTTATAGTAATTCAGGACACTACCTGTGCATCTATTATAGCATCTATTCATATATATACATAGATACACACATACACACACACATAAATGGGTATATGTGCTGATATATGATATTTATATACATATATATGGATATATATGGATATATATGGGTATGCTGAAGCCGAAGCACCAATACTTTGGCCACCTGACGGGAAGAGCTGACTCATTAGAAAAGACCCTGATGCTGGGAGGAGAAGGGGTTGACAGAGGACAAGATGGCTGGATGGCTTGGCACCGACTCAATGGACATGAGTTTGAGCAAGCTCCAGGAGTGAAGGACAGAGAAACCTTGAGTGCTGCTGTCCATGGGGTAGCAAAGAGTCAGACAGGACTGAGCGACTCAACAATGATGGGTATAATACATGTATAATTATTATAGCAGGTGAAAGCTTTTTTCCTATTGATGTTATTAGAATGTAGACAAACAGTATCAGGACATATGAAATACCTATCCTCCATTAACAGAAAACCAAAGCCTGAAATGGGTACACTATTCACATTCCATGCCTTCTGCTATTAAAACAGAACTATAAGTCCCAATACAGGAAAAAAAAAAAAAACAAACATTAAAGAATTAGTATTGTGGATGAGAAGAATAGGTCTTGATCTGCCTACTGATAAGTCTTAATCTTTCCTGATCCTTGGTAACTATCTATCATTCCGCTTCTGAGTACAAACTACACCCCAAGCTGATACAACCACTTGTCAACCACAATCCACATCAATGAGATCTTTCTGAGCAGAGTACACAAAAAGGAGAAGTCAAGATAAAGAAATGTTCTAAATCACAGAAATACGTTACATTTAAAGAAAGTATTGAAGGATCAAGCAAGTGCCAGAATGCAAACTTCATCAAAAGTTAGACTATTCTCAGGTCCTGAAAAGAACTCTAGAAAGTTCATAGTTCTGTCTTTCTCAATTTAATAGCTGCAGCAGAAATCTAAAAGCCAAACACAAGTACTCACAAAGGCATTATTCAATGCATGTAGTTGATTTAACTCTCTACCCACTGTGATGAAAAGTAAAGTAAGAGATAACTACTCTGAAAGTAAAAAAGTGAAAGTTAAGTCGCTCAGTCTGATTCTTTGTGACCCCATGTGTCTGACTCTTTGCGACCCCATGGACAGCCTACCAGGCTCCTCCATCCATGGGATTTTCCTGGCAAGAGTATTGGAGTGGGTTGCCATTTCCTTCTCTAGGGGATCTTCTCAACCCAGGGATTGAACTCAGGTCTCCCGCATTGTAGGCAGGTGCTTTACCATCTGAGCCAACAGGGAACTACTCTAAATATGTGCTAATAAAGCCAATAACAAATAGCTAAGTGAATAGAGACAGGAAGGGAGAGAGGGTGGATATGTATAAGAACACTGGAAAAAGGAAGAAAAGAAAAGCAATTTTTACTTTAAGAATTTTCACACAGCAAGAATTACCACTCTTTTCTCTGAAGGAATCTATGCTTAATTACAGATAATTTGGAAAGAAGATGTAGGAGACAGATATGGAGAGAAGCAGCAGCAATTCCCCCCAGAGACTTAATTGACTAAAGAGGAGTCATATTCCTCTGCTTCTGTCTTAAGGTGGTAAAGATTGCAAAAAAAAAGACAGTAACACACAACCATGTACTCACTATTAAGTGATTTACATGTACTATCTCATTAGTGTTCACTACAGCTTAATGATGCTGTAGATACTGTCAACATCCCAATTTATAAATGTAGTTTGGGAAGATTAAGATTTTAAATCCAAAATCAGAGTAGTGGGACCAAGATTTAACCCTAGGTCTACCTGGCTCCAAAGCCAATGCTCTTAACCATTGTTTTAGACAGCCACTCCAATCAGAAATGGTGATAAGCACCATGAGAATGCAGAGAAGTTAGCAGCATAGCAACTAACCAGATCACCTTTGAAGATCAACAATTGAGAATGACTCAGTAGGGAATCCCTGATGTGCACTGTTGCACCCATCAGGTAAAATCATCTGATGAACAGAAAAAGGGGATGAGAAGTGAGGCATAGCTAATTGTTAGGCAGTATTAAATTACAAACGCAAGAAAATGAGGAGGAACGAAGTGTGAAGAGAAATCTGAGGGCCCAGTACTTGGCTGACCGCAGCGGAAGGGACTCTGAAAAATATATTTTTCTTTTTCCTTTTTATGCCTTTGAATGATAGTTATCCTTCTTTGAAATTTTCACTTGCAGGGCAAGAAGGAAATACCATTCAGCACTATTCATTCTCTGAATCCTAAACTGGTTAAGCAGTTGTATCCATCTAATCAGTGTCCTAGATATACTGCTGCTCTAAATTTTCAAGCAGTATACAATGTTAATGAAAATAAGCTTTTCTTCTTTCCAAATGTCCCCAGGATTTTATAATGTCTCTTGGCAAACCTAATCAAGTTCCTATAAATAAATACAGATATGACAAAACCAGAAAGAGTGAACATTAGAAAGTCAGTACATTTTCCACTACCTTCATCCACTACTGTTGCAACTTAGTGCTCCGTATATAGATAATGACTTCAGTATAAGAGTCCTGTCATCACTTCCAAAAGCTTAGCACAATAAAATCTAACTTCTGACAAAATGTAATGCTAATCAGACAAAAATGCAGATGCGAAATCAATTTAAAAGAGATGATTTTAAAACTTTTGTGAAGAAAAACAAAGATAGACTATGCTACACTATGATTTTATTTACCTATTTTAACTAGCAACTAGGAATGAATAAAAGCATTCCTATATATGACTTTTTAAAATGTATATGTTTTAAAAACATAGCTAAAAAACAATTTCTTGGTATACGCTTTCCATCTTCATTATATCTAACCTATACCAAAGTGTGGAAATATGAGTTATCTCTTAGTATTTGATCACCCGATTTATCAAACTTATAGAATTTAAACAAGTAAATAAATGATACTTCTGAAATGCCTTCTTAAATTTTATGTATAGGGCTCCACCTAGTGGTAATAAAATAAATATAAGAAAACTTGACATTTAAATGTTAAAACTAGTTCTTTGAAAATTAGTATTTGTATCATCAAATCAAATGTCCTAACAGAGGCATTCAAGCTACTTTGATTTTTTGGACAGATGTTACATTCTGTTAATATTATCAATTCACTAATCATGTTCCAATTTTTTTAGGAAAACATCTTTCTGAAGAAAAACAACATTCACAAGCTACTGTGTGGAAAAAGAACTCTTCTAATTACTAGCAACATTAGGAATTTTTTGTCAAAAAGCATAAAAAAAAAACTCTTATACTGTTCTCAGCATCTTTTTATTTCATTGTATGTTCACTGAAAAAAAGATTCTATCATACTAACTGTAAAGGAAATCTACTTGTTTCCTGAGAAATGATTTTTTAAAATTTCTAGTAATAAAAAATTGCTCTTGCACCCTTTTGACCATTATATATTTTTCCAGTCCACAGGCATTTTTCTGTTCTCACACCAGTGTTTCAAATGGCATATCCAGTTTAATTTCTAAAATATGAGTCAATTTTGCATTTCTAGTAATTAGTATTCAAGATTTGGTATTTCATGTTAATGAGATTTATGGTACTTTTTCAGCAATTTCATATTTATATTGAATGTTTTTCATGTTCTAAGTACCAATCAAACCAATACTTTTCTAATATTAAACATATTTATGACAATTAACCACCTTATGATTATCAGCTTTGGACAAATTAAGCATTCCTAAAAATGCTGCTATGAAGATAATGGTAAACATAATACAGAAAAACTGACCAGAAATCTTCAAAAGCTATTAAAACCATCTTATCCAATTCCTATCCAATACAAGTCACTTGCTATCAATCTCAAAAACAGTTTTAAAAACAGGTTTTTCAGAAAGAGCAATTAAGGAAACAATACCATTCACCACTGCAACAAAAAGAATAAAATACTTAGGAGTATATCCACCTAAAGAAACAAAAGACCTATACATGAAAACTATAAAACACTGATGAAAGAAATCAAAGAAGACACAAACAGATGGAGAAATATACCGTGTTCATGGATTGGAAGAATCAATATTGTCAAAATGGCTATACTACCCAAAGCAATCTATAGATTCAATGCAATCCCTATCAAATCTACCAATGGTATTTTTCACAGAACTAGAACAAATAATTTCACAATTTCTATGGAAATACAAAAAACCTCGAATAGCCAAAGTAACCTTGAGAAAGAAGAATGGAACTGGAGGAATCAACCTGCCTGACTTCAGACTATACTACAAAGCCACAGTCATCAAGACAGTATGGTACTGGCACAAAGACAGAAATATAGATCAATGGAACAGAATAGAAAGCCCAGAGATAAGTCCACGAACCTATGGTCACCTTATCTTCGACAAAGGAGGCAAGGATATACAATGGAAAAAAGATAACCTCTTTAACAAGTGGTGCTGGGAAAACTGGTCAACCACCTGTAAAAGAATGAAACTAGAACACTTTCTAATACCATACACAAAAATAAACTCAAAATGGATTAAAGATCTAAGTGTAAGACCAGAAACTATAAAACTCCTAGAGGAGAACATAGGCAAAACACTCTCCGACATAAATCACAGCAGGATCCTCTATGACCCACATTCCCAGAATTTTAGAAACAAAAGCAAAAATAAACAAATGGGACCTAATGAAACTTAAAAGCTTTTGCACAACAAAGGAAACTATAAGCAAGGTGAAAAGACAGCCCTCAGATTGGGAGAAAATAATAGCAAATGAAGCAACAGACAAAGGATTAATCTCAAAATTATACAAGCAACTCCTCCAGCTCAACTCCAGAAAAATAAATGACCCAATCAAAAAATGGGCCAAAGAACTAAACAGACATTTCTCCAAGGAAGACATACAGATGGCTAACAAACACATGAAAAGATGCTCAACATCACTCATTATCAGAGAAATGCAAATCAAAACCACAATGAGGTACCATTACACACCAGTCAGGATGGCTGCTATCCAAAAGTCTACAAGCAATAAATGCTGGAGAGGGTGTGGAGAAAAGGGAACCCTCTTACACTGTTGGTGGGAATGCAAACTAGTACAGCCACTATGGAAAACAGTGTGGAGATTTCTTAAAAAACTGGCAAATAGAACTGCCATATGACCCAGCAATCCCACTTCTGGGCATACACACTGAGGAAACCAGATCTGAAAGAGACACATGCACCCCAATGTTCATCGCAGCACTGTTTATAATAGCCAGGACATGGAAGCAACGTAGATGCCCATCAGCAGACAAATGGATGAGGAAGCTGGGGTACATATACACCATGGAATATTACTCAGCCGTTAAAATGAATTCATTTGAATCAGTTCTAATGAGATGGATGAAACTGGAGCCCATTATACAGAGCGAAGTAAGCCAGAAAGATAGAGACCATTACAGTATACTAACACATATATATGGAATTTAGAAAGATGGTAATGATAACCCTATATGCAAAACAGAAAAAGAGACTCAGATGTATAGAACAGACTTGTGGACTCTGTGGGAGAAGGCGAGGGTGGGATATTTCAAGAGAACAGCATCGAAACATGTATATTATCTAGGGTGAAACAGATCACCAGCCCAGGTTCGATGCATAAGACAAGTGCTCGGGCCTGGTGCACTGGGAAGACCCAGAGGAATCGGGTGGAGAGGGAGGTGGGAGGGGGGACTGGGATGGGGAATACATGTAAATCCATGGCTAATTCATTTCAATGTATGACAAAAACCACTGCAATGTTGTAAAGTAATTAGCCTCCAACTAATAAAAATAAATGGAAAAAATAAAAATAAAAACAGGTTTTTGGTATATCAGCAAATTTGGTAAATTCAGCAATTGGTCATGCAACACACCAATCATCTGGCAATTAATTTCAGGGCAAGATTTGAAAATATTTCTTTTGTAGAAGTACATGATGAATTACTAGTTTAAGTTCTTTCAGACTGGGGTATATGTAAGCCCTGAGTATAAAAGGGCAGTTACACACCAGTGAGACTTGACTTTGTCTCATCAGCAGTTCTCTCTGCCCACTGTATGGATCCTGGAAACTAGGAAAAGATACACTGAAGTACCTAAGGGCATGGTTTTGGTATTCCTAGGCTATGTAAATTGGAAATGTAATCTTATTTTTCAATGAAGCGGTCTCTTCAATGCCAGTTTATAACCCACTTGAAAAACCTGCAGCCAGAGTCAGAAATGGGGACTTGAAACACTGTAACTCTCTTCAACAGCCTTTAGAAACATTTAAGGTACCCAAAATTCCAGTAATATCCATGAGAAACAATGAGCTAAAATATTTCATGATAGCAAATGAGTTATCAATGAGGAGAAAAGCCTCTTTTACATAGTCACATGATCTGGAATTCTTTTTTCAAAAAAACAACGAATAGCAAAGACACCATGTCCCTATCTTAAACACAAAAAGGACTGCTCAAAGTACCACTCTTATCTTGAGGGGAAAAAATTTATACTACAGTTACTTAGCAATTTAGAACAGCAAGAAAGAAAAGTGTCAACATAAGGTACCATATTAAACGTCAGCACTCAACATTTTTCCAACCATTTCATCAAATATATCTAACATGAATAACAACTTTCCCATAACTTGCCCTGATGGAATTAAGATGGAATTGTAATCCAGATGGAATTAAGAAGTGAAACAGCTAAAAAAAATTAACAGCAAGATAAAGATAAAGGAGAATTCTAACAATATTCATCAAACGCCAACCATGGCCAATAGAAGCTGAAAACGAAGTGCAGAGGATAGTCACTGCACAGGTAACACTGACACAGAGGACAGCTGCTCGCCAAAGCATTATAATGTGTCTGCACTGAGCCTAACTCTTCAAGGAGGCAGGAAAGGAAATGTAGTTTTACAACATGGTTCCAAAATTCTCTAACACATCTTCTATTGAGAGGTAGGGTCTATATCCCCTTCCTTTGAATTTGGACAGGCTTATGATAACTTCATATCAGAGACATTACTTTGCCAACAAAAGTCTGTCTGGTCAAGGCTATGGTTTTCCCAGTGGTCATGTATGGATGTGAGAGTTGGACTGTGAAGAAAGCTGAGCGCCGAAAAATTGATGCTTTTGAACTGTGGTGTTGGAGAAGACTCTTGAGAGTTCCTTGGACTGCAAGGAGATCCAACCAGTCCATCCTAAAGGAGATCAGTCCTGGGTGTTCATTGGAAGGACTGATGCTGAAGCTGAAACTCCAATACTTTGGCCACCTCATGTGAAGAGTTGACTCATTGGAAAAGACCCTGATGCTGGGAGGGATCGGGGGCAGGAGGAGAAGGGGACGACAGAGGATGAGATGGCTGGATGGCATCACCAACTCGAAGGACATGAGTCTGGGTAAACTCTGGGAGTTGGTGACGGACAGGGAAGCCTGGCAAGCTGTGATTCATGAGGTCGCAAAGAGTCGGACACGACTGAGCAACTGAACTCAACTGACTGATGACAGCTTTGACCAATGGAACATAACTCAGGTAATAATATGTGACTCCAGAAGCTAGAAAGAAGCCATGCAACTTTCACATACACTCTGGGGAAAACTATCCATCATGTAAGAAACCTAACAATCCTAAAAATGACATGCTGAAGGGGCCACATGTGGGCACTCCCGAATGATAGCCACACCAACCGCTAGCATGAGTGAGCCACTATGGCTGTCTGGTCCAGCTGCGCCTCAGCTGATTTTGGCCCAACCAGCAACCAATATCTGACTGCAGCCACATGAAAGACCCCAAGACACAACTGTAGAGGAATCTGTCTTCAATCTTTTACAAAAGTTTTCAAGTACAAGAACAATTTGTTTAAACATCTGTATAAAGTATCTAAAACATAATTAAATTTAAATATTTTCTAGAATAATTCCTTTTTCACTATTTCTTTTTTCCTTTTGGCACTAATCCTTTTTGGCACTGTCCTTCTTCTTTTTCCAACCCAGGATGCTCTTCCTCCCTACAATATGCCTCTTAAACTTCCTTCGAAATTCACCTCAGTGTAGTTTCTCTGGGATACTTTCATGAATACTGAGTAATAACTGTCCCATGACCTATTTAATGCTTCCCTGGTGCCCCATGACCTATTGCTTCCCTGGTGGCTCAGATGGTAAAGTGTTTGCCTGCAATGCAGGAGAACTGAGTTCGATCCCTGGGTGGGAAGATCCCCTAGAGAAGGAAATGGCAACCCACTCCAGTACTCTTGCCTGGAAAATCCCATGGACGGAGGAGCCTGGTAAGTTACAGTCCACGGGGACGCAAAGAGTCAGACACGACAGAGAGACTTCACTTTCCATGACCTAGGATTTTCCCAGTGCTATTATATACAGTCTATAATACACTTTTATTTATTTGTATAACATATCAAATTTATTCTCCAATAACTTATTGCATGTTTTATTTTCTAAACTCCTTGAGAACTGAAGGTGTCTTCCACTTCTATACTCAGTTCACAAGTGCTGTGAGGATGCAAAGAACTTCATCTTAATAAACAGAAAAGGTTCACTAGAGGGCACTCTTCACCAAAAAGTAATCTAGAAATCCAATATATTTCTTTTCACTGTTGCATCAAAATATGGGTGTGAATCTCACATTCAACTTAATTAACAACTAAGTACTATGATATCAAAATAAAAATAACATTTCCTCCTCTTCTGAATCTACTTTATCCTGTTATCTACTGCTTTAATATAATGGTTAAAAACAGAAGAACAAAAACAGACAAATGAACAGAGAAGCAAGAAATAAACCCACACACCTACAATCAATTAATCTATGATAAAGGAGGCAAGAATAAACAATGGAGAAAAACCAGTCTCTTTAGCAAATAGTGTTGGGAAAGCGGGACAGCCACATGTAAATCAATTAAATTAGAACAAACACTCCCTCACATCATATACAAAAATAAACTCAAAATGGTTTAAAGACCTAAATATAAGACACGATACCACAAATCTCCTAGGAGAAAACTTAGGGAAAATATTCTCACATTTAAAACGTAGCAATATTTTCTTGGATCAGCCTTTCAAGGCAGAAGAAATAAAAGTAAATGTAAACAAATGGAACCTAATCAAACTTAAAAGCTTCTGCACAGCAAAGGAAACCATCAGCAAAATGAAAAGACAAATTATGAAATGGGAGAAGATATTCCCAAATGACGGAATAGACAAGGGGCTAATATCCAAAATAAACAACTCAATATCAAAAAAAAACCCAATCAAAAAATGGGCAAAAGACCTAAATAGATATTTCTCCAAAGGAGAAATACAGATGGCCAATAAGCACATGAAAAAATGCTACAACACTGCTAACTACTAGAGAAATGCAAATCAAAACCACAATGAAGTATCACCAGTCAGAATGTCTGTCATCAAAAGTCTACAAACAATAAATGCTGGAGAGGGTGTGAAGAAAAGGGAACCCTCTTACACTGTTGATGGGAATGTAAATTGGCAGCAACCACTATGGAAAACATTATGGAGATTGCTTAAAGAACGAAAATAGAGCTACCATGTGATCTAGCAATCCCACTCTGGGCATACAGCCAGAAAAGACAGAAAACTAATTCAAATGATACATGCACCTCAGTGCTCACAGCAGCATTATTTACAATAGCCAAAACATGGGAACAACCCAATGCCCACCAGCTGACCACTGGTTTAAGAAGACGTTGTGTATATAATATATACAATGAAATATCAGCCATAAGAATGAAATATTGCCATTTCCATGGATGGACCTAGAGGTTATCATACTAAGTGAAAACAGGGAAAGACAAATAGTATATATCACTTGTATGTGGAGTCTAAAAAAAATACAAATGAATCTATATACAAAACAAATAAAGTAACGGACATAGAAAACAAACTTAAGGTTACTAAAAGGGAAAAGGAAGGGGAAGAATGGTATATTAGGAATATGGAATTGAAGATACAAACTATTATATATAAAACAGATAGGAAACAAGGATTTACTGTATAACACAGAGAATTACATTCAATATCTGATAATAACATATAATGGAAAATAATATGAAAATATATATATAACTAATCACTTTACTATATACCTGAAACAACACAACATTGGAAATCAATTATACTTGAATTTTAAAACTGTTTAATTTTAAAAATAACAGAACAGAATCATAAACACCATAAAAATTTTCTGGCAACTCCAAGTTCCTATGGGAAAGTATGGACAATCTAGTGTAGGATAAACTTTTATAGATTACATGGTGCCTGATATATCATAGGCATTCGGATATTAAAAGAACACAGAAATTAAAGGTCACCTTAAAGTCACTGTTTGAATTTGTAATAAATATGTAAGAATTTATATATTATACTGAAAACTGATGGGAACTTAGCACTGATTCCTAAGTTAAGATTCAAAAAAACTAAGTATCAGTCAAATATAAATTAAAATTTATTTCACTTATCTTCTCCACCAGATTTGGAAAAATCCACAAAAATACAATTTTCATGATTTTTTCATGTTAAGTGTCTTACACATGAGGATAATGCTAAAATTACTGAATGAAAAATAATCTAAAACTTCTAACAGATTTGAGTTTTTAAAACTACCTCTGAACTATACAACATAAGCATTTTATGGGAAAAAACATGTCAAGTAAGGTTAGTGTTTAAAAAAATAAGTTTTGGAGGTCCTGGAAAAGATGTATATCCTGAAGTAAAAAAGGAACTTTACCAAGCTGCAGAAAATATTAAAAATGGGAGACTGATGCAAATGCATTTCATTTTAACTCTGGAAGAAAGGATTCCAAAATTATGCATTTAAAAAATAAACATATTAATACATATTTTTATAATGTATTTTTCAAAAGACACTGTGCCAAATAAATGTAATTGAGAAATAATGTGGAAGAAAAGAGAATTCCTGATACAAGGCTGATCTTAACCCCTACTATTTATCCTGACCACAAAGTCCACTTCTGCTGGTCATTTCACAGCTTAGAAGAAAAAATGGAGAGAAGAAGTTGAGAAGAGCAATTCTGTGTCCACTCAAAAGCAGAATATAAATTAACAAAATTTAAAATAATCTTTTACATTTGTACTGGTGCTTTGCAATCCACAAAACAATTTTGCATACATCATTGCATTTGCTCCCAAGGACCCTAGGGAAGCAGACAGGGCAACTGGTTTTATCTCTGCCTCACAGATGAAGGAAATGAGGCTCAGAGAAACTAACGGATTTGCTCAACAGCACGTGCCTATAAAAGGCCAGAGCCAAATATACAATCCAAGTCTTGAACTCACAAGGAGTGTTAGAGGAAGTAAAAGGAGCTCACAGCAAAAAGAATCACCATTCAGTAGATGAAATTCTTTATCTTAAATATGTCAGTAACAGATTCAATACACATTTCCAGACTTTCTTTCTTATTACTATGGCAATGCCTCTATTAATGAATTCTCTTGAAATTAAGCTCCTTTAAAATGAAGTTGGCAATACTCAAACAACAACACATACACACACACTCTTCACAAACCACACAAAGAATAGTTGCCTGCGTTCATATCCAGGCATGCAAAAACAGAAAACAAAACAACAAACAAACCATTGTGCATGGATTCTATTAGGCCTGGTCTACCAAACTGAAAAGAACTAGCCCTTCTACTAAGAAAGGCTAAAAACAAACCTGACTTATGATTTTTTTACTACAGGAATGAATGAATGAGGATAGAAATGACGGAAAAAGAGAAGGCAGAGAAAGATGGTGTCTTGTTTTTTCATCATTCAGAACTGAAAAAGGGCCTGAGGAAGGTAAAAAGGTCAGTAATCTTTCTTGCATCAAGCAGTTTCCAGTCCTGGAGAGAACAAACCAGAAACTGATCTTACTAAAGCTACTGGAGGCCTGTATTTTGGAACACAGGAATAAGGAATCTATATCTGACTCAGTACAAGTTTAAGATAGAGGACCCTCCCTACCTGGGTATAGTTCTAGTCACATTCCTTACTGTTTCCAATCTTAATGTAAACCTTCCTCCCCCTTTTTTAGTTAAAATTTAATTGTTTTTATATTGCAGCTTTCATTACTTGATAATCTAAGTCAGAAGGCAAAGGCTCAGAAGCCAAACAGCCTATGTTCTATATCTAGCTCACCACTTACTGAGTACCTAGGGTAAACAACCTAATCTATCTCTACCTCAATTTCTTCATCTGCAAAATGGGCACCTCATTTGCTTCTCATGAAGATTAAATGAAATAACAGAAACAAGTATTTTAAAGAGTGGAATATAGTAAATATGCAAAAATGTTAGCTGTTACCTATTATTTGTGCATGTCTGTGTGCTTAGTCATTCAGTGGTGTGCTCAGTCATTCAGTCGAGTTTTCCAGGCAAGAATATTGGAACAGGTTGCCATTTCCTACTCCAGGGGATCTTCCTGACCCAGGGATCGAACCTGCATCTCCTGCATCTCCTGCACTGGCAGGTGTATTCTTTACCACTGAGCCATCTGGGAAGCCCTATTACCTATTATTTGCTTCTTGATTATTTTCACTTCCAGGAACAAAGATCCTAAGAAATTATTTTATTTCACAAAAAAATAAGAACCACCTAAATGTGCAACAATTAGAAGATAAACAGAGAAAACAGATGAAACTTCATTATCAAATGTTTAACAAAATTCAACATTTAAAATGTTGAATATCATAACCAATAAATATTCAACAAGTAGCATGCTGTCTCTAATATTAAAAATGACTAGAGTTTTGATTATCCTTAAGCAGTAGGAAAAAAGTGATTTTTTTCTCCTATTCTATATATTCAAGTTTTCTATAATGAAGGTTCTTGTTTTTCATTAATTCAATTCAAAAAATATTTACTGAGAGTCTATTGTACCCATGGCATTATGCTATATTACAGAGTTGGAACTAATAAGGGATGCACGACAATAATAGGCCTCACAGACTATTAGATTAGGCCTACATTTAAGACATTTATTTAAAGTATACAGGGAATTCCCTGTGGTCCAGCGGTCAGGGCTCAGTACTTTTGACTAGATGGCCCAGATTCAATCCCTGGTTGGGAACTAAGATCCTGAGAGCTATGCAACACAGCCGTACAAAAAGAAATAAAATATACATATTAAGACATACAACTAAATAACACTGTGTAGCATTTTAAAAAATCCAAGTTATAAGAATTCAGACACAGAAAATATACATATATGTGTGTGTGTGTATATATAAATATATACCTCCATATAGAATGCAGTGCTCTGAGATGCCAAGATTTCATAAAGGAAATATGACCTAAGAAGGGAATTCAGTGATAGGCAGGAGATTGAGTAAGTGGAGAAATAAGGAGGAAAGAATTCAATCATGATAGACACAGCCAGGAAAAAAACACAGCCTTGTGAAAAAGACAGTTTAACTGATACAAAGGATACCTGTTGAACATGGTGGGAATTCTATCCTAACTCTTAAGAGTAGTTATTAATTTTTATCTAGGCAGGGGTCTGGAAGTGGCAAGACTCTTCTATGATTTTAATAAAAGTTACAGATCTTCTCCCTAGAAAAGTGCACAAACACAACTGCATATATTCTTTGTCTCTGAAAACTACTGACCATCCACAAGGCTGGACAAGCAGTACAACCTCTTCTCTTCGGACTGCACTGCACCAGAAGTGAACTGATCTGAACTGCTTCAGACACATTCTTTCAGGAATTTTGAAGCAGAATTCAGAAATAGTCAGCTTATGACATAAAGAAGCTGTACGTGGTCATCCTCCTCAAGGGCAAAGAGAAGCAGAGAAGGCTAGACCTCAGAGAATAAAGAAGACAGAATGAAGCATGGAGAAACAGAAAGAAATACGGTCTTCTACTTCTCTGTTTCAGTCTTTGGAGAAGTATTTCTGTGGGATACCCAGTAACTTTCTATTTTTTTTCTTTTCATTTTTTTTCTTAACTTAATTCAAGTTGGTTTGGTACTTAAAACTAAAACAAAAAATCCTTAGCTAAGACATACATGGATGCACACACCTACTCACACAACTTCTTACAATTATGAAGAGTTGACAAACCCCCTTACCTGACTAACATATTAGAGCATGTCTTCCCAAATGAAAAGGTTACAGGCATACCACAATAACAGTCATCTCAACCCTCATTCTAACTTTCTATTTGTGCCATGATATACAAAATGCTGGGAAGCGTATTTATTTCAAAATAATTCAGAAATAAAGGCGCAGTTTAAATAAACAGATGTTTGAGGAAAAGAAAATGTCAAACAGGCCTCTAGAGTAATAATAAAAAACAATAATAATATAATGCCATCTTGCTTTTATACAACACTTTTAATTTCTTTAAAACATCCACAATATTGCATGGCCAAGTAAAGAACTCAGGATAAGTTAAATATCCTAAAATATTGTTGGGTATCTAAATCAAGTAGGTATCTTGTAGCTACAGAGTAACAGAACTAGCAACTCCAGGAGTGTATAAACAGACATGTATAAGCAAAGAATTCAACTTCTTTCACCAAAGAAAGCTAAAAAAGATTTCTTGTTCACAAAATATTCACTCTTTTCCCATTAAATATTTTATCTAGTTTGCTACATGCGCTCTTAGAACACTTTAGTAAATAATGTCCAGGTGCTTCCTTTAATTCAGTTGAAAGTATTCTGTCAAACAATATTTTAATGACAGAGTTGACATACCCTAATTTTTTTAAAAAAAGGATACACTCATATCTTAAAGGATCATACAACCAATCAAAGCATCAAGATCAAGCACAGGCAAAAAAATAAAGATGATTTTCTCTATATTTCTGATGTTATATTTTACTTGCCTTGTTTCCCTCTATGTGCAATTTCTCAAACTTGCTCTCACTAATAGTATCCTGTTTCCATGCATAGGAAAGGGCCTAGTGCAGTCTGTTCGTTAACATTACTTCCTATAAGTAGGACTGACATCTGTAATACTGACATTAACACTCACTGAAATTCTGGTTAATAACACAGCACAACTGATCGTTAATGGACATCCTCTATGGTGAAATCTGAATTGATAATCAGCTAACACAGATTTGCAATAGACTTCCTCCTTCCTGTTTTTACACTTCTGACCAAGATGTCTCTTCCTGTTGACTTTTGTGCTACTTGGTAAAAAGCTAAAGATGAGAAATGGAAAACACATAATACATATAAATTAAATTTCTCCTCTAGGGTAACAAACTGAATTGCTAAGTAAACTTTAATTCAAAAAGTTTAAACAGTTAAGCAGATTAATGTATGCAGAGGTGGACTATTTCCCTAGAAATATTTAGAAAATTCAACAAAAATATCAAACCGTCTACAGCAGATCTAAAGTGTAGTTTGCCTAATAACCTAAGATCTCTCATCTATATATACTACCAAAGTCCTTTACAGCAGTTTTAATCTATAATTAAGGAGAAATTCACTTAAGATTGACTTGTCAGCAAAACAGCCAAAAACAAAACAACAAAAACCACCATTCATCATGGAAAACAAAACAGAAAATAAATTGAGCTTTATACTTATAACCTGTATACTCTATGCTAAAAACTACAGTTCAAGATATAGTATACATTATACCCAATACATAATACTCAAAACTTTAGCAACAAATGTTCATAAAACAGAACCTCTAAGAGATGTAAGAAGTGAGAGTAACAAATTAATAAAATGGGACAGTAATACATCTCTCTCAGTTCAAGAAAGAAAGAAGATATAATTGACTTATTTAATAAAGAGTCTGTGTAAAACTGAGAACTCAAATATAAAAAAGAATATGCTTTATTTTTAAGAGTACATGAAACACTAATGAAAACTAACCATATATTAAGCCACAAATAATAAAACCTCAATGAATTCAAAAGAATAGGATTAGTGAAAATAGATTTACCTAACTGTAATGAAATAAAATTAAAAATTAAAAGCCATTTTTTTAAAAATAAAAAAGACTTCACATCTGGAAATTTTTAAAAAACATACTCTTAAAAAAGTGGTTGGATCAAACTGAAAATATAAAAATAAAGCAGAATTTCTTTAAAATAGCAATGAGGAAAAAAATATCAGAATATATAAATACAGCTAGATCAGTCACAAGAGAAAAATTAATAGCATAAAATAATTGTCTCAATAAAACTAAATGAATCAAGTACAAAACACATAAAGCTAGAAAAAGAATAAAATAAACCAGAAGAAATAAATCATTACATATAAAGGCAGAAAGGAATGAGTTAGAAAATAAACTACTGAATTTCATAAATCCTGAGACATATTTTTTTTTTAAAAGTCAAAATAGATCAACTACTAACAAACCTAATCAAGGAAAAAATGAGTGAAATCACAAATACTGTATTCTAAATCCCAGCCATCAAAAACTGAAGGAAATTTTAACATGAGACTACATTACACAACTCCATTCAAATAAATTTGAAGAAATGGATAATTCAAAAGAATACAACTTATTGACTCTCTAAACAGAAAGTGTAACACAAACCAACTGTAACAGAAAAAACAGAGAAATGAGTTAAGACGCTCATACAAGAAAAAAGAGGCACCACACCCAGTTGATTTCATCAGGTAATTTCTAACAAACCTTTAAAGGTTAAATAATAATCAATGCTAATTATACTATTCTAAAGCACAGAAAAAGAAAGAAAACTTCTAATTTTATTTAATGAGATGAGCACAACATTGATTCAATGATGTGAGGAAAACCACACCAAAAAAAACTAGACCATCTCACTTATGAATATCAGTGCAAAAAAAAAAAATCCTGAAAAGCATATGCACAAACAGAATTCAATGGCACACTAAAAGAGCAATTCACTATGACACAAATGTGATTTATTCTATAAAGATAGGACTATTTCAAAAGCAGGAAATGCCTTAATAAATTCAAACATATTAATGTTATAATGGTATACAGCACATGAATAAACATGTCAACAACGAACAGGATAAAAAAATCTGAGATAGACCAACCACATATAAAACTTCAGTAAATGATAACAGCAGCATCTGAAATCAATGTGAAAAAGATATACTTTTTAATAAGAAGTGTTTAGATAGCTAGCTGGTTTGTCATATAAAAAAAAGAAAAAAGCACATAATAGTCCAGGAAAATTCAAAAAGGATCAGAAATGTGAAAGTAAAAAATAAAACCATACAATTACCAAAAGAAAACATGAATGGATTTCCCTATAACCTAGTAGCATGGAAAAGTTTCAAGCAAAAAGGAAAGACTGATGAATTTTATTTTCATAAAAACTTTTGCATGGCAAAAAAAAAGACATCAGTGTAGTAAAAGAGAAAATTTTAAAAAAATTTCCAACTAGTGGCAAGAATTGTAAAATATTTTGAATAATTTTGAAAATTTTTAAATATTTTGAATAACAGAAAACAATCACTGGATGTTCCATCCAGCACACCCTTCTAGATTATCTGTGGCTTTCACCGTCTTTGAACTATTTTACATTTCTGTAAATTGCTGAAAACTGATAGTGATGCAAGTTACTCTTGCCCATAGAAACGTTAACACACTTTTATCAGTGGAATGCAACTGATTACTGCCCTGCAGATACTGACCAATTATATGCCTATTGATATATCTATTTCAGCATTCTCATAGGCCAATATCATTTTTTTGCCATTGCCTTTGAAACAGTTGTAACATATTATTGGTTCCCTCATTATTTAATAAGTTAAATAAAATCTTTGGAATGCATTAATTTACTATCTGTATGACTCCCCTGGTGGCTCAGACAGTAAAGCATCTGCCTACAATGCAGGAGACCTGGGTTCAATCCCTGGATTGGGAAGATCTCCTGGAGAAGGAAATGGCAACCCACTCCAGTATTCTTTTTTTTTTTTCCCCATTTATTTTTATTAGTTGGAGACTAATTATTTACAACATTGCAGTGCCACTCCAGTATTCTTGCCTGGAAAATCCCATAGATGGAGGAACCTGGTAGGCTACAGTCCATGGGGTCCGCAAAGAGTCAGACATGACTGAACGACTGACTTCACTTTCTTTCTTTCACTATCTGCATGCAGGGCATAATTTTATCACTTTTTAAAATTATCTTCTAATAGTTTTGGAAGTTTCATCAAAATTCCCAGTGGACTCACCTGGCAGAAACAGGAAATTGCACTGCCAGAGATCTTCACCTCCGCTTGAGGTTTTTATTGTTTGTTTGTTTGTTTCCACAACCAGGGATTGATTTTGCAGTGAAAGCGAATTTTGCAGAATTCTATTGTCTGGATCACAATAAACTGTGGAAAATTCTGAAAGAGATGGGAATACCAGACCACCTGACCTGCCTCTTGAGAAACCTATATGCAGGTCAGGAAGCAAAAATTAGAACTGGACATGGAACAACAGACTGGTTCCAAATAGGAAAAGGAGTACGTCAAGGCTGTATATTGTCACCCTGCTTGTTTAACTTATATGCAGAGTACATCATGAGAAACGCTGGGCTGGAAGAAACACAAGCTGGAATCAAGATTGCTGGGAGAAATATCAATAACCTCAGACATGCAGATGACACCACCCTTATGGCAGAAAGTGAAGAGGAACTAAAAAGCCTCTTGATGAATGAGGAGAGTGAAAGAGGAGAGTGAAAAAGTTGGCTTAAAGCTCAACATTCAGAAAACTAAGATCATGACATCTGGTCCCATCACTTCATGGGAAATAGATGGGGAAACAGTGGAAACAGTGTCAGACTTTATTTTTCTGGGCTCCAAAATCACTGCAGATGGTGACTGCAGCCATGAAATTAAAAGACGCTTACTCCTTGGAAGGAAAGTTATGACCAACCTAGACAGCATATTAAAAAGCAGAGACATTACTTTGTCAACAAAGGTCCATCTAGTCAAGGCTATGGTTTTTCCAGTGGTCATGTATGGATGTGAGAGTTGGACTGTGAAGAAAGCTGAGCACCGAAAAATTGATGCTTTTGAACTGTGGTGTTGGAGAAGACTCTTGAGAGTCCCTTGGACTACAAGGAGATCCAACCAGTCCATCCTAAAGGAGATCAGTCCTGGGTGTTCATTGGAAGGACTGATGCTGAAGCTGAAACTCCAATACTTTGGCCACCTCATGTGAAGAGCTGACTCATTGGAAAAGACCCTGATGCTGGGAGGGATTGGGGGCAGGAGGAGAAGGGAACGACAGAGGATGAGATGGCTGGATGGCATCACCGACTCGATGGACATGAGTTTGAGTAAACTCTGGGAGTTGGTGATGGACAGAGAGGCCTGGCGTGCCATGATTCATGGGGTCACAAAGAGTTGGACACAACGGAGCGACTGAACTGAACTGAGGCCACCAGGGAACTCTTCCTTTTTGTTTTTGCTACTGCTACTGCTAAGTCACTTCAGTCGTGTCTGACTCTGTGCGACCCCATCCCTGGGATTCTCCAGGCAAGAACACTGGAGTGGGTTGCCATTTCCTTCTCCAATGCATAAAAGTGAAAAGTGAAAGTGAAGTCGCTCAGTCATGTCCAACTCTTGGCTGCGCTGGGTCTTGGTTGCAGAACTTGGGCTCTTCGTTGCCCCATGGCACAAGGGATCATTGAACTGGCATCCCCTGCATTGCAAAGCAGATTCATAACCAGTGGACCTCCAGGGAAGTCCCCCTGCTTTAGTTTTTAAAAGTCTCCTAGGAGGAAAATCCAAGTGGCAACATACATTTAACTTGACTGACTCCCTGTTTATCTGAGTTTGGTCTCATTTTCCTCTCTACAAACCATGGCATCAGGTCCCATCAATTCATGGCAAAGAGAAGAGGAAAAAGTATGAAGCATTGACAGATATTATTTTCTTGGGCTCCAAAATCACTGCGGACAGAGACTGCAGCCATGAAATTAAAAGACGCTTGCTCCCTGGAAGGAAAGCTATGACAAATCTATGTTTTTGTTTAGTCACTAAGTCATGTAAAACTCTTCAAGTTCCCATAGACTGTAGCCTGCTAGGCCCTTCTGTCCATGGGATTTCCCAGGCTCAAACCCACATCTCTTGCTTGGCAGGTGGAGTCTTTCCACTGAGACCCCAGGGAAGGCCATGACAAACCTAGACAGCATATATTAAAAAGCAGAGACATCACTTTGCCAACAAAGGTCTGTACTACGAGTCAAAGCTGCTGTTTTTCTAGTAGTTATGTACAGATATGAGAATTGGACCATAAAGAAGGCTGAGTGCCAAAGAATTGATACTTTTGAACTGTGGTGCTGGAGAAGGCTCTTGAGAGTCCCTGGACTGCAAGCATATCCAATCAGTCCATCCTAAAGGAAATCAACCCTGAATATTCATTGGAAGGACTGGTGCTGAAGCTCCAATAATTTAGCCACCTGATGCAAAGAGCCAACTCATTAGAAAAGACCCTGATGCTGGGGAAAATTGAAGGCAGGAGGAGAAGGGGATGACAGAGGATGAGATGGTTGGATGGTATCACTGACTCAATGGACATGAGTTTGAGCAACCTCTGGGAGATGGTGAAGGACAGGGAAGCCTGGTGTGCTGCAGTCCATGACTGGGCGAATGAACAACAACGCTGAATGGGAGGATTATTCAAACTACTTTAGGGAAGGGGTGGAGATTTGCAGGAGCTGGGCCACCACACACCTTTTGGTCTTTTGATGGTGCCTTAGAACTGTCATGGCGCCCCTGGGTGCGTCATTTAGCTTGCTAATTGAGGATCAAGGTCTAGTCAAAAGTGACCTGTCTGCCATCTTGGACCCGTTTGATTCTAGTCAGTTTATCTTATATCTTTGGGCTATGTCACTCTTTCAAAAGCTGTATCCTGCCTCCTTCCCTCCTACTTCAAAACTATGACTGAAGAAAACGAAAAGTGACTTCAAAGAAAAGTTTTTGGAAACTGTTCAACTAAGAGAAAATGCTTTTCTCCCACTATGCCTCAAGACCATGGCTCTCAGGGTCACTTATCTAGACCATCTCTAATTCCTGAAATTGAGGAGGGGGAAGAAAAAAACAGGAAAAGAAGGCTTTAAAATTTTTTACTTATTCCAACTGTTATTATAAACTAGTGAGTTTTATATTGTGATTACTGATTCTTGACTAAGTTTGGGAAATGAAGCCATGAGATTTCATAATGTGTCTGTTTGGGTGATAGTAGTTTAGTCTCTAAGTTGTGTCCAACTCTTGTGACCCCATGGACTGTAGCCTGCCAGGTTCTTCTGTCCATGGGATTTTCCAGGCAAGAATACTGGAGTGGCTTGCCATTTCCTTCTCCAGAGGGATCTTCCCAACCCAGGGATCAAACCCAAGTCTCCTGCATTGCAGGTGATCTCTTACATTGCAAGTGGATTCTTTACAGACTGAGCCACCAGGGAAGCCTTGTGTCTGTTTGGATATATGTATTCTCAGAATGTGTCTTTGCCTTTCAACACTGTGGCATTTACATTAATTTGTAAAATAGCTCTATTTAATTGGCTTAAAGAAAAGCAGGCACTTAAAAAATAAAACAATTCTAAATGCAAGAGACACTAAGCTATATGGTTTAATGTTCGCTTGTTGATGTATGTATATCAGTACTTTTGACCAGCTGTGGTAAGTCACTTCAGTTGTGTCTAACTCTTTGAGACCCTCTGGACTGTAGCCCACCAGGCTACTCTGTCCATGGGATTCTCCAGGCAAGAATACTGGCATGGGTTGCATGCCCTCCTCCAGGAATCTTCCCAACCCAGGGATAAACCCAAGTCTTGCTTGGCAGGCAGGTTCTTTACCACTACAGGGCTCATATGAACAAAACCAGGGAATCCTTCCCTATTGCCTCAGGCTCTGCCTGTGGCACAGTGTTAATTGAGATTCTGTCTTTTGGACTAGCCTTGTTATAGGTAAGCTCTATTTCATCTTGTGGGCTTCACTGGTGGCTCAGCCGGTAAAGAATCCACCTGCAATGTGGGAAACCTGGGTTCGATCCCTGGGTTGGGAAGATCCTATGGAGAAGGGAAAGGCTACCCACTGCAGTATTCTGGCCTGGAGAATTCCATGGACTCTACAGTCCATGGGGTTACAGAGATTCAGACACAGTGAGCAACTTTCACTTTCATCTTGTAGCCAGAAGAAAGAATGGCTTTATTACTTTGCCAGGCAAAGGGGGAACACAGCACCTCAAGAACTGTGCCCTCCTCCCTGCTAAATAGAGAGAGGTTGTATAATCAGTCAGTTTACCAAGAAGAACCACAGAAAATGTGGAGAGTCCACCGGTGATCAGAACAAACCTCAGAGACTGGCCTGAAAAACTAACACTGCACTCAAACACATATTGTACATCATGTTTACAGCAGCATTCACAACAGGCAAAAGCTGGAAGCAATCTAAGAAAACAAATAATGGATGAACAAAAAGCAGTATATACATACAATGAAACACTATCCAGCCTCGAAAAGGAAGGAAATTCTGACACAGCTACAACATGCATGCCTCGACCTTGATGACATAATGTTAAGTGAGACAAGCCAGTCACAAAAGGACAATTATATGATTCCACTTACATGAGGCATCTAAAGCAATCATATTCTAGAAAGTGTGCTGGTAGTTACAAGGGGCGGGATAGGAAAGGACAGTGGGGAGTTACCATTTAAACGTGAAGAAAGATGAAAAAGTTCTGGAGATGGATGGTGGTGAAGGCTGCAGAGCAATGTGAATGTACTTTATGACATGAATCCTACATTTAAAAAGATAACTTTTACGTTACATGTATTTTACCAGAATTTTTAAGTAACATTTAAAAGTCAAGACTGGGGAGATCAGGGGATTTAATCCACTAGAAAAATCATTAAGAAACTCTCCAGGCCAGAATACTGGAGTGAGTAGCCTTTCCCTTCTCCAGGGGATCTTCCCAACCCAGGGATCAAACCCAGGTCTCCCTCATTGCAGGTGGATTCTTTACCAGCTGAGCCACAAGGGAAGCTCATGAAATAGAAAGATAAATGAAAATTTTGTCCATTTATTCCTTCAAATTTACTAAGTGTGGTCTAATGTGTTCTAGCTGCTGGGGTGTATAATAGATCCCTGGTGGTGCTATTCACCTCCCAGCAGCTAAGGGCTCATAGCTACCCTCTTCTCTGGAGACCGGCAAGCGGGAGGCACTCTGCCCAATAATGCCTGGGAAGGTATGTCCCCCCTGCCAACACACACACTCTTGGGGCAGCCTGTAGCCAATGAAAGATTGCTGGATGTGGGAGTAAAAGTTCAGCTCCAGTGCCTCAAAGTGCAACAACTGTGACATCATTCTAACTCCAGAGCTTCTCCTGGAATCAGGCTGAGGCTACACTTAA
The DNA here is from genome assembly GCF_023699985.2 of Odocoileus virginianus. NCBI lineage: Eukaryota > Metazoa > Chordata > Mammalia > Artiodactyla > Cervidae > Odocoileus > Odocoileus virginianus. The sequence goes on from NW_027224332.1 coordinate 1,742,478, forward strand.
GCTGAACCCACAGCTTCACTGATCTCTTCCCTCTCCTACTTTCCTCACTTCTGCAAGTTTCATCTGAACATATTGCCTCAACAAATCACTTGCATAAGGGGGGAAAAAGGGAAAAGGGACCAAATTTAACTAAATTAGACTGTGAAATAACTTATGCCCCTGGATACTACTGAAAACAATAAAGCAACCAGTCAGCAATTACTGGAATCTAATATCTGAGTGTGATACCAAGATAGGAAGACAACTTAACAGAGAGATCAGGGAAAGAGACAAAGAGAATTTTGCTTAAAATACTGTCATTTCAGAGTGACTATGTGCCAAGACTGTGCCCTCTGAGGAGCCACAGCAGACTTCACATTGTGAGGAAAATAAATACACTTAATTAAAATAGTACAGCCAAGCCATTATTAACAAACACAAACAAAAATAAGCCCCAGAGGGTGGTGGGGTGGTGGGTTTAAGTATCCAGAGTTGATACAATATACTGTCTATACTGTCTGAATTTTCCAGTTTTCAACCACAACAACAAATTATGAGACAGGCAAAGAAACAGGAGACTCTGACCCACACACAGGAAAAGAAACAGGCCCTTTGAGAGGGCCTAGCTGGTGGAGTTAACAAAGACTTCAAAGTTCTATGTTCACAGAACTAAAGAACATCCTTAAAGTAGTGAAAGAAGGTATGATGACAAGTGTCTAATAAAATATTTGTGACACAGAGAGAGAAATTATAAAAATAACCAAGTTGGAATTCTGGAGTTGAAAAGTCAACAACAGAAACGAAAACTCATTAAAGGATCTCAGCAGCAGATATAAACTGGCAGAAGACAGACAGACTACTTAAACACAGACCAATAGAAAAATGTAATCCAAACAACAGAGAGAAAAAAGAATGAAGGAAATGTACAGAGCTTCAGAAAAATGTGAACACCATTAAGCATACCAACATATATTTGACGGGAGTACCAAAGTAAAGAGAAAGAAGAAAGAAACAATGGCTAAAATTTCCCTAATTTGATGAAAAACATTAATTTAAATATCCAAGATAATCAATAAACTACAAGAAGAATAAACACAAAGAAATTCATTCCCAGACACAACACAGTAAAATAATGAAAGACAAAAGGAAAATCATGAAAACAACAAGGGGGTGGGGGTGGGGGAACCACATAAAAGGGGATCCCACTGAGATTAACAGCTGACTTATCATCAGCAAAAACTCAGGTCAAAAGGCAATGGGATGATATATTCAAAGTGTGAAAAGAAAAAACTGCCAACCAAGACTCTTATAACTAACAAAGCTCTCTCTCTCGAAAAATAAAGGTAAAATAAGGACACTTGCAGATAAACAAAAGCTGAGAGAATTGTTAACAGCAGACCAGTCCTAAAAGAAATATGATTGGAAGTCCTTCATAATTAAGAGTGTGCCCAGATGGCAATATGAACACATTTATGAACACACATACACAACACAAACACCAGTAAAGATAACTATGTAACTATAAAGGACACTATAGTGACTTTCCTGATGGTCCAGTGGCTAAGACTCCACTTTTCACAATGGAGGGGGCCCAGGTTTTAACCCTAGTCAGGAAACTAGATCCTACATGCCACAATTAAAGATCTCACATGTCAGAGCAAGTAAGACCTGGCACAGTTAAATACATGATTTTTTTTTAAAGACAGCATAAATGCATCTTTCTTCTTTTACTGATTGAAAAAGCAACTGCATAAGACAACATGTACATAACTGTACTGACAACAATATATATTTTAACTATAGAAATATATTTGAAAATAACAGCACAAATGTGGGAGCAAAGCTGTACTGGAATAAGAAAACAACACAACCAAAAACTCAGCATCAAATGAAGAGATTCATAAATGGTAAATAAGGCTAACATAACAAACTCTATAAATATACTTGCTCTCCCTCCCTCAGCTTCCTTGGAAAATAAAAAACTATATGTAAGAATTATAACAACATATTGTTGGATTTATAAGATATAACAATAATACCACAAAAGAGGGAAAGAGGGACTAAAGCTATTGTTGTTGTTCAGTCACCCAGTTGTGTCCAACTCTTTGTGACCCATGGACTGCAGCATGCCAGGCTTCCCTGTCCCTCACCATCTCCCAGAGTTTGCCCAAGTTCATGTCCATTGCATCAGTGATGCCATCCAGCCATCTCATCCTCTGATGCCCTCTTCTCCTTCTGCCCTCAATCTTTCCCAGCATCAGGGACTTTTCCAATGAGTCAGCTGTTCACATCAGATGACCAAAATACTGGAGCTTCAGCAGCATCAGTCCTTCCAATGAATATTCAGGGTTGATTTCCTTTAAAGACTGACTGATTGGTTTGATCTTCTTGCTGTCCAAGGGACTCTCAGGAGTCTTCTCCAGGACCATAGTGCAAAGGCATCAATTCTTTGGTGCTCTACCTTCTTTACAATTCAGCTCTCACACCTGTATATGTCTACTGGGAAGACCATAGCCTTGACTATATGGACCTTTGTCAGCAGAGTGATGTCTCTGCTTTTCAACACACTGTCTAGGCTTTCCTGCCAAGAAGCAATCATCTTCTGATTTCATGGCTGTAGTCACCATCTGCAGTGATTTTAGAGCCCAAGAAGAGGAAATCTGTCACTGCTTCCACCTTTTCCCCTTCTATTTGCCATGAAGTAATGGGGCCAGATGCCATGATCTTAGTTTTTTAATATTTAGTTTTAAGTTGGCTTTCTCACGTTCCTCCTTCTTTCTCAGAGGTTCATTCTCAAGAGGTTCTTTAGTTCCTCTTCACTTTCGCCCAAGAGAGGGGTATCATCCGCATATCTGAGGTTGTTGATGTTTCTCCCGCCTATCTTGATTCCAGCTTGTAACTCATCCAGCCTGGCATTTCTCATGATGTGCTCAGTGTATAAGTTAAATAAACAGGGTGACAACAGACAGCCCTGTCATACTCCTTTCTCAATCCTGAACCAATCAGTTGTTCCATACAGGGTTCTAACTGTTGCTTCTTGACCCACATACAGGTTTCTCAGGAGACAGGTAAGATGGTCTATATACCCATCTCTTTAAGAGCTTTCTTAAAAGCTCATAGTTTCTTATGATCCACACTGTCAAAGGTTTTAGCATAGTCGAAACAGAGGTAGATGTTCTTCTGGAATTCCATTGCTTTCTCTGTGATCCAGAAAGTGTTGGCAATTTGATCTCTCGTTCCCCTGCCTTTTCCAAACCCAGATGCGCCATCTCAAAGTTCTTGATTCATGTAATGCTGAAGCCTAGCATGCAAGATTTTAAGCATGCCCTTACTAGCATGGGAGATGAGTGCAACTGTCTGATGGTTTGAACATTCTTTAGTACTGCCCTTCTTGGGAATTGGGATGAGGATTGACCTTTTCCAGTCCTGTGGCCACTGCTGGGTCTTCCAGATTTGCTGACATATTGAGTGCAACACTTTGATAGCATCATCTTTTAGGGTTTTGAATAACTCCACTGCCATCACATCCACTAGTTTTATTGACAGTAACGCTTCTTAAGGCCCACTTGACTTCACACTCCAGAATGTCTGGCTCTGGGTGACTGACCATACCATTGTAGTTATCTGGTTCATTAAGATCTTTTTTGTACAGTTCTTCTGTGTATTCTTTCCATCTCTTCTTGATCTCTTCTGTTTCTACTAGGTCTCTACCATTTCTGTCCTTTATTGTGCCCATCTTTGGATGAAATGTTCCCTTGGTATTTCCAATTTTCCTGAAAAGATCTCTGGTCTTTCCCTTTCTATTGTTTTCCTCTATTTTTACTCATTGTTCATTGAAGAAGGCCTTCTATATAGATTATTTCTGAATCTCACTGAAATTAATTTAGAATAATCTGAAACTGATTCTGAGAGCAATGACTAAGAAATCAATTTTTTAAATACTAGAAAAAATCATTAAAGTAACTAAAATATTATACTAGAAAATATTCACTTAACAGAAAATAGAAAAAAAAGGAACAGAGGAGCAAAAAGAAATGAGACATACAGAAAACAAAAAGTAAAATGACAGATACAAATCCAACTATATAAATATTAACATCCAACATGAATAGATGAAACAGTATAGACAAAAGTTAAGAGATTATGGGCTTCCTTGGTAATTCAGTGATAAAGAAGCCACCTGCCAATGCAGGAGACAAGGGTTCAATTCCTAGTCTCTGCTGTGGAAAGACTATGCCCATGTGCCACAACTACTGAGCCTGTCTTCTCGAGCCCAGGAACTGCAACTACTGAAGCCCACACACACCGTAGAGCCTATGCTCTGCATCAAGAGAAGCCACCACAATGAGAAACCTGCACACTTACAACTAGAGAGGAGCCCTCACTTGCCACAACAAGAGAAAAGCCTGTGGAGCAACAAAGAGCCAGCACAGTCAAAAATGATAAATAAATTTTTTTTTTTAAAGTCAGGTTATGAAACTGGATAAACAACAATATGCTATCTACAGGAGATACACTTTGGATTCAAGGATAAAAATAGGTTGAAAGTAAAAAGATAAAAAGAGACATACCATACAAAGAGCAACCAAAAGAAAGCTAGAGTAGATTTACTAATATCAGACAAAACAAACTTAAAAACAAGTCTAGAAGACTTGCCTGGTTGTCCAGTGCTTAAGACTTCACCTTCCAATGCAGGGGGTGAGGGTTCAATCCCTGGTCAGGTAGCTAAGATCCCACATGCCTCAGGGCCAAAAAACCAAAACATAAAAAAACCAGAAGCAACACTGTAACAAATTCAATACAGACTTTAAAAAGTAATTAAAAAAATAAATAAGTCCAGAGATAAAGAGGAACATTTTATAATGTAAAAGAGTCAATCAATCAGAAATATATAACAAGTATCACTACGAACAAAGCTAGTGGAGGTGATGGAATTCCAGTTGAGCTATTTCAAATCCTGAAAGATGATGCTGTGAAAATGATGCACTCAATATGCCAGCAAATTTGGAAAACTCCGCAGTGGCCACAGGACTGGAAAAGGTCTGTTTTCATTCCAATCCCAAAGAAAGGCAATGTCAAAGAATGTTCAAACTACTGCACAACTGAACTCTTTCACATGCTAGCAAAGTAGTGCTCACAATTCTCCAAGCTAGGCTTTGACAGTATGTGAACAAAGAACTTCCAGATGTTCACAGTGGATTTAGAAAAGGCAGATGAACCAGAGATCAAATTGCCAACATCCGCTGGATCATAGAAAAAGCAAGGGAATTCCAGAAAAACATCTACTTCTACTTCATTGACTACACTAAAGCCTTTGACTGTGTGAATCACAACAAACTGTGGAAAATTCTTAAAGAGATGGGAATACTAGACCACCTTACCTGCCTCCTGAGAAACCTGTATGCAGGTCAAGAAGTAACAATTAGAACCAGACATGGAACAATGAATGGACTGGTTCCAAGCTGAGAAAGGAGTACATCAAGACTGTATATTGTCACCCTGCTTATTTAACTTATATACAGAATACATCATGTGAAATGCCGGGCTGGATGAAGCACAAGCTGAATCAAGATTGCCAGGAGAAATATCAGTAACCTCAGATATGCAGATGACACCACCCCTATGGCAGAAAGCGAAGAGGAGCTAAAGAGCCTCTTGATGAAAGAGGAGAGTGAAAAAGCTGGCTTAAAACTAAACATTAAAAAACTAAGATCATGGCATCCAGTCCCATCACTTCATGGCAAATAGATGGGGAAATAATGGAAACAGTGACAAACTTTATTTTCTTGGGCTCCAAAATCACTGTGGATGGTGACTGCAGCCACGGAAATTAAAAGACACTTGCTCCTTGAAAGAAAAGCTATGACAAATCTAGACAGCATATTAAAAAGCAGAGACATTACTTTGTCAACAAAGGTCTGTCTAGTCAAAGCTATGGTTTTTCCAGTAGTCATGTATGGATGTAAGAGCTGGACGATAAAGAAGGCTGAGCACTGAAGAATTGATGCCTTTGAACTGTGGTGTTGAAGAAGACTCTTGTGAGTCCTCTGGACTGCAAGGAGATCAAATCAGTCAATCCTGAAGGAAACCAACCCTGAATATTCATTGGAAGGACTGATGCTGAAGCTGAAGCTCCAATACTTTGGCCACCTGATGAGAAGAGCTGACTCACTGGAAAAGACCCTGGTGCTAGGAAAGACTGAAGGCAGGAGGAGAAGGGGGCAACAGAGGATGAGATGGTTGGATGGCATCACTGACTCAACAGATACGAGTTTGAGCAAGCCCAGGGAGATGGTGAAGGACAGGGAAGCCTGGCATGCTGCAGTCCACGGGGTCACAAAGCATCGGACACAACTGAGCAACTGAACAAGAAATACACACTTATGGGCTTCCCCAATGCCTCAGCAGTAAAGAATCTACCTGCAATGCAGGAGACTCAGGAGGTGCAGGTACAATCCCTTCGTGGGGAAGTTCCCCTGGAGGGAGGAAATGGCAACTTACTCCAATACTCTTGTGTGAAAATCCCCATGGACAGAGGAGCCTGGTGGGCTACAGTCCAAAGGATCAGAGTCAGACACACTGAGCAAACACATGCACCTAAAAACAGAGGCCAAAATACATGAAACAAAAACTACCCATTACCCAATAATGGACAGAACAACAAGTAGAAGATCAAAAGGAAAATAGAAGACCTGAACAACTATAATCTAACGAGACCTAACAGACATCTATAGCATCTTCCACCCAATAACATCAGTATACACAGTCTTCTGAAGTGCACATGTAACATTCTCCAGGACAGACCACATGTTAGGCCATAAAACAAGCCTCAATGAATTTAAAAGGATTGAAATCATACAAAATACGATCTCTGACCAAATGCAATGAAATTAGGCATTAGTAACAGAAAGGCATTTGATAAATTCACAAATATGTTGAAATTTAACAGCATACTTCTAAATAACCAATGACTCAAAGAGCAGACCACAAAGGAAAATTTAAAAATACTTTGAAATGAATAAAAATGAAAACACACAATACCAAAATTTATGAGATGATGCTAAAGTTGATAAAATTGACAAACTTTTAGCTAGACTGACTAAGAAAAAGAGAGACACAAATTACTAAAATCAAGAGTAAAAGAGGGACTTTCCTGATGGTCCAGTGGTTAAGACTCTGCCTTCCCAATGCAAGAGGCCCAGGTTCAATCCCTGGTCAGGGAACTAGATTCCATATGCCACAACTAAGTCCCTCAGAGCCAAAGAAATAAATAGAAAAGAGTAAAGGAAAAGTCAGTACCACCAGTCTTACAGAAACAAAAAAGGTTATAAGGGAATGCTATGAACAATTATGTGATTCCTAAATGACTCAATGTTAAAGAATCTGCCTGCCAAGCAAGAGATGTGGATTTGATCCCTGAGTCAGGAAGATCTCCTGGAGAAGGAAATGGCAACCCACTTCAGTATTCTTGCCTGGGAAATCCCATGGACAGAGGAGACTGGTGGGCTAGAGAACATAGGGTCACCAAAGAGTCAGACTGAGCACACACTCACATGAACCACTTTATACTTAACAACCTAATAACCTAGACAAAATGAACAAATTTCTAAAATGACACAAACTACCAAAACTGATTCAGTAAGAACAGAAAATCAAAACAGACTTGTTATAACAAGAGACTGATCAATAATCAGAAACCTTCCAAGAAAGAAAAGCTAGATTGTTTTAGTGACAAATTCTATCATCAATTTAAAGAAAAATTAATACTATTCCTACACAAACTCTTTCAAAAAGCAGGAGAGTAGGGACACTCACCAAAGCCAGCTGAAGACATCACAAAAAAAGAAAACTCGGTACCAATATCCCCTATGAACACAGATGTAAAAACTCTCAATAAAATATTAGCAAGCTGAAACCAACATGTTAAAAACATTATCCTCCATGACCATATGGGATTTACTCCAAGAATGTAAGAGTGATTCAACATTACATACATATATACATAAATATGGTACACCACATAAATAAAGGGAGAAATAAAAACACATTCATCTCAATTGAGGAACACTAACCAATAAGGTATTATTCTCATACAAAAAGCAAAGACATCACCAGAAAATAAAAGACAGATAACTCTTATGAATATACATGCAAAAATCCTAAACAAGATACTAACAAATGGAATCTGGTAACATATAAAAAATGATTATATACTATGACCAAGTGGGATTAATTCCAAAAATGCATGATTGATTTATATCTGAAAATCAATTAATATAAAACACCATTTTGATACGACAAGAGACAAAATCCACATGATCATCTCAATAGATGCAGAAAAAGCATCCAAAAAATTCAACACTCCTTCATAGTAAAAACACTCAACAAACCAGAAGGGAATAACCTCAACTTGAAAAACAGCATCTATGAAATTCCCACTGCAGTATACAGAGAATGCGAGTTGTTTCACAACTTCACCAACACATGGTATGGTCAGTCTTTTTAATCTTTATTTTTCACTTTTATTTTTATTTTTGGTTGCACTTAGAGGCTTGCAGGGTCTAAGTTCCCTGACCATGGACTGAACCTGGCTCAGCAGTGAAAGTACACAGTCCTAACCACCAGACTACCAGGGAATTCCCTACTTTTTTTTTTTTTACTTCTTAAAACATTTAAATTTTCCCATAATGAGTTTTTTTAAACTTTAGTATTAGCATTTCACTCAGTGAAACCTCAGGAAAAAAACAGCATTGGCTTAAACTCTGTTCAAGAGAAAGGACTGCTAGCAGTGCCTTCCACATGTGTGTGCAGGGCCTGCTTGCAAATGAGAGATGACAAGTGTATATATAGAGTAAGTATGAGTCAGTGTAGTTCACTAAAGAAAAGAATGTGGGTTTCAACAAAGTGAGTAGGTGATACAAACGTCACCAGCAAAACAGAACGATAACACCACCAACACATATATTCTATTTGTGTTACAAAAATCCCTCAGTGTATAGTTGACCCTGAAACAATGAGGGGATCAGGGTCGAGGACCTTTCATTCAGTGAAAAATCCACATATAACTTATTGTCCACACAATGGGTTCTTCTATACCCCAAGTTTTGCATTTCCATTTCGTGTAGTATCACAATACGTATGTATGTATTTTTTCTCTTTGGCCGAGCCACGAGGCTTTCCGGATCTTAGTTCCCCCCACCTGGGGTCAACCGGGCCCCCATCTCCTACCCCAGCAGTCCCCACAGTTGTTGCTATTTAGTCGGTAAGTTGTGTCTGACTCTTTTGTGACCCCATAGACTGTAGCCCACCAGGCTCCTCTGACCATGGATTTCCCAAGCAAGAATACTGGCGTGTGCTCTCATTTCCTTCTGGGGGATCATTTAGACCCAGCATCTTCCTCAACCTGAATCTCCCACGTCTCCTGCATTGGCAGGCAGATTCTTTACCACTGTATTTACTATCAAAAAATTACAGATACAAGTGAATCCACACAGTTCAGATCCATATTATTAAAGAGTCAACTAGTTCAAATTTTTCTTCTAAGTTAATTTCACCTGCTTTCAAGGATCCTGCCTAGGACATTTTCTCAAGAAGAAGCACCTCCTTCCTAATCAATACTATTTTCAAAAATGGACTATTATAATAACTATACCACACACTATACTCTTTCAGTATCACCATGCAGTGAGGAAAACAAAGCTTCCTTTAAATGTACGAGTTCAACTTTCATTAGCAAATGCAGTTTTATGAACAGTGTTGTATTGAAAAATTAAGGAAATGCACTAATCATACTTATATCATAGAGGGAACTTCATGTGACAAAAATGTATCAGGTGCCTACCACATGCTTACGCACACAGCAGTGAACAAATTGGCAGGGTCTTCAAATTCCTGGGCTTTCTGGGTGTCTAAACTCGTACCCCCTCCCCTGTCTACAAATAAAGAATCGAGGTCTAGAGAAGTTAAATGATTTTTGCCCATGACTGCACACTTCATTAGTGGTAAGACTAGTATAAACCAAGAATCCAATTCTACCTACTCTAAGGGCAAGGTGGATTTACACCATAACTGGTTTCACTTTGTACTACAACCACAGATCCATATAATAACGACAAAAGCACAGTGAGTTCCAAGTTCCCTAAGTGAATAATAATTTCATTATTATCACACCGAAAAATGAAATCTTATATTTAAAGGGCACTCATTCTTGTAGAAAGTGGCTAACATTCTAATGGATCATTAGAGTGTCTGGATTTACTAGGGCAACAGATAGTCTGGAATATTCATTGTTCTTATACTATTTTTAAACGGTGGAGATTCTTTTTAAAATAAATGGGGAAATGCATGCAAAATTAAACATTCGTTAATATATTAAAGCTTCCCAGACTCCAGAGAGGCTGGCCGGGCAAGCGCACGGTCACGATCAGTCACACCAGCGCGTTCCTGAGCGTCAGCTCCTCCCCTCCCGCCCACGCTCCCTCCTCGCCCACTCTGGCGGCGCGGGAGTAGAGAGAATGGTGCCGGCGACTCCCGCTCAATTTCAATTCTCCCACGCCCGCAGCAGCCCAGCGCGCCAGCGTTTCCACCTGCGCGCGAGTCGGCACCTCAGTCCCGCCGTCTGCCCGCAGTTCACCTTCGTCTCCGGCACGCCCGAGGCGGAGCCGCCCTCAACCCCGGAGCGTCGCGCGAGCCGGGAAGACCCAGGGCGCGTTCTCGAGACCCCAGGCCCGGACTGGGGCAGGGCGGGGCGTCGAAAACGGGGCGGTGCCTCGACTCCCGGGGTCACAAGCACCGAGGCAGCCACACCCTCCAGCTGCGCAGTGACAGCTCCCGCGGCTGAGGCGGGCCGCGCGGACAGGTGCAGTCGCCCGTGACGCCCCGCCCCGGTCCCGGCTCAGGTCCTGGCCCGCTGCGCCTCGGCCCCCGCCGGGCCGTCCGCCTCCTCGCGCACCACCTGTCGGGCCGCTTCGCGCGCGGCCGACGGCGGAAGACCCGCCCGCTTCCTGATGAGCGGCCGGAGGGGGCAGCCAGAGATCCCGAGAGGATGAGAGCTTTACCGGAGAGTGGGCCCCACGCAGGCGGTGTCTGTGCTCTGGATCTCCTGCAAGATCCGCTCGTGCTCTGGGACGGTGCCCGGACCTTCGCCGCTCTCCGCCATCTTGGCTGGAAGCTGAGGAGCCGGCGAGGCGCGGCGCCGCGCGGATCGCGGGGGCGAGCAACCTGTGCCGCGAGCGCGAGGAGGCGGGGAAAGGGGCGGGGCGAGCGGGGAAAGGGGCGGGGCGGACGGCACTGGGGCGCTTGGAAGGCCGCGCACGGGCGCGCGACCGGGTCACTGTCCCCACACCTGGGGGAGCCCCAGGTGCTGCCGGCCGCTGTGCGGAGTGGAAACCGGTCACCTCCAACTCTCGCCCGGCACTGGCCCCTAGTTGCTGTCTAGTAATTGACCCTGCTTTAAACGCATAGATCCCTGTATTCTGTGTGCAGACCCTGTACTAGCACTTGGGATTCTTTCGTAATGAGGGATGTCGACAATAGAGGCTACGGGAATGTTTAACGAGGAGGCATGGGTGGTGGAGAGTCAGAGAAAGGAAAACTCAAGAAAAGCAAAATGATGTGTGGGAATAAGATTTAGGAATGAACCAAGAAGAACCCAGCTGGCGAAAACGGACGACCGCTGAGTGGATTCCTGTTCCTGCCTGCCGAAAGTTCACAGAGGCCAGTCTACTTGGAAATAAATTATAAGCGCCAGAAACAGTAAATGACGTAAAACGAAGACATTTTATGGTAAAGATACAAGAGAGACCCAGTGCAGTGTGTGATTTCATGCCAAAGTCCTTGAACCTAAGTGCCCCCAAGTTGCTGTGGCTGGGATGAGGTGGGGAAGCCCTTGAGAGAAGTGGGCTTCAGAGAGATGGGAAGGACAGGCAGGTGCTTGGAAGAGTCTTGTTTATGAGACTGCTGAGTAAACCAGTTTGTCATGATCAAATCAGCGACCGAGGAAGATTAATCAGAAAGAGAGTACATAACCTAGCCCTGAGAGACAACTATTTTCTGGTCTCCATTAATCCATGGCCCAGCATGTCCCTTTGAGTCAACCAAGCTCTTTGTAATACAGCTGTGTAATTCACTCCAGTGAGCTTTTTCTGGAAGCTTTTACTACTTCCATCCTTCTCCCACAAAAATCCCGCCTAACAGTTAAAAGCATGACTTCTGAAGACGGGTGTGCTCAATTTAATCCCCTAGTCTTTCACTCGACAGCTGGGTGACATTGTGTCAGAACCTAGTCCCTTTATAGTTAAGTTTCTCCATCTGAAAATGACCATGGTAGTGTCTACCTCATTTTGCTGTCCCATGTTGTGTTAGCTTTCTATGACTGCTGTAACAAATTATCACAAACTTAGCTTAAAACAATTCAAATTTATTGTAGTTCTGAAGGCTAGAAGTCCAATACAGGTCTCACTGGGCTAAAAATAAGGTGTCAGCACAACAGTGTTCTTTCCCGAGGCACTAGGGCAGAATTTATTTCCTTATGTATTTCAGCTTCCAGGGGCCACCCACATTCTGTGGCTTATGGCCCCCTTCCTCAGTCTTTCCAGTCAGAAATTTTGCATCTCTCTGACCATTTTTCTATAGTCAAATTTGCCTCTGACTCTGACCTAGACCAGAAAAGATTTTCTGCTTTTAAGGACCCGTGGCATTAGGTTTGACACAACTATAATTCTGGAGAATCTTCTATCTCAAGGTCTTAACATTAGTCATAACTGCAATATCCCTTTTGTCATGTAAGGTAATATATTTACAGTTCTAAGGATTAGATTGTGGACATTTAGGGGGAACCATTATTCTACCTACCTCTTAGTAAGGTCCCAGTAAACTTTACGAACATATAAAAATGTCCTTCTTTCTATTAATCTGAAATTTCTGTCCTCCTCGGAAATTTCAACTCAAATTTAATCTCCTTCATAAAGATTTCCCTAAGGAATAAGGTGGCTCAGGGGTAAAGAATCCACCTGTCAATACAGGAGATGCAAGTTCAATCCCTGGGTCAGGAAGATCCCCTGGAGAAAGAAATGGCTACCCACTCCAGTGTTCTTGCCTAGAGAATTCCATGGACAGAGGAGCCTGGCAGGATATAGTCCATGGGGTCACAAAAGAGCCAGATACAACTTAGCTACTAAGTGCTGGGAGCCAACACACGAGACCCTACCCATGACAAGGTCATGAGGGAGAAAACCTGACAGGCAAGGCAGATCAGGTTTTCAGGGGTTTCGAAAAGCTGCCCCCGGCGCTCACCTTAAAGATGATATCTGTCTTTCTGATGCCTGCCTCAATAGACTACTCCCTAATTTCTGTGACACAGGCAGAAGGCCTTCCCCGATCTCTTCCCAAATAAGAATCAATTTAGAACGTGAATCAATAAGTTTCAATAAGGTGGTGGTATTTTATGAGATTATCCAAGGTGAAAGGAGTGTTTTAATTTAAACTCCTTTGCTGGTAGTTTGTTAGCCAAATGCATTTATGCCCTTGGTACTAATATGCATGATTGCTTATAATACCCTAATCATAAAATAACATAAAAAACCTGATCATATAAAGGCCCTAACAGACATAGAGCCCTTCGGGGGGTGAGGAAGCCCTATTAGAAAACACAAGAAAAATTATTCTAAAAGTAGCTATTGGGTTAACATTTGCTTGCTGTGTTTTGCTTGCTGTGTTTTTGCTTTTAATGTGCTAAGGTTGTGTTATAGAAACCATTGTTAATATAGTTAAAGATCTAGAGAAATAAGAGCTTAGCCCTAGTGTGGTAACAATGAGATGGTTGTTAATTGTCAGCCAGGAGTGCTAGGCAGAGGCTGCCTCACCAAAGTCGCAGAGTCAGTGTGGGGTAAACTTCTTAGATAAACGCAACTGACAACTTCTGCAGAAGGATTAATTTTTATGTTAACAAGATTATACTTCTACTCTGTACTGTTGCCCTATGAGACTGCTACCTTTCAGTTAAGGTCACCATAGAAACAGAAAATAGGTTTACATTCAGCTGACTTGCATAAAATGTTAATAGGCCCCAAGGCCAGAAGATAATGTACAAGACCCTCATAAACAAAGAAGTATGCAGAAAACACCCTGGTTTCGTGAAGAACAAGCTGATGTAATGTTAAACTATCTTCCCCTTAGAAATGTACTAATTTAGGGTATAAAAGCCATGGTAAAAAATAAAGCATTGCCAGACTCTGCCAGACTCTGCCAGACCCTGCAAACACCCCCGTCTGGTCATTCTCTCTCTCTCTCTCTCTCTCTCTCTCTCTCTCTCTCTCTCTCTCTCTCTTTTTCTCTCTCTCTCCCTCGCAGACTTGGCCCTATCAAGGCTGGTCTCATGTGTCTTCTCTCTCTCTCACCAACGCCGTTCATCCTGAGGGTATCCCCTAGATCCTGCCGAGGCCAGACCCCGGCAACTAAGCAACAGCAACAAGAAGGAATCACAAAACCTTCTCTACTGACTAGGTTTAAATTAGCCCATTTACCCACTCTACCAACAACTGTTTTAATAATGAGCACTTGTTTTGATTAGTTCTTTCTTATAATTTGAATTTTCTTTGTTTTTGTACAGTTGACACTCACAGGACAGAAACTCATGGCTGATTTCAGTGCAGGCTAGCTTGAAAGACCAAGAAAGCTCTGCTACATCCACATGCTTATTCTACCAAGAAACCCTATCACAAGCCTGTTTCCACTGTCTTTTTTTTTTTTTTTTACCATACTGGGTGGCATGTAGGATCTTAGTTCCCTAATCAGAGATCTAACCGACACCCCCGGCAGAGTCTCTTAACCACTGGACCGCCAGGGAAGTCCCTGTTTCCACTGTCTTGATAGTACAAGAGAACCCAGATCTTCCCTGGGAAATCTCACTTCCTCAAGCTGTGAAGACATACAGAAAAAAGAAAAAAAATCTCTTCCCAAGTCCACCAGCACCTTCATAGCATGTTAAGGTCTATGTAAGTTTCTTATAACTCCTCCTAGAGTTCTGCACATGACTGAGAGAAAGCTGGAGGGGTCTTAAAACCAGACAATGCTGAAGTTCTGAAGCCACTGAAAAGAGTTCAGGATGACTTAGAGAGGGGTTCCAAACAGATTGAAGCATAAGGCCAGAGTTTGTTTAATCCATTATTGGTAACAATTAGAAATTAGAACAATATCAAATTGTAAAAAGTTAGTTTCTTCAAACTTGAACTTTATATAGTTGACATTAAATATCACATCTTATAATGTAGTGTATTCAGTTGCCTTGATAGAAATCTGCAACACAAACAGAAAAGGTTACCTCAAATTCCCTGATGTTCACCATCGGAGTTTCACTGCAAGAAATGATACTTATGGGCTTTTGTTAGAGGGTATATAGTGTGTATATATATATATATATATATATATATGTAAACTTCACCCATTCCTCTGGTTACTTAAAATTTTACTCTTGGATCAAGTCAAATCCCTGTACCCAGACCCCTGCATTTTGGCCCTTCCCCCAATTGCTTTTTATTGAGTAATAAGAAAAAAGAAACAAATTTTTTTCCTGGTAGACTGAGTCCTCAATTGCTGAGGCACCACCATCTGGTGTTAGCATGTCCGAGGTGCAGGTTCAGCTCTTGAGCGGGAAAAATAAACCTTTTGAACACTGAACCTGAAACCAAAACCTAAGATCTGAGGACAAATTTTATGGTGTCCTACAAAGAGAACAGAGAGCCAGTTCTCTCTGCAGGAAAAGGCAGGCTATCTTAGCTCAGATGATGAGCAGGACCAGAATTCATTGTTCTAGAGAGTAAAGCAAGGTGAGGAGAGTAGGACATATGACAGAAGCCAGCTTCTTATTTGGCGATCAGCTTCTAGTGGGTCATTTCTTTTCAGTGTTCATTATCCAGACCTTTCCCTCTTCTCTTCTCCAACCCTGATGCAATCTATCCAAACCCAGTTCTAAATGCCCCTGCCCTGGGAAGCCAGCCCTACTTATGTTCTCCTCACTCCTGACCTGTTTCAACACCTGCCCATAGGGATTACCTCAGCATTAAGTAGCAGTCTCTTCCCCTTAATTCAAGTTAAGATAGAAGGAAGTCCATTTACCACTTCTTCTAAAACAGCTCTAGGTGGTTCCCTCTGTGACTTCTGGCAGATCCATTAGTACTTGAAGTTTTTTGGTAAGAATTGAAAGTTTAATGTCCTAAATAGCTCATTATGTAAATTTTAATTATGGACATAGATATAACATGCACATTAATGTGAAAAAAGGTCTAAAGTGCTACATATCTAGGGACTTCTCTGGTGGTCCAGTCAATGGATAAGAATCTGCCTTCCAATGCAGGGGGCGTGAGTTTGACCCCCTGGTCGGGGAACTAAGATTCCACATGCCACAGAGCAACTAAGTCTGCACATGGCAACTACTAGGCCCTGACATCACAGCTGGAGGGTCCATGCAATGAAAGGCCCTGCCTGATGCCACAAAGAGCCTACACACCACAACTAAGACCTGATGCAGCCAAATAAATAAATATTTTAAAAAATAAAGTGCTACATTTCTAAAAGTCTCCAAAATAAAGAATTTCAGCTATAGACCAAAATAACCTTAATAGCTATTTACTGAGCACGATTTTCTAAGCCTTTTATATTATCTAATTTAGCTCTTACTAATTTAATTCATCATTTTATTGGTAATTAAGTTAATACTAATTTTACTAAAAATCTAATTTCAGCCTTTGTGGTACTCTTGCTATCTCCAATTTAGTTTGGAGAAACTGAGACTTAGATTAGTCACTTGTCCAAGGCCACACAGCTAGTGAGTTGGAGAAGATGGAGCTAGTAAGCTGTTCTTGCTTTTCCTGTTAATAAAAAAGTCAGATAAGAAGACTTCTGATATTGTTTTACCCAAGGAATAAATGACTGTCAGTCTGGTCGGAGGAAGCTGGGGATAGTAGGGCACATTGGAAGATTACACATGTTTGGTGAGTTATTTGGGAAGCAGTGGATATTGATTTCCAGAAATCCAACCAAAATTTCTCTTCAGGACTCCTGGGAGGGAAAAGATACCAGGAAGACTGACAGAGCAGGAGACGCACTCTGTGTCCAGTAGGAAACTAATCAGCAAAGTTAGGGTTTAATCTGTAAATAAAATCTTAGTCACTAAGAACTTATACTTTGAGCCACTTGTCTACAGACTAATAACCAACCTTGGGAAAGCCCCTCCCTCAGAAGGAGGCTGTAGCATGTTGCTGCCCTGGTCTGGCATTTAAATGGGTTCAAATTCCAACTCATATCTCACTAAATGTGGGACACTCTGTAAAAGGACTTAACTTGTCTTTGCTTCAGTTTCTTCAAGTGTGAATTAGGAACAATAAAAGTCCCTAGCTTACCAAGTGGTGTGGGGATTAAAGAAGATGTGCTCCTGTGTGCTTAGTCACTCAGTTGCATCCAATTCCTTGTGACCCCATGGACTATAGCCTGCCAGGCTTCTCTGTCCATGGGATTCTCCAGGCAAGAATATTGGAGTAGATTGCCATTTCCTCCTCCAGGGAAGCTTTGCAACCTAGAGATCAAACCCACATTTCCTGCATCTCCTGCATTGGCAGGTGGATTCTTTACCATTGCATAAAATAAAATATCCTTTACCATCTGTTATATTAAAGAAGATAATATATGTATAATGTTTAGTCCAGATTTCATTCAACATGGAGCATTGGAGGTGAGGAGTATCTGACATTTGTTATTCAACCAAAAAGGCCAGAATTTAGCTTCCTCTTCGGTAAAATAAAAATAAAAAACAGATAAAATAATGTTCTTTTTTCTCTAATCATTAACAAAATAGCCTAATTTTGTATCAGAGTTCTCTGAACCTGAACCTCATTTTTTCTCTGAATGCTTGATTGGTAGAAACTGCCTGAAAGTTGTTCTTATTGTGGAGGGGGAACCAGGACCTTGTCTTTAGGTTAGACTCTTAGTTCTGGATCCACTTTAGTGAGCCCTCTGGGTCTTGCTTCTAAGTCAAGTGCCTCTTTGTTGTTCTTGGAGACGATGCTCATCTTTTGAGACACACATCGTGGTGGCAAACAAATCGTTGAGTCTGTCTTCATTTCCAGGCACAGGGACAATGTCTGTATTGTTCACTACCAGCCCAGTTACTATTTATTAAATGAATGATCCACATGCAAATAATACTTCTCATGTCAAGTTTATTGTTGTAAAAGCATGTTTCATGAGGTAGGGTATATCTCCACAGAGAATCCCTTCCTCATTCCTAGGAACCCTATATCAGACTTCCTGATCTTTAACCTCTCGGGAATTTGTTATTATCATTGAGATGTTTCTTAAAGAGTTTAACAGCCTTTGCTACATAATTGCCGAACTTTACCAAAATGCAGAACACAGGGTAGTCTTTATTGGCTCTAATCAGTTAAGCCTTCCCTTTTAGCCACTGTTTGGAGAATGCCTTGACAGCTGCGTTCCTCCAGCTTCTACCTTGGTACAGTGACCCCAAGTGGCTACAGTCTATAAGTGCAAGAGAATGTGAACAAAGCCCTGCCAGGTCTGGGAGGATTCCTTCCTGCTGCAAAACTGTCCAGGAATCTGTTCCATATCCCACAGGGGAGAACAATAGAAGGAAACCTGAAATCGAAGCCAAATGAAATCAGTTTTTCTGAAATATGGGCTGGTCCTCAAAGAAGTTCAAAAGTAATTAGCCCCAGGTTCTCTTCATTCAACAGCTGCTTTTATTCAAAGCTTGCTGTGTGCCAGGTTCTGTGCTAAGCTTTCAGACAGAGCTGGCTCATCCGTGCGGGGCTGAAGAAGTTGCTCTTGGGTTAATACTCTGCCATCACCATCCTTTGGACAAGGGGGACTCCATCTTCGTTTCGCATTGGTCCTGTAAATTATGTTACTAGTCCTGCCCTCAGAATGATGTCCAGAAAGCAGCATTAACTTGGTCATCCCAAAGCTAAACATTTTAAAGTCCACTGAGCAATTAAAGAGCAATAGTATTTCCTCTGAATTCTACTCTCTCTCTTTCCTCTCTCCCCAACAACCCCCAGCACTGGCTTATAATACCGACTATTTTCTCTTCTCTTTCCTCCTCATTGTTGTGTGGTTTTTTTTATTATTATTATTCCTCATCCTGTTCAGTGCAACATCTCCATTCCTCACTCTTTCCTCATTTAGCTTTCCTTCATTGCCTGTTGCCCTTTCTGCTTCTCCTGTCACTTGTCCAATTTTTTTTTCTCCTCTCAGCAAAAAGGATTTAGAAATGTAACTAATGTACTGAAATGATAATAAGAGCTGATATTTACTCCCTGGTCACTTTTGTAAAATAGCACCCCTGGACCTCACTATCATTCACCCTGATTTGTTATTCTTCATAGAATTTATTACTGGTTTTTAATTTATTTTTAGCTCTCTTCACTAAAATGTCAGCTCCCTGGGAGAGCAGGGAATTCCCTGATATAGCAGGGAATTTGCTGTATCAACAAGGCTACTGACCATCCTTGATCACTTCTGCCACACTGGAGATGCTCCATAAATTTATTTATTTAGTGAACAAATTTATTTAGTGAACAAAGGACTGAGCATTGTATGAGCATTGTATGGCTCATATATGAGCCACTACATTAAATACACTGAATGCCTAATTTGTGTAAACCTTCTAATAGTTCTATCTATAAGTATAGAGGCAAAATTTGAACTGGCTCCAGAGCCCATTCATTTAACAATAAATAAATGAAACTGTCTCCCTGCTTGGAATACTTTGTTCTCAAAATTAAAAAAAAAAAAATTAAACTTCTCTCTAGTGTTTCCCTGAAGAACAAGCAGCTAACAGAATCATTTAAGTATTCAGTGAAAATTTGGCAACTACACAGCCCACTGTCATCAGGAACCCCAAGCTTTCCTGGGGTGCTGCAGACATAGAAGGCCTCAGTCATAATTAGGCCCTCAGTTATTCCTAAACAGTTTCTTTGGATTCCATTTTATATCTACAGCATTAGGCACACTACACCACTGCCATAAGACATTAGATGAGGTCATGATATTATATTAGCATCAAATATAAGCCTTAGTAAATAGGATTTTGAAAAAGGGATACCTCTCTCCCTTGAATATTTGCAACCAAAATAAAATTTACATTATTCGGTATATCCCACCTGCTCAGAATTTCAAAATGTCATGAATGCTCATTTACTTCAACACTCTAAAGTATACATTATGCTGAAATGTATATCCCAGTGTAAATTAAACATAATAATAATAATTGATAACATTTATCAAGTATGTACAATGTGCTAGGCTGGTATTGTGCTAAGCACTTCATATACCTTAATTATTTAATATATATTTTATTATAATACCCATTTTGTAGTTTTAGAAACTAAGGCCAAAATCAAACAACTAATAAACGTTATACCTTTGATCTTAATCAATGTATTTAATGAAATAAGATTTAATAGAAATCTTACATTTCTGAAGATAAAAACAGCAAGAGCATCCTAGAATTCTACAGCTGAATATAACCAGTTGTATTTTTTAGTATGTCATCCTAAGATTTTATTGTGCTTACAGTTTAGGTTGTTGGTGTTTTGTTGTTGTTGCTTTAATGTTTGCTTTCCTAAAAGTATGTTATCTTCATTCTTAAAAACATTAAAGTCAAAGAAATTACAATATCCTGTTTGCTCTTAAACTGGTAAAACTCCACGGTCAGCTTTTGGAAAACAGCCCAAGAGAGTCTGTGAGTACAAATGTAAAACAATTATGTTATCATAAAACAATTGCAAAAATTTCTTCTGGTACGTCATCATGTACAATTCCCTTTTCCTCCTATTTTTCCCAGCCCTCAGCAGGGCTTTCTTTGGATACCTCCTCTTTTTCTACCTCCCACTAACATTGCACTTCTCTTCAATCTCTTTATCTCAGTCTCAACTCTGGCAAAAAATTTCTGAACCAAATCAGTTCAAACATGTTACAATTGCAGGACCTGTTCTAGGAGGCTAACAACAGACCTGCAGGACCCCACGAGGCATCATGAGCCCAGGCTATATCCAGGTATGAGAGTATATCCATGGGGGGCAGGTCTAATGAGGGAGGCTTGGCAGCTAGAAGTTCTAGCATAAATATGTTAGGGTCCTGCTACTGTTCTGTTCTAAGACCATAGCCACCAGCATTATTTTACAAGAACCACCCTCAACATGAGGATTCATATAACTACCAATGCACTGGAATTGATATACTAGTTGAAAACTATTAACTGTGCTTGTTCAAGGCAGCTGGTAATACTGATTAAGGCTCAACAAAGTACTAGCCTTGTAGATTCTTAAAGCATGGCTCCAGACAGCCATTAAGCCTACCAGGGACAGGCCCGCCCCTAGAGGGAGCAGCTGGCAAGGAGCTGGGCATGTCTAGGCCAAAGGGAGGAACTGGAGTAAAAATCATAAAACCAAATGAGAAAATCTAGTGGAAATTACCATATGGCGGTAACATGAAAAAAAAAACAGTGATGCCCAGGGCAAAAAGGATTCAGACAGCAAAACTAATTTCAGACCCCACCTGCTCATGAGTTTCAGCCTACCAAGAATCTGTCAGCCAGGAGACTTTGAATGCCCAAAGCAAAGCCAAGCTAGGACAACCGGCACTAGCAGTAGATCTTTCTTTACATTTCTGTCTTTTCTTTGAAATTCAATCACTGTCTGCATGTCTAAGGTCAAATTCCACTTCTCCAGCAATTCAATTATTAGAGCTGCCTGATATGTCTTTATTGGGTATTTTATTGGCAATACAAATAAACCATGGAAAAATATAATGTCTCAGCTCCCCCTAAAACTGTCTCTCCTTTAAATTTAATACTTCAGGCAGTGAAGTATTCGTTTCACACATAGATGAAAACAAACACAGGATCTCAGGATCATCTGATCCTTTTCCACTTTTCCACCAAAACAGAAAAAAGACCAAAGGAGCTAACCCAAGAGCCCAATGGATAAGTCAGGCAGGAGACAGAAAAGGCCACCTGGAAGAAGCCTGCTCTTGGAGCAGCCTTGTATGAAATCAGGAGGTCGGGGGAAGGAAGCCTGGGCAGGTGAAAGAGACAAGGGCCACTGACAATGCTGGATGACTTGAGTCCGAACCTCAGCAATTCACTCACGACTCCTCAGTGGAGGAGACCCATTCTCTCAGATGAAGGTGAGGCAGAGAGTGACAGGGAGGGCTGTGGAGCCATTTTTAAATGACGCTAGTAGAACTCATCTATGGGTTTTGAGTCCCTGAGCTCCCTGAGCTCACCCTGTTAGAGAAACAAACCCTTGATCTAACCCTGATCTGAACACTGACCTCAGAAACAAGGTGGGCAGGGAGAGGAAGCCAACTTAACAGTTTGGGATTTTACAACAGAAAATGTCTGTGGAAAAATGCCTTTCTTTTGTGACATGGAAGAATGACTAGGAGAGCTCTCAGGTATTTTCTCTCCTTCAGTTTCCACGTACGGGGTTTCTCCCCTGTATTCCCAGCCCCATCCTCTCAATGTCCTGACCTTCCCTTCACTGTCCCCTCACAAGGCCTCACAGGAGGTCATGTGCAGGCCTCCTGGTCAGTCTCCCTCCAGCCAAACTCCTTTTCTACCCTCTCTGCCTTTAGAACTTGTAGCTATTCTAATCTATTCAAATACTTCTGCCTTTTCTTATTCCCTGAAATGATGACTTTCTCTCTGGACTACCTTTTTTCCTTTGTCTTGTAAGACCATCATTAGCTCAGAAGCTCATACAAATTAGTTCAACAAATATTTATCTAGCTACTGAGTGTCGAGTATGGTAGAAGCTTCTGCAGAGAATACTAAGATATAAATAAATAGCCCATGCCCTCAGGAATCTTTAGCCTGAAAATGGTTATAGCACAAAATACATGCGAGCATACACATACCCAAATGAGTCAGAATAAATGCCCTGGATTCTTTGGGGCTTCAAAGGATGAAGCACTCACCGGTGGTTAATGGATCAGAGAGGCTTCATAGAAGAAAGAATATTTGAGTTGTGCTTTGCAAGAAGGGCTGGATTTAGGCAGACAGAAGTAAGAGTGCAATTTAATAAAGAAAAGGAACCATAAGAACCAGAAGGAAGAAAATATCAAGGCATATTATCAAATAGTAAATACTCTAGTTTGGCCAAAATGGAAGTCCTGTCTTTATTTTCCAACCCTCATATTTGGCCATATGAACTGATATGTTCCGTGAGGAGTGGACCAGAATAGTTGACACTGGAATATCAATAACATACATAGGGAAGTGCTGAAAGGCAAACACCAGCCTAAGAAGTCTTCATCTCATCAGTGATTATAGCAATTGTTTAGGAAAAGTAATTTTGGTGAATATTGTCTCAATTAAAGGTTTGTTAGGGGACTTCCCTGGTGGTCCAGTGGCTAAGGCTCCATGCTCCCAATGCAGGGGGCCCGGGTTCGATCCCTGGTCAGGGAAGTAGATCCCACATGCTGCAACTAAAGATCCTGCATGCCACAGTGGAGATTGAAGATCCCGCGTGCCACAACTAAGACCCAGTACGAGAGGTGGCTCAGATGGTAAAAGTCCGCCTGCAGTGCAAGAGACATGAGTTCAATCCCTGGGTCAGAAAGCTCTCCTGCAGAGGAAAAGGCAACCCACTCCAGTATTCTTGCCTGGAGAATTCCATGGACAGAGAAGCCTGATGGGCTACAGTCCATGAGGTTGCAAAGAGTCAGAGCTCTTTGTGAAGCTAACAGTGGGCATTCCAGGTCCGCTGGTGGTGACAGGCAGCACCTGGAGAAAGTATGTGTGCAGTGTGCTCTTGTGATGATGGGAGAGTGCTGTGACTGCCAGATCTAAACTGACTCTTTCCTTTAGGAGACCTAGTACAAGACCCAGGACATTTACCCTCAGAACAGAAGGTAGGACACATCCAAGAACCAAAACAGGAAGTCAGGTCTAGTAGCAGAGCAAGACTCGCTGATAGTTTCAAGGATGGATGAAGCCTGTAGATACTGGCCAGGGTTGAGAGACCAGGGGAGAGACGTAGAGAGGGTCAGGGGTTGAAGACTAAGGGCTCTGAAGCAGCAATGGCTGCAAAGGCCACAAGAATTAACACTTGCCCAGGCATCCCTGGTGGCTTGGATGGTAAAGAGTCTGCCTGCAATGCAAGAGTCCTGGGTTCAATCCCTGGATCGGGAAGATCCCCTGGAAGAAGAATGGCTACTTACTCCAGTATTCTTGTCTGGAGAATTCCATGGACAGAGGAGCCTGGTGTGCTACAGTCCACAGGGTCACACAGAGTCAGTCACAGCTAACACTTTCACTTTTTCAGGCTCCCTTTATTCCCCTCTCGTGTTTCCTTTTAGACTTCTGACCTAGCCACCAAGCAGATGCACAAGTTTTAGAAGGTGCTGGTACAGTATAAAGTATGTTCCACTTGCAAAAAGTTACCAAGTTTCCCATTAGCAAAAAGCTTTGGTTTTTTCTACCTGTTGAATAGGATAAAAAGCACCTGCCCTTATTCATGGATGTTCATGATGCTCAGATAAAATGAAGGTATAAGTAACAGTTATAATGGAGTTGTAATTATTTTTCTACTGTACCTACACATTGATAATCTAAGAATCAACCAATTAATATCAATAGCTTCCAAAACCCCCAACCCTACCCTAGGCCCTTTGGAAAGATTCAGGATACATTTAATGCAAAATCAAATTTAAATTCAGATTTAAACATATCTGCTCCTGGATCTTTCTGAGACTAAAAAGACAACATCAAAAAAAATATCCTTTCACTTAATCTACAGATATTAATCAACAAATATTTATTGAGTGTCACTATCACAGTCAGAGATTGCCATCCTGTTCCCATACTGATAAGTGAAAGAAATAAGCAGGCAGTCAGAAAGAATTAAATTTTTTAAACTGCACACTTAACACAGAGACATACGGTCTTTCATTTTAATTCTGTCCTTGAACTACGCAAATTAATCCCCATCTTACCAAAGAAACTGATTCTTAATCTTATGTAGAAATAAAAAATACATGTTTGAGAGTGCCCCATATACCCAAGAGCAGCAACAATACAAATAAGCATTCTGTGATTTTTCCTACAACTCACACCCACATCCACTCAAATATAAATGAGTTTCAATGATATGACTAATTGTTCTCTGTACTTTCTACTAAGCAGTATTTTAGAGAAAACAAGTGAAACCTGATGTAAATAAGATGGAATATCTATTTGGAGCTGGCATGCAGCCCTTTTTGATCACTTGAAAGTCATTTCTATTTTTTAACCTTGTGGTGATGAATCATGAAACAAATATAATACCAAAAAATGTGGATAATTTATTCACCGTCATTTCTTTAAGGATAAAACTTTGAGATTAGGTATATATAGAATTGCAATCATTTCTCAAAAATTATTTTTTATTGTTATAGAGAAAAGTATAAAAAGACATGAATAAGACTACTTTATCACCACCAAAGAAGAAACAGCAAAATATAAAGGAGCCTTACCTTAAAGTAGCTTCAATGGGCAGCTCAAAAGACTGAATCTCAGCCAGGACATTCTCATAGGTTTGATCTGGGTCTTCTTCCAACATTGCTCCTGATTTTCCAGCTGTGGACAGCATATTTTTTTAATGTAAGACAGTACTTTATAAGAGAAATGTAGTTGTATTATAATTATGATAGGATCTCTCTGTCCAGCCAGAGTAGCAGCAAAAACTGAGCTCTCTGTCTGACTTCATGCTATCAAAATCCTTGCTTCCAAGAATGTTGCACAGCTGTTGCTGTCTTGTCTCTACTTATAACATTTTACTTATTATTAACCTTGACACAGTTCAGAGAGTTCCTGCCTGATGCCTGCTATATTTATTTACTTGTTTCTCAAATACAATAACTGCAAACTTTGATAGGAATTAGAACAATTACACTGTAAAAAGTTATGAGAGACAATTGGCTTGTTGGGGCACATATTTTAATGTTGTTTATGCTAGGTATGTGATTAAAGTCATACTCTCAGTTATTCCTGCAACTCTACCCTTGTTCTCACAAACTCAAAAAAATAACAGCAACAACAAGAAAAAAACAGTCCTCTCGGATATGATTTTGAGGTCACTGAGCAAGCACTTTGGTCCCCCATCTTTTTTATTTCTCCACACTCTTCACTGCTGGGTGAAGTTCAACCATGATGGAGCCATTCCTTTTTTTGTTTCCTGTTCTAATACAAATGCTCCTGGAAGTGGTTGTGTTTTAACCCTTATAAGTTCCTTATGCCTGACTGAGAGTGAGTTCGCTAGATCCTTTTGATGGGAAGGGTAAAAGCATGAAGATGCCAGGAGGTTGAAGAGGGCTGGTTGCTGCTGAGAGGAAGAATGCATGCAAGAAGTAGAGGCCTAAAATATCAAGGAAAAATGTGGACAACAGATAGCCCCAGGTAGGACTAGAAAACCAAATATGTACAAATTTCCCATTACAATTTGTGCTAGATCATCTTCAATTCTGAGTTTAACTTCATGATTTCTTGCCCAGTACCACAAAGTGCATATTTAAGTGGTTAAGAGTCCACGCTTCCATTGCAGGTGGCATGGGTTCAATCCCTGGTCAGGAAACCAAGATCCCACATTCCACATGCCATGCAGCCAAAATAAATAAAGCGAGGAGTAGTGACATTCTTCCATATGAGTCTATTTTTTTAAGTTTTTATCAGATGTGTTAATAATACTTTGAAAAGAAATTGAAATTCTTTCTCCTCAAAATGGACTGTTCATATAATCACAAAGCATATGTTATCAACTGCATCAGTTTCTCACTTCTCCCTACATCCATATCCTTGCCAGTGACTCACCAAGTGTCCCTCCCTTAATGCTCCAAGACTTTGGGCTTAGCCCTGCAACTCCTGCTGGCCGATGATACATGAGCTGAAGTGACAGATCTTGAGCTCTAAGCCTAGGCTTTGCAAACAAGTTTCTTTTTGCCTTCTTACACCTCTGCCATGGCTTGAGAACTACATGCCCTGGCTGGCTTGCTGGTCCAAGGAGGAGGAGAAATACATGAAGCAGAGTCATCCCCATGGATCCACACAACTGCAAGGAGAAGCACATTTTCCCATCCAGCTGCAGCATCTGATACAGAGCTGCTCATCTCAGCCTGGGCCAGATCAGCCAGGCCCCACACACCCACAGACACAGGAAGAAAAATGAATGATGGTTCTTTGCAGCCACTAAGTGATGGATTATATGCAGCAATGGCAAACCAATGCAGCATTCTTCACAACTGACCCCACCAACAGGCTCAATGCCTAAACCCCAGTTTTCCTCCTTGGCAGAATGGAAAAACTGCACCAGGAATATATCATACACCATTTCCTCCAAGAGGAAGTAATCATGGCCTCCTTCAAGACCTGACACAAAACAGTAACTTTCTGTGTTAAAATCATTTATATGCAAGGTTTTAAATTTATACCAAATAATCAGATTATCTAAAAGCAGAATGTCTATTTGATTTGTTTTTGTATTTCTCATAACACTTAATGCATAGCCCTGTAGATGTTCAAGAAATGCTCACTGAATGAATGAAAGATTGACAGCAAAACTACAGGCTAAGAGTTCCTTCTGTCTTATGACGATGTGTTTGGTCCAAATGATGCAAAAAGATGAGACTTCCAGATAGAATTGATCAGACTGTGAGAATACATAAACTCATGATGGGAAATCATTCTGGTCGTACGAGAGTGTTGGTCATCACTTTACTATATTGTGGAGAACAAACACAGAGGTAAGGCCACATACGCAGGAACATATATACCCATGATGACCTATCCAGCCTTAAATATAACATAGTTTAAAAATTGACTTTTATCCCCACATTTTATTTTTAAAATTTTCAAACTTACAGAAGAATTACAAGAAGAATATCATGAACAGTCAGATAACCTTCATCTGATTCATCCATTGTTAACATTTTGCTACATTTGCTTTCTCCTTTTCTCTTTGTTTACTTAAGGGGATTTGGTAATGTAGGCATATGCTTTTAATACAACTAGCGATAAAATTGTATTAATTTAAATAGAGTATTTTTAGAACAGTGTGACACTGTAAAGTAGTATAATTAACAAACCACAATAGCTTTGACTCATAGTTACTGCCCGACCCTGTTCCTACTGCATAGCGCCGTTATTCTCTTCCTGTATAGCCAACCCCACCAGGAAACTCAAAGTCTTCCATCCTGTTGGCTTGGTTGTCTTCATCCACCCCTCAGTTCTCCCCATACCTCCTCTACTCCCACCCGGCTCTCTTCTGCTCCTCCCACTTCGGTTAAGTGAATTTTTTCTCTGCCTCTTACTTTCTTCTAAGCCTTGTAAGACGCAGGCTACAACTTCCTGTTTCCACTGACTAAACCAGCATCTTCCTTTTATTCAAAACTTTCCTTGAGTGCCATTTCCTGCCGGAAGTCAGCACAGATTGAATGAACAGAAGAGAATCTCCTCCCAAGAGAAACAGTCAGGAAAACAACCTCCCCTACCCCATAGTGCTGACAACAAATTCACCAAATAAGGAAAAGAAAAGGAGGTAATGGAAAAATTTTAAACAGCCATATTCCAAGATACCCATAAAGAGGATGGGGAGTATGATTGGAATGTTCCCGGACTCAACCTTTAGCCTCACCTCCCAGCTGCAGCTCAGACTCTTTTACTACTCCCTGGAGTCAAGTCTGATCACTGACCGGAGACAAGTACGTAGCTCTAGGCCAGTGACTCTCACTGGGTGCTCCTGTCTTCTCCCAGCCATAGGGCAATGCCTGGAGACATTGTTGTTTTTTTTTTAATTTTTTAATTTATTTTTATTAGTTGGAGGCTAAGTACTTTACAGTATTGTAGTGGTTTTTGCCATACATTGACATGAATCAGCCATGGATTTACATGTGTTCCCCATCCTGATCCCCCCTCCCACCTCCCTCCCTCTGGGTCTTCCCAGTGCACCAGCCCTGAGCACTTCTCATGCATCCAACCTGGGCTGGTGATCTATTTCACCCTTGATAGTGTACTTGTTTCAATGCTATTCTCTCAGAACATCCCACCCTCGCCTTCTCCCACAGAGTCCCAAAGTCTGTTCTGTACATCTGTGTCTCTTTTTCTGTTTTGCATATAGGGTTATCATTACCATCTTTTAAAATTCCATATATATGTGTTAGTATACTGTATTGGTCTTTTTCTTTCTGGCTTACTTCACTCTGTATAATGGGCTCCAGTTTCATCCATCTCATTAGAACTGATTCAAATGAATTCTTTTTAATGGCTGAGTAATATTCCATGGTGTATATGTACCATAGCTTCCTTATCCATTTGTCTGCTGATGGGCATCTAGGTTGCTTCCATGTCCTGGCTATTATAAACAGTGCTGCAATGAACATTGGGGTGCACGTGTCTCTTTCAGATCTGGTTTCCTCAGTGTGTATGCCCAGGAGTGGGATTGCTGGGTCATATGGCAGTTCTATTTCAAGACTAGAGACATTTTTGACTGTCTCAAGCTGAAGGAGGGTTGGAATCCAGTGAGCATATGCTAGAGTTTCTGTTAAATGCACAGTACAGTTCCCCACAACAAAGAATTATGTAGCCCCAAATGCCAGTAGTGCTGAGGTTGGGAAATCTAGCCTCAGCTGGATCTTGGGGACACACCACCAGGCTATGCCCTGATCCTGGACCCCTTTGTAAGTATTTTTTTTTTTCTTCTCTGTAACTGAGTCTTTGTTTTATTAATCTGCTAGGAATCTTCTAGAATTAGAAACGGACTCTTCTTTAAAAAGTAAGTTTATTATTAAAAAAAAAAAAATCTTGGTCAGTTTTTTGCATCCCTCCCTCACCAAAACTGGAATCCCAACCTCCTAACTCTGCATTGGAACCACCGATGGGAAACATCATGTTCATGGGTGTCATTGGCACAGGTGCCCCTTTTGCAATTTGCAGTCTCTCAGAAATACCTGGTAGCCTGGGGGCAAGGCAGGGGATAAGAATCTGCCTAGCAATGCAAGGTATACAGATTCCATCCCTGGTCCGAGAAGATCCCACATGTGGTGGAGCAACTCAGCCCATGTGCCACGACTACTGAGCCTTTGCTCTAGAGCCTAGGAACCGCAACTAGTGAAGCCCACGCACCTAGAGCATGTGCTCTGTGGCAAGAGAAGTCCAAGCACTGAAACTAGAGAGTAGCCCCAGTTTGCAGCAACTAGAGAAAAACCGGAGCAGCAATGAGGACCCAGCACAGCCAAGCCAAATTAAAACAAACAAGTCTCTTGGATTGCAAGAAGATCAAACCAGTCAATCCTAGAGGAAATCAACCCTGAATATCATTGGAGGGACTGATGCTGAGGCTAAAGCTCCAATACTTTGACCACGTGATGGGAAGAGCCAATTCATTGGAAAAGACCCTGATGCTGGGAAAGATTGAAGGCAGGAAGAGAAGGGGATGACAGAAGATGAGATGGTTGGATGGCATCATTGACTCAATGGACATGAGTTTGAGCAAACTCCAGGAGATGTGAAGGACAGGGAAGCCTGGCGTGCTGCAGCCCATGGGGTACGCAACTGAGTGACTGAAAACACATCAATACAAACAAACCTCATTAACATCTTACTTGGTGACAAAATGTTAAACATTGGACTCCTCAGTTCAGGGAAACAACAATCATTAGCTCTATTTGAAACTGACCTGGAAGTCCTAGTGATAAGGCAAGATAAAGAAATTAAAGATATAAAGATTGGTAAGAAAGAAGAAAAACTGACATTTGCAGAATCCACGGTTGTAGTATATAAATACAATAAATATCTAGGAAGTTGATGTGCTAACTAGGACTTGAGAGTCTATTGGGCTGCAACTGAAAGTTCTAACAGGATTTTAAAATATTAGGGAATGACACGGCCCAAGATTTCAGAAAGGCAGAATGAGGATTTCCAATCCCAGTGGAGCCAGAGGTCAGGATTGAGTTAGGGAAAGCACAAGAAAATCTAGAGCAGCCTGGATGGGTAGGAACGCCTGAAATGTTACCGAGGATGACCTTTAGCTTTTGCAGGTGACTTTTTAAACTCATTTGGTGTGGTGAGTAGATAGGCTAGCTTTTAGGGTTGAGGTGATGCCACAAGTTGCAGCAGCTCTTCGTATATCGTAATACCTACATAATTGACCTTTCACATCTGACTTGCTGCCTTACCATCACGTCTGACAGTGTAACTTGAAATACAGGAACACTGCCTAGGCATAAGACCTGTGTGCAAGAATTTCCACTTCCTCCCCCATAAAACTCAACATGTGAGCGTCCAAACTCCACAGCAGTGACTTGCGTTTATCTGTTCCTCCCTTCCCCTACCTGGTATCTTCTCTGCCCAGCAAAACACTCAGTTAATTTTAAAACTTCACCACTATTATTTTCAGGAGATTTTGAGCAACATGTTTTGTTATTTGAAAGTTAGTTTTTTAAGAAAAATCTGTGGCATCCAAAATAGTGTTTCCAGAGAGCCATTTTATATATTTTTTTCCTATCATCTTCAAAACTCAGGATGTAAAATTTCATTACAAAAGGGATTTTGGTCCTTTAATGAATCTGTATTCATTATTCTCAATAAACTGTATTGCTAATGTTCTTTAAAGGATGGTTTTTATCCTGGGTGAGCTGCACAGCTTACAAGATCTTAGCTCCCCAAGTAGGGATTAAACAGCAACCCTCAGCAATGAGAACATGGAGTCCTAACCACAGGCCCTCCAGGGAATTCCCAAGAATAAAATTTCTGAGTAATTAAAAAATTTTTTTAATCTTTTCTAAATTTCTGATGTAACTCATCACATTTTTCTGTTTATAAACTCATAGAAGAGATGGTATTTCCATGAATATTGTATCATTACTGTTATCTGAACTTCTACCCCCTGGAACATGCCCTGGTTCTGTACATCTCAGAACCTTTATTTATACATGCTGCTTCCTTTATCTAGAATACCCTCCCTTTCTTGTATGGAACATGGAAATAATAACAGTATCACTGACCTCATATGGTCGTTGTAAAGATTACAACGACCTTTTGAGCATTTTGACCTTTTGAGCATAGACTTTTGGGCATTTATTAGGGAGAGCACTCTGGACACTGTTTGGCACATGAATATCAGTATCAGCTGTTACTGTTAGTACTTTTTCAAGGCCTTGTTCAAATGCCACCTGGTTGTGTAGAATGATTGGCTACTGTCTCCCATAAGCCTTTTGAACATATTTTTCTGTTAAACACTTATCAACCTTACTGGACTATAAGCTACACAAAAGCAAGGAATATGCCTTATGATTCCTTATATTCCGAGCATCTAGCATGATGCAAGGTGTATGATGGTCCGGTATGAATGGAAGACTTCAGTGGGAATGATGAATATAAACATGAGTGGCGTTTACTGCTTAATTAAATTGACATTTTTCAATTTGACAAGGAAATTCTGGAGTAATTGTTGTAACTAACTGTGATTATTCCTTTTCCTTTTCTTTATGCAAATCTGGGATTTCATTAAGAAGAGGGAAAGCTAAAATCTCTCCTACCAACCACTATTTTTCTGAGTTCTCAGTAAACATACTTGCAATGGTAGAAATAGCTTCCCCAAGTAAATACCTGAACCTTATACCTCTTATGTTTGTTATGTGAGGGTGTTCTGATTGCAAAATTTGAGGGCACCCTTGTTGATCTTTTCCGGAGTAAATCTTAAACATTTTCATCCTGGCCAATAGAGAATCAACATCAGCAGTCCCATTGTCACAGAGCTGAATTATGGCGCTACCTAGTGGTCAAATTTTGGCATGGCTTTCACTGAAACTGGCTCAGGCTCTTCTAGGTTTTAATTTTAGTTCTTGCATTGGCAATTGTTAAATGTCATCAGAAATCACTAAATATCTTGCGCTGTTTTTCCTGGTATTTCTGAAAACTGTTCTATCTGTTCTATGTGTAATTTATCCTCCATTCTCCTAGCTTAGACCTCTTCAGCAGAACTAAGAAGACATTCGGCAAGGTCGGTTATCAAGCTGCCAAAGGTACCCCCATTCTCCCTCAGGAAAACCTGGATCTTTACCGTCAGAATTCAGGACACAACTTTTTTTGGCTGTGATGTGAGATGATAGGTCACTGTGTGCCCCATCTGAGTCTACGCACGTCTGGCAGGCAGCCAGTGGCAAGTACACCCTTCTTGCACACATTCTTCTAAACAATCATCTCTTTTCCCTCTTTTGAAACCAAACAATTCCCTCAAAAATACGGTTTGAGGCATAAAATAGGAAATAGTACTAAGCAAACGGAAATGTTTTGCTTTAAATACTGAAGCCATTTGTTTACATTAAGAAATAGTTTGCATTCAAAGCCCATAATTGAAAAGAAACATGAATCATCAATCACAAGGAGACTTCATAGATAAGAAATAGGTGCTGGCCTAAACAATTGTATTAAATATGAACAACACTTCTTGGGAGCTTTTGCTGAGTCATTTTTCAGGAAGCGGGCTGTCCAGAAAGATTTCTACAAGAGGAACAATTGACAATATTTTCATATTAATAACCTGCAGTGACTTCATTGTTCTCAAAACTTTTGTTAATAAGTATTTTCCTGTTCAGCCAAAAAAAAAAAAAAAAAATCAAAAGACAAAGCTTAATCTGATTTATTTTTATGTTTGGAATTCTTTTCTTCTGTAAGTGATATTAAATATATTTAAATAAGAGTTATAAAACATCCTCATTCACATAGTATCAGGAAATATTTTATTCTGAATCTTTTTTTTTTTTAAAGCATACATGCTATACTATATACTGGGCTCATTCCTTAGAGTGATTCCAAATAATCATTTTGGATTCAAATGCTTTTCAAGGCAGTGGCCATGAAAGGTTTGAAGACTCTGAGAATTCTCTCAGTTACCCTCCTCAGATAAGGGACAATCAGTGTGGGCTCCTGGATGCCAACTAAAAGATTGGGCCCTTCATACAAAGTCCCTTCAGAAAACTCCAGTAAGAGCAGAGAAGACAGACAGGGTCAGTGAGTTCCCCGGAGACTCCCAAGTAGACATATTTGTTGGTCCTGTGCACCAGATCTGAGCCTCTCTCTCTTAGTCTATGACAAAGGGCTGAGGTCATCTGCCCACCAAGGGGAAATTGAAAATAAGATCATTATATGATTATGATTTCTGTTAGTATAAAAAATTATCATGCTTGTGGCCCTGACTTAGCACAAATATATCTCCCACAGCCTGCCCCCACTCTACCTGCCCACATAGAAGCTCT
The DNA here is from genome assembly GCF_023699985.2 of Odocoileus virginianus. Lineage (NCBI taxonomy): Eukaryota > Metazoa > Chordata > Mammalia > Artiodactyla > Cervidae > Odocoileus > Odocoileus virginianus. The sequence goes on from NW_027224332.1 coordinate 1,776,756, forward strand.
GCTGAGAAAGCCTCCCTTCACACGTACAGTGTAGATTTCCTTCCATACTAGGTGATTCACAAAGTGGTCCAGTAGTAGAATCAAAGCAGTTTCTGTGCAGTGTTAATAGTTGCATGCCCAGACTCCAGATCTGGACTTCCTGGGTTCAAATCCTACCTCTGCTAATTATTAACTATGTGACCTTGGGAACCTTCTGCGTCTGGAGTTTCCTTATATACATAATAGACAAGCCCTTATTTGATAGATTTGTTGGAAAAATTAAATTAAATAATGCAAATAAGTTCTTCAAGACAGTGTTAAGAAAGCAAAAAAAATTTAAAAAGCATTGTGGAAGCATTAGTATTATGCCATTGCTTATTAATAAGGAACCATATTATAAACCATTGAGAATCATTTTTTTTAAGTCAACTGTTTTATAATTTTGCTATAGTGAGTAGTATTGTTCTCCTATTTCTTTTATAATAGACAGGGGTAGATTTTCTCTGGTGCTCAATGGTCAGAGTTTTGAAAATATCAGTGACCTATAAAGATGTTAGCAGACTACAATACTCAGGCCTGCTAAGTCACTTCGTGTGACTTAGAGCTGTGTCTGACTTTTTATGACCCTATGGACTGTAGCCCACCAGGCTGCCCTGTCTATGGGATTCTCCAGGCAAGAATACTGGAGTGGGTTGCCATGCCCCACTCCAGGGGATCTTTCTGACCCAAGGATCAAACCCGCATCTTGCATCTCCCGCGTTGGCAGACGGGTTCTTTACCAATAGCGCCACATGGGAAGCCCACAATGCTCATATACCTAAATAAAGTTATTTCTTGTGTATTGATCTTTATGTTCTGTTAGTTTGCTCAGTTGCTCAGTTGTGCCCCACTCTTTAAGACCCTATGGACTATAGTCCAGGCTTCCCAAGTGGCGCTAGTGGTAAAGAACCCGCCTGCCAATGCAGGAGACATAAGAGACCTGGGTTGATCCCTGGGTCAGGAAGATCCCCTGGAGGAGGGCACAGCAACCCATTCCAGTATTGCTTGCCTGGAGAATCCCATGGACAGAGGAGCCTGGTGGGCTGTGGTCATAGGATTGCAAAGAGTTGGACATGACTGAAGTGACTTAACACTCACACATGGACTGTAGCCCTCCAGACTCCTCTGTCCATGGGATTTTCCCATCAAGAATACTGGAGTGGGTTGCCATTTCCTCCTCCAGGGGATCTTCCTGACCCAAAGATCAAACCTGCATCTCCTGTGTCTCCTGCACTGAAGGTGAATTTTTTACTGCTGAGCCACTGGATAAGTTCTCTGTTAATTTACTGATTATTAAAAAGAAAACTATATATTTAAGAACCTACTCTATACTAACCCCTTGAGAACTCCACAAGGAGTAGAGAAATTTCTCCTTTATTCCAACCAGACTGAGAGTAGTGGTCTGGGAATGAGACATCTACAGTCCACACCCAGGATGGCATGCACATCTACTGGGAGAATTCCCCTTGGGGTCTCAGTGTCAGGCTTTGAATGCAGATCCTAGGCACTCCTAGACACTCAACTAGAGCCAGACATCCTGGATTATAAAGTCAAGTGGGCTGTAGGAAGCATCACTATGAACAAAGCTAGTGGAGGTGACGGAATTCCAGCTGAGTTATTTCAAATCCTAAAAGATGATGCTGTTAAAGTGCTGCACTCAATATGTCAGCAAATTTGGAAAACTCAGCAGTGGCCACAGGACTGGAAAAGGTCAGTTTTCATTCCAATCCCAAAGAAGGGCAATGCCAAAGAATATTCAAACTACCATACAATTGTGCTCATTTCACATGCTAGCAAGGTAATGCTCAAAATCCTTCAAGCTAGGCTTCAGCAGTATGTGAACCAAGAACTTCCAGATGTACAAGTTTGGATTTAGAAAAGGCAGAGAAACCAGAGGTCAAATTGCCAACATCCACTGGATCATAGAAAAAGCAAGGGAATTCAGAAAAACATCTACTTCTGCTTCATTGTGTGGATCACAACAAAATGGAAAATTCTTAAAGAGATGGGAATATCAGACCACCTTCTCTTCCTAAGACATCTCTATGCAGATCAAGAAGCAACAGTTAGAACTGGACATGGAACAATGAACTGGTTCAAAATTGGGAAAGGAGTATGTCAAGGCTGTATATTGTCACCCTGCTTATTTAACTTATATGCAGAGTATATCATGTGAAATGCCAGGCTGGATGAATCACAAGCTGGAATCAAGATTGCTGGGAGAAATATCAACAACCTCAGATATGCAGATGATACCACTCTAATGGCAGAAAACAAAGAGGAACTAAAGAGTCTCTTGATGAAGGTGAAAGAGGAGAGTGAAAAAGCTGGTTTAAAACTCAACATTAAAAAAACTAAGATCATGGCATCTGGTCCTATCACTTCATGGCAAATAGATAGGGAAAAATGGAAACAGTGACAGACTTTATTTTCTTGGGCTCCAAAATTACTGCAGACAGTGACTGCAGGCATGAAATTAAAAGATGCTTGCTCCTTGGAAGAAAAGCTATGACAAAACCTAGAAAGCATTTTATAGGCAGAGACATCACTTTGCCAACAAAGGCCCATATAGTCAAAGCTATGGTCTTTCCAGTAGTCATGTACAGATGTGAGAGTTGGACCATAAAGAAGGCTGAGTGCTAAAGAATTGATGCTTTTGAACTGTGGTGCTGGAGAAGACTCTTGAGAGTCCCTTGGATAGCAAGGAGATCAAACCAGTCAATCCTAAAGGAAATCAACCCTGAATATTCACTGGGAGGACTGATGCTGAAGCTGAAGCTCCAATACTTTGGCTATCTGATGCTACTCACTGGAAAAATCCTGATGCTAGGAAAGATTGAGGGCAGGAGGAGAAGGAGGCCATGGTTGGATGGTTGGTTGGCCATGGATGGCCATGGAGGATGAGATGGTTGGATGGCATGACAGACTCAATGGAAATGAGTTTGGGCAAACTTCAAGAGATGGTGAAGCACAGGGAAGCCTTGTGTGCTGCAGTCCATGGAGCCACAAAATGTCGGACATGACTTAGTGACTGAACAACAACTGTCTACCTCCAGAGCTCATAACCACTATATGATACTGTCTCCCTGGCTCACTGAAACTTCACAACCCAGGACCATCCTGTTTACCTGAAATCTTAGAACCTTCCATTCTGTGGGCAACCCCAGAGTTGATCACCTATTTGGTCTACCCTAGGCTCCTGGAGTTTATTTTTAGAGTTAAAGAAAGGAATCAAGATTAGAAAAAGAGAATTCCCAGCCTCAGGGCAGTCCAGTGGTTAGGACTCCGAGCTTCTGCTGCTGAAGATCCAGGTTCAATCCCTGGTCAGGGAACTAAGATTCTGTGAGCCACATGGCACAGTCAAAAAAAATTAGAAAAAGGACCCCAAATCCCAGGAAAGAATCTCAAAAGAAAAAGGACTAGATTAAATGCAATTTTACTGGTTCCTTTTCCACTTTGACATTCCCTAATGATCACTAAAGAAGGACTTCACTGCAAAGAAAGGGGAAAGCTGCCATTTTCTTGTAGTTTTCCTTCACATATCCCTGGCTTCTTCTCAGCCTCCTTCTTAGGTTTCTTTTTGTCAGTCTGTCCCTTAAATGTAGCTGTTTCCCAGGAATCTGTCGTCAACTACATTTTCTTCATACACTAGACTCCAAGAGTTCATCTTCCACTTGTATGCTGACAAGTCCTAAATCTGAAATCTTCAATTGCACATCTCTCCTAAGTTCCAAACTTCACTTCTAAAAACCTACATAACATCTCCACCAGAATATCATGTCTCACTGGCATTTGACATTCAGCTTGTCCCAAACTGAGCGTACTAAACTTCTTCTCTATCTTAGCCTGTTTGAACTGCTATAACAGAATGCCATAGATTATGTGGCTTATACAAAAAACATTTCTCCCAGTTTTAACGTCTGAGAAGTCCAAGACCAAAGCTAGCCTATCTTTGGGGTCTGGTAAGAGCTTACTTCCTGGGGCACTATGGTTGTCTTCTCTGTCTTCTCACTGTGTCCTCATATGGTGGAGAGGGAGAGGGAGCCCTTTGGAGTCTCTTTTGTAAGGATGCTAATCAAATTCTCACAGGCTCCACTTTCATGATCTACTCTCTTCCCAAAACCCATCACATTGAGGATTAGGTTTCAACATATGAATTCTGACAGGACACAAACATTTAGTTTATAGCACTCTCCTCCCACTGTAAGCCAATCTCCATACATCACACACCTATCTACTAATAACGATGATATTCTCAAAACAGATATTTTCAACCTACTCTTGCTCTCCAATCTTTGCCTATCTCTGATCCATTAGCTCTGAGCCTGGTAACCTCAGTTCCTTTGTATACACTGTTTCTTCTGTCTGGAACGCCTTTCCATCCGTCTACGTGGTGAAAAATTTTTTAAGTATTCTCTAAGACTCAACATAAATAGCCCCATTCTCAAAGCCATCCCAGGTCTTGGATTGTACTTCATATGGGACATAATTTGGACCCAGGAGACATAGAGATTTTATGTCCAATATAAACTATAAATTCTTTGAAGACCATCTCTCTCTGGGCCTTATTCCCCTTGGTCCTATTCATGTTTGTAGTTCTCAGAGCACTTAGTTACAGGACCTCATACCCAGAATCCTCAACATATGTTTGCTAAAATAATCGATCAATGAATGCAGTAAAAAGGAATCATTGTGTTTTAAAATGGTGAGTTATTTCCTCCTACACTCAATTCTTTGTCTTCAAATTTCCCATTACCTACTATCACTTTTCTGAATTGGTCACCACTCAGAAATTTTAATGTTGTAAACAGTCTACCTCGCAAAACATTTTGGAGTATATTTGGTTTATACGGCCTGACGCTATCTGGCCCCTTACAAGGACATCTATTGTAGAGTAAAAACCGAGCGAATGACTAATGTGAATTCCTTCACTTCAAACACACTATGATAAAAAGAAAAGTTTCCATTTATACCAGGTTTTGCAGGGTTGCGGTTCAGTAGGTGATCTGTATGCTTCCTTTTTACTTCCAAACACATGTGTTCCTTTGTTTCTCAGGAAGTAATCATCGTGTAGCCATGGAAATCAACGAGTGCAGAGGAAATGTTGCAGGGGAATAATGAAGCCAACTAACTCAACTCCACAAAAGCTGGTCACATCCTAAAATAATTAAAGTACAGCCATCCAAATGCTCTTAGAGGAAGTGTTAATCGGTGCTTGGTATTTTGACAATAACCTGTACAGTGTGTGAAAGCATTTCAAAATTCTAAAGCATTTATAAAATGTAATATATTATCAAGATGAATGAACAAATATTGAGTGACTACTATGAACTAGGCCCTTTCACAATATTCCTTCATTTTATCATCTCAACAGCTCTATGGAATAGCTATTTTGGATATTATTTCCATCTGTAGCTTAAATAATAATGATAAAATGTAGACTCTGAGAGGTTAAACGACCTGCCCAGAGACTTGTAAGTGAGCGACAGCACTTGAAGAAGCATGCTCTTTCCACCAATCAGAATTCATCTTAGAGATGACCAATCAGAATTCACCTTAGAATGAATACGGTCCACAGCCCATGGCCTGAATCCTAAGATGGACTCAGCACAGAACAAAGCACTTCCCAACCAATTTTGCACACTTGTGAGTAATATTCAACTGTTTCTCGGCTTAACGAGGCCTGGAATTCAGGCCTCAAAGGCCTTGGAGGTGGATTGTGATTTGGAGGTTTAAGACCTTTCAATAACAGGAAAGAGCAAGACTATAAATTGTTTTCTTTTAAGGCATTTATAAGCTGACCAACATCTCAGAGGGCGGCAGAGGATGAGATGGCTAGATAGCATCACTGACTCAAAGGACATGAATTTGAGCAAACTCCAGGAGATAGCAAAGGACAGGAAAGCCTGGCATGCTGCAGTCCATGGGGTCACAAAGAGTCAGACATGACTTAGCGACAACAACAGCAACCAGCAGCTCAGCAGTAACATTCCAACACAATGGACGGTTAGTACTGTTTTTCTTATATTAGATTTTGTAATGTCATAATCTTTTTAAAGATCCAAAGTTTGTGTTATACAGAAATTTGTCTTGAAATGATGTTTCAGAGGAAGGCGTTGAGAATGGTAACAGTATTTTATTTATTTATTGCTAAAAATATTTTAATCTTTATTTAGAATCTTAAAGTAATGGAACTTATGTTAGGGAAAACTTATGGACTCAGTCTCATAAGCCATACTTGTATTTTAGGCAAATTATATTATTAATTTAAGCCCTATACTGTATGGTATAAGTCTGTCATATTACTTAGGCTTCCTAGGTGACTCAGTGGTAAAGAATCCACTTGCCAGTGCAGGAGATGCAGGAGACTGGGTTCGATCCCTGGGTCAGGAAGATTCCCTGGAGAGGGAAATGGCAACCAACTCCAGTATTCTGACCTAGAAAATTCTCACTCATTTTAAGGCCAAGCTATATAGTTCCCTGGAGAAGGAAATGGCAACCCACTCCAGTACTCTTACCTGGAGGTTTCTATGGACAGAGGAGCCTGGCGGGCTATATAGTTCATGAGATCGCAAAGAATTGGACACAACTGTGTGACTTTCACTTTTCATATATAGTTCAACACAAAAAAAATTCCCTCAGAAGTGCCAGAGGTACAAACTCGATTCCAAAGCTTTAGTCATCTCAGTACTGATAGTGGTAGGAATGGGTTAGTTAAAACTTGGAGAAATTTTGCTTTATCATAAGCAGTCAATCACTGTCATTTACTGAGGACCAGTTATGTGCTTAGCACTGTGCTAGCGTCTGTAAAAGATACAGAAGAAGTATGTGGCTGCCATTTATGACAAGGTGAATTGGTAGAAATTATGTTGTTTCAAGTCACAGAAAAAGAGCCTACAAGTGGCCTTTGTTCTCTTGTGTAAATGAGTCCAGATAAGGACTAGGACAGTCCAGGGCTGGTGTGTGCACTTATCTGCATGAGGTTGGGAAAGACAGAACAAAAGATATTTGCTCACAGTGCCATTTTGAAGGTAGTTATGATTCCATTAGAAAAAATTGAAAGAATGAGAATAGAGAGAGAGGAAGTACCTACTTTAGCAGCCACCAAAGGCAACCAGGCAGAGGGACAGTAGAGCCCAGGCAAAAAGATCAAGGTCTTCAAAATGAAAGAACAGTTGGGTTTGAATCTCAGCTTTGCTCCTTACTAGATACAATAGAAGCAGCAGGATCAACTAAAAGCTGGTTTGAACCAGCAAAGTAGTAGGGAGATGGGAGAAGTGTCAGATTTTGAATACATCTGAAGGTAGAACACATGGGATTTGCTAATGGATTAGAATGTGACATATTAGATAAAAAGGGAGTCAAGGGTGATGCCAAGATTATTTTTATTTAAGCATCTAGGAGAATGGAATTTGCACTTACTGAGAAGGGGAACACTCTGGGAGGAGCAGTTTCCTGATGGCAGCAGCAGGAGATCAGATGCTCAGATACTTATTAGACATCCTAGTGGAGATGTTAAGCTGGAAGTTGGGCATATGACCTGGAGCACAGGGAAGTATAGTATATACTGGAGATATAAATAGAAGTAATCAATATAAAAGTAAAATAAAGTAAAGTGAAGTCGCTCAGTTGTGTCCGACTCTTTGCGACCCCATGGGCTGTAGCCTACCAGGCTCCTCTGTCCATGGGATTTTTCCAGGCAAGAATACTGGAGTGGATTGCCATTTCCTTCTCCAGGGGATCTTCCCAATGCAGGGATCAAACCTGGGTCTCCCGCACTGCAGGCAGACGCTTTACCATCTGAGCTACCAGGGAAGCCCCCACCTACATATAGGGAGTATTTAAAGCCCTGAGATTAGATGAGATCATCAAGGCAATAAGTGTAGATGCAAAACAGAGGAGATCATAGGACAGAATCCCCGGTCACTTCAACATAGAATGACCAACACTGGAGATCAAGAGATTTCCAACATTCAGCCATCTAGGAAACTCAAAGAATCAGGCAAACAGAATGAGAAACAATAAAGTAAATGGGAAACCAGGAGTGCAGTGTGAAACCCTGTGATGGTGATATTTATTTGAGGAGGGAATGATTGTTTAAGATGTCACTTGTAGTTCAATTAAGATGAGCACTGAAAATCAACCACTGCATTTGCTGTGGTTGTCTTGTAAGAGTAGACAGTCTCTTGAATTCATCAGTTTTCAAGGCTAAAAGCCACATGTGTTTGGAATCTCATTAAGACTGTTACACAAGCAGCAAGGCTGCTTTCTCTTGAGTCCCACTCTTACCTTGGGTATGGAATGGAACAATCCATCAGTACCTCTCAAGCCAGGCTCTTTAAACAAGAGCAACAAAGAACCATGGACTGTGCAAGAAATGAAATTAAAAAAAGCCCCATATCAAACTTCTCAAGAGATTCATTCTTTCTGAGTGGGATGCCAGGACCCACTTTTTCCAGCCAGTATATGACAAATGTATTCCCAAGCATCTTCATATCATTGACTAACTTCACAAAAACATTGTAGAATCAAAAGAGCATATACAGAAGTGCTGCTGAAATTCTCCTTTCTCTTTCCCTGCCAGCCACTGTGAAACCCAAGGTTTCTCTTAGTATCAAATTGATGACTCCATAGTTAGGCATCTTCAAGTTCCCTTATACAAGTCTCTTGTCAGGAGTTTAGAATTTTTAAACCTTACGTTCACTGAGCAATACAGTCCTGGAAAAGAAGAAATCATTAATCAATAGCCTTTTTTTTTTTTTTTTTTAATTTAAAAACAAATCTCCCAGGACTAAATATGGGACCAGGAACAGGAGTTCTGGGTAAATGTGAGTTTACTTGATCATAACAAAACCAGCAAGTATTGTGTTTTTCTTTCTTGAAACTTTTAAAAAGTCATTGAAAAAGTTTAATCACCAAATGCTACTCCTTTTCTCCTTTTAAGTCAAGTCCTACAATACTTACAACATTTGCCACCCTTCACAAATCCCAGATCCTATAAAAGGTGGAACTTAGATTATAAGGTAAAGATTTGCCATCAAAGAATGGAACTAAAATCAGAATGTCCCACTTCTGTGAGTTTAAGAAAAAGCCTTTAATGGTTCTTTTTAGTGTGGAGTTTGGGGTTGAGGAGTATTTAAAGCACTAAACTGTCTCTCCAGTATTTGAGGGGATTAGGTTTAGAGTTCATTGTGTTGACTGTCTTTTGAAAGATTAGATAGTTTAGTTAGGCTCCTACAGACCATGTAAATGTCTCAGTGTTTATTGACTGTCTGCAGTCATTATCAAAGACTCTGAACACAATCGACACCTTGTAAACAGAAATCCCATTATTTTTGTGGTCCTGATAAGATTTACTGAGGATTTAATTTTTTATGATTGACTGGCCAGTTAAAGATATTAATACAGTATGGGAAACTATGATAAATGAGTATGAATTCAGTCAACAGATTTGCCCTTTTATTTTGTTTGGAAACTACAATCCCCTCTTACTTGTATATCATAGAAATAGTTTTCTGTATAGTGCTATGCTTAAAACTACTTAGCTATATTTGAATATGCTGTATGTATTTCTACTAATCCTTCAGTGATCTACAAGTGGATTTATGTTTTTAGAAAGATGATCCAAATCTTCCAGTATGTAGAAAAATTCCATGGATAGTGTATTAATTTAGTTTGGGAACATTATAAGGGCTTTATGTGTTGGAAGGTTTGGACCTGCATTTTAAAACGCTTTAATCAGAGACTTCCCTGGTGGTCCAGTGGTTAAGAATCTGCCTTGCAATTAGGGGACATGGGTTTGATTTAAGATCTCACATGCAAGGGGGCAACTAAATCAGTCTGCTGCAACCAGACAGAAGCCCTAGTGCCCCCAGTGAAGATCCTACATGCCACAACTAAGACCCAAGGCAGAGAAAAAAATTTTAATAAATAAATATTTTTTAAAAAATAAAATGTTTTAATCCAACTAAAATGTGAGAACTCAGGCAATCTACATGTTGCATTTGACCACAGGTAAACATCCATGGGATCAGCATTATTTTTATCTCTGATGGGTGAGGGGAGAACTCCTGTTCAAGCTTCCCTCCCCATCCTCCAGTAAGATGTGTGCAAGATGGGAGAGGAAAAGAGAAGTAGGGTCTTCCTGGGGACCCACATGCAAGACAAGAAAAGATGACTTCTACAACATTCAGCATTTAATGAAAGCAAGAAAGAGGCCAGCTGCAGGAAGCGTTGGAAGAGGGGTAAAGTTCAAGAAGAAAACAGAAAGACAACTGGGATTAGACAGTTTTGCCTGGGAGCAGTGGAGAGTGTTCCCCGCCCCCCACCACCTTTGATTACCTCAGAATGAAACATAAATTACTTAACGCAGGACACAAAACCCTTACGATGAAACCCCAACACACCTTCACAGCCACAGCCCCAGCCTTTGATCCCAGCCGTCATGCCCCAGCCTTTGCTTTCACTACACCCTGCTTCCTCACCTCTTCACTCTGAACACCCAAATGTCAGCTCTCTACCCTGCCTTTGCAGACTCCCCCAGGCACCTCTCTAACTTGCTCCACTATATTCATGGATTTTTCTTTATTTCTTTGTGTGTCCAGCTTCCCCACATCTGTAAGCTGTGTGGGCAGGACTCACTCTTTCTTTACAACTCCAGAGTCCAGCATATATAGTATATGCTTAATACATGTGTAAGGAAGGAAGAAGGAAGACCTCTATCTATTCCTTTGCTTACACACCCGCCCCATTCTCTCTTCCAGTAGGAAGCTCACCCATCAGTCAAAAACCAACTGCTTTTTGAAGAGCCCCCAACCAATGATCTCTCACTTCTTTAAACTCCCATAGCACCTATGTGAGAATTACACAATTGACACTTAACAAACTTGTGTCCTCAGCTTAGTTGTGTTTTTATATATATATGCCATTTCCCCAAGCATAATCAAAGAGCTCTTTGCAAGTCTTTAACCGCCTTGCGTTATCCACAGCGCCTAGTGGTACCCTGCTTAGGGTGGCTTCCTACCTCGTGTTTGTTGAATAAGGAGGAGAGGGGAAAGGTCTGAAAAGTAGCCCAGGAAGGTGATTTTGAGAGGCACAGTGAAGGAGGAGCATACACAGGACAGCCCAGGCCAAGACAGAGGTCAAGCATAAGGAGCAGCATGTAGACTGCCCCCCAATCCTCAAGGACCTCAAAAAGGAGACGAAGAAAGTCTACCAAGTGTTTAAGAAGGAGTAGGGGAGGGTAGGTATGCACTTAAGCCAGGGCACTGCAAATAGGAACAAACATTCACTATTGATTGCTGGAGACAAACCAGGCAAGGACAATGTTAGAACAATGAGAACTCATTGAGCACCAATTATGTGCTAAGTGTGTAACATACATTTTTTTTAAACATCTTTTTTTTTGCCATCCCTCTAGGTTTGTGGGATCTTAGCTCCCTGACCAGAAATTGAACCCAGGCCACGCCACCACAGTGAAATCGCCAAGTCCTAAAAACTGATGGTCAGGGAATTCCCTAAAACATCTTTATTGAGATAAAGTTCACATAGTATATAACCCACCAGTTTAAAGTGTACGATTTAATGGTTTTTTTTAGTGTATCCACAGGGCTTCCCTGGTGGCTCAGATGGTAAAGCGTCTGCCTGCAATGCAGGAGACCAGGGTTTGGTCCCTGGGTTGGGAAGATCCCCTGGAGATGGGAATGGCAACCCACTCCAGTACTCTTGCCTGGAAAATTCCATGGACGGAGAAGCCTGGTAGGCTACAGTCCATGGGATCGCAAAGAGTCGGACACAACTGAGCAACTTCACTCACTCACTCAGTGTATCCACAGAGCTGTGCAACCAACAGCAAAATCAATTTTAGAAAATATACATCACCCCCAAAAGAAACACTGTTCCTATTAGTGGTCACTCCCCATTTCCCTTATACCGTCACCCCTCACTCCCATTCCAAATCCAGCCCTTGGCAACTGCTAATCTACATTCTCTTTCTATAGATTTGTCTGTTCCGGACATTTCATGTATATGGATCATACTACAGGTGGTGTTTTATGACTGACTTCTTTCACTTAGCCTAATGTTTTCAAGGTTCATCCATGTTGCAGAGAATATGAGAACTTCATTGTTTTTATTGCCAAATAGTATTCCATTGGGTGGATTTATGACATCTTATTTACCCATTCATTAGTTGATGGGTAGTTCAGTTGATTCTTAACATACGTTCTTTCATTTATTCTTCCCAATACTCCTGGGAGGTAGGTATTAATGTCCTCATTTCACAGAGGAATAAACTGAGGCTCAGAAAAGTCAACTACTCTCCCCCTTCATGTAATAATGGCACTGAGATTGAACTGAATCTGCCTGAGTCCAAAGCGTCTATGCTTAATCACCACCTAGGGTAAACATTGTCAACAGTGTCAAGTAAACCATGCCAGATTTCAAAGACTCATAGAGATCATTGATGTTCCCCGCCTTTCAAGCTATATATACATATACATACCTACATATATATATATGTATATATGTATCTAGCTATAAATTTTCAATGTGTTAATTGGGTGAAGCAGCAGAAAGAATATGAGTTCTAGAGCTAGAAAACCTTGATTTTTGAATCCCACATACTAGCTTTGAGATTTGGGACAGATTGTTTAAATTATCTGAGCCTCAGGTTCCTCACCTCTAAAAATGCAGTTAATTTCTACTTTGTAGGGTAGTTGTGAAGATTAGATGAGCTAACAAATATAATGTGCCTGACATGTAGTAGATAATCAAAATACGGTAGCTATTATTATCACTACTGTTTTCAATGGTACCAAGAGCAAGTAAAATACATACCACACCATACTTAAACACACACACACACACACACACACACACACACACACACACACTTCCTTCATAGAGAGGAATCTGAGGAGATTGGGATATTTAGTAGTGAGAAATCTAGGCAGGAGTCTCCAGTGGTAGGCACACAAAGATAAGGGGCAAGAGCTCAGGTGAGAGGTCAGGGCTACAGATTTGGGGGTTATCAGCATGACAGTGAGGGTTGAAGTTGTGACAGTTATTCATAATTAGAACTAGGCAGAAAATAAAGAAATGAGTTTGGTGTCTGAGTCTTGAGATGTCCACAATTATCTCCAGGAAAAGGAATAAGAAGTAGTATAGGGTATAGAAGTAAGTGTTTGGAGGGGTTGTGGTTATAGCAGAATTGCATTTAGTTTTGAGAGCCAAAGGAGAAAATACATTTGAGGAAGGGATAAGAGGTAGAGGGTAGAAAGTTGAGAAGGTTACCTTCAATGCTAAGCATCTTTCCATCTATCCATTCCTTCATTTCTTCATTGAGCATTCACTGAACACTTACAGTGGACCAGACACTGCTACACCTTTAAGAAACACAGGGATACAACACAATCCCTTGCTGCACTGAACATGACACAAATCCGAAGGAAAGTTCAATGTTCTGTGACCCCTTTTGTCTATGAGTTGGGCCCAGCAGGGGAAGCTAGGTCTTCAGGGGACAAAGGTGATGGCTGGATAGAGAATTAGCAAATCAGGAGGAAACTTAAGGGCATATTAAAGGCAGGCTGAATAAAGGAGGAGGCTTTTTAATTTTAAAGAAGGAATTTAAGAGGGCTAAAGAAGCAACCTTTGGGTTTACATAATTGACCAAAATGTTATCTGGAGGCTTCTCCTTCTCTCATTGGTTTATAGTTGAGATATTGCTATATTGAATCTATCAATTTTTGAAACTCAGAGTGAATTTTTTAAAGTTGACAGCACATTTCCAGTGCATGTATTAACAATTTTCCTCCAAAGATCTTCAAGGATCTAGGATTTTTTTCATCCCTGAACTTTGAATAAAATAGATCCTTCAAAAAACTGCTCCGTGTTTATCATTCAGTTCCTTTTATCTGTTACAGAAACTGTAGACTCCTCCCCCTCCACACCCCCCAGCATCCAGCCCAAGTACCCTCATCTGTGGCCACGCTTGTTATTTACCATTAAAACAAATAGACAAAGAACAGTGGATAAAAATCAATTCAAAAGTTATGAACAGGAAACAAAAAGCAAGCATAATAAAAACAGAAATATTAAACTTAAGAAATAGTACCAAAAACCCAAAAATCAAAAGGAGAAAATCGTGACATATTTTTTATTAGAGTAAAACAAGTTAATACGGAAAAAGTTAAACAAAAAAGTTTAAGGGTGAACTTAAATTTTAAAAAATGGAACAAACTGATACCACAAGAGTCAAGAAACTTAATTATTAACAACCTAAAGTAACAATAAAACTTAAAACTGGATAAGAAAACATTAGTAACATTGAAACAAAAAGAAAGACAATACATTTTTTAAAATATAAGCGAAGAAAGGAAATAAAATTATAAGAATAGACATAGAAAATGAGTGTAAATAAGTTAAAATAGCAAAGAAGAGACCAAATTAAGAACCAAAATCTCAGACATAAAATCATATCAAAGGTAAAGTAGGTAAAATTAGTGAAAAGTAAAAAGAACTATAAACCAGAATGAAAAAATACACTGTAACTGAAAAATACAAGTATTTTTAAGGCTAAAGTGTTAAAAATAAATGTCTAATAAGAATGAGCACTCATTTACAGGAAAAAATTGACAATAGTGTTCAATTCTAATGTAATCCTCTGGGTTAAGGGAAGCCTCCTCCACCCTGGTTCCAGCTGAAGGGTGAGGGCAGGATCAATAGAATAAAAGCACAACAGGGTCTCTGTCTTCCATTGATGGTAACACAGATGCCATGTTCTAGGTTCCAAGGCAGTCGGAAGTGGTTAGGTCCCCAGGGACTCTCTCTTGTTCAGTCACTAATCATGTCTGACTCTTTGCAACCCCATGGACTGCAGCACGCCAGGCTTCCCTGTCCTTCACTATCTCCTGGAGTTTGCTCAAACTTATGTCCATTGAGTGGGTAATGCCATCCAGTCATCTCATCTTCCTTTCCTCCTGCTCTCAATCTTTCCCAGCATCAGGGTCTTTTCCAATTAGTCACATCTTCCAATCAGGTGGCCAAAGGATTAGAGCTTCAGCTTCAGCACCAGTCCTTCCAATGAGTATTCAGGTTGATTTCCTTTAGGATTGACTGCTTTGATCTCCTTGCTGTTCAAGGGACTCTCAAGAATCTTCTCCAGCACCACAGTTCAAAAGCATCAATTCTTCGGTGCTCAGCCTTCTTTATGGTCCAACTCTTGCATCCATACATGACTACTGGAAAAATAATAGCTTTGACTATACAGACCTTTGTTGGCAAATGATGTCTCTTGACTTAATATGCTGTTTAAGTTTGTCATAACTTTTCTTCCAAAGAGTAAGCATCTTCTAATTTCATGGTTTCTGTCACCATCTGAAGTGATTTTGGAGTCCAAGAAAATAAAATCTGTCACTGTTTCCACTTTTTCCTCATCTATTTGCCATGAAGTGATAGGACTGGATGCCATGATCTTAGTTTTTTGACTGCTAAGCAAGCTTTCTCACTCTCCTCTTGTCACCCTCATCAAGAGGCTCTTTAGTTCTCTCTTCACTTTCTGCCATTAAAGTGGTATCATCTGCATATCTGAGGTTGTTGATATTTCTCCCAGCAATCTTGATTCCAGCTTGTGATTCATCCAGCCCAGCATTTTGCATGATGTACTCTGCATATAAGTTAAATAAGCAGGGTGACAATATACAGCCTTGATATACTCCTTTCCCAATTTTGAACCAGTCCATTGTTCCATGTCCAGTTCTAACTGTTGCTTCTTGACCTGCATACAGGTTTTTCAAGAGACAGGTAAGGTGATCAGGTATTCCTTTCTCTTTAAGAATTTTCCACAGTTTGCCATGATTCACACAGTCAAAGGCTTTAGCATAGTCAATGAAGCAGAAGTAGATGTTTTTCTGGAATTCCCTTGCTTTTTCTATGATCCAGCAGATGTTGGCAATTTGATCTCTGGTTCCTCTGCCTTTTCTAAATCCAGCTTGTATATCTGGAAGTTTCTCAGTTCACATACTGCTGAAGCCTAGCTTGAAGGATTTTGAGCATTACCTTGCTAGCATGTGAAATGAGCACAATTGTACAGTAGTTTGAACATTCTTTGGCATTGCCTTTCTTTGGGATTGGAATGAAAACTGACCTTTCCAGTCCTGTGGCCACTGCTGAGTTTTCCAAATTTGCTGACATATTGAGGGCAGCATCATCTTTTAGGATTTGAAATAGCTCAGCTGGAATTCCATCACCTCCACTAGCTTTGTTTGTAGTAATGCTTCCTAAGGCCCACTTGACTTCACACTCCAGGATGTCTGGCTCTAGGTGAGTGACCACACCATCATGGTTATCCAGGTCATTAAGACCTTTTTTGTACAGTTCTTCTGTGTATTCTTGCCACCTCTTCTTAATCTCTTCTGCTTCTTTAGGTCCTTGCCATTTCTGTCCTTTATTGTGCCCATCTTTCCATGAAATATTCCCTTAGTATCTTCAATTTTCTTGAAGAGATTTCTAGTCTTTGCCATTCTATTGTTTTCCTCTATTTCTTTGCATTGTTCATTTAAGAAGATTTTGTTATCTCTCCTTGCTATTCTCTGGAACTCTACATTCAGTTTAGGTATATCTTTCCCTTTCTCCTTTGCCTTTTGCTTCTCTTCTTTTCTCAGCTATTTGTAAGGCCTCCTCAGACAACCATTTTGCCTTCTTGCATTTCTTTTTCTTTGGGATGGTTTTGGTCACCACCTCCTGTACAATGTTATGAACCTCCATCCATAGTTCTTCAGGCACTCTGTCTACCAGATCTAATCCCTTGAATCTATTTGTCACCTCCACTGTGTATAATCATAAGGGACTTGATTTAGGTCATATCTGAATGGTCTAGCAGTTTTCCCTACTTCCTTCAATTTAAGCCTGAATTTTTTCTTTTAAGCCTTCAGTTCAGTTCAGTTCAGTCTCTCAGTTGTGTCCGACTCTTTGCGACCCCATGAACTGCAGCACGCCAGGCCTCCCTGTCCATCACCAACTCCCGGAGTCCACCCAAACCCATGTCCATTGTGTCAGTGATGCCATCCAACCATCTCATCCTCTGTCGTCCCCTTCTCCTCCTGCCCTCAATCTTTCCCAGCATCAGGGTCTTTTCAAATGAGTCAGCTCTCCGCATCAGGTGGCCAAAGTATTGGAGTTTCAACTTCAATATCAGTCCCTCCAACGAACACCCAGGACTGATCTCCTTTAGGATGGACTGGTTGGATCTCCTTGCAGTCCAAGGGACTCTCAAGAGTCTTCTCCAACACCACAGTTCAAAAGCATCAATTCTTCTGTGTTCAGCTTTCTTTATAGTCCAACTCTCACATCCATACATGACTACTGGAAAAACCATAGCCTTGACTAGATGGACCTTTGTTGGCAAAGTAATGTCTCTGCTTTTTAATATGCTATCTAGGTTGGTCATAACTTTCCTTCCAAGGAGCAAGTGTCTTTTAATTTCATGGCTGCAATCACCATCCACAGTGATTTTGGAGCCCAGAAAAATAAAGTCAGCCACTGTTTCCCCATCTATTTGCCATGAAGTGATGGGACCAGATGCCATGATCTTAGTTTTCTGAATGTTGAGCTTTAAGCCAACTTTCACTCTCCTCTTTCACTTTCATCAAGAGGCTCTTTAGTTCTTCTTCACTTTCTGCCATAAGGGTGGTGTCATCTTTTAAGCCTTAATTTTGTAATAAAGAGCTGATGATCTGAGCCACACTCAGCATCCGGTCTTGTTTTTGCTGACTGTATAGAGCTTCTCCATCTTTGGCTGCAAAGAATATAATCAATCTGATTTCAGTATTGACCATCTGGTGATGTCCATGTGTAGAGTCATCTCTTGTGTTGTTGGAAGAGAGTGTTTGCTATGACCAGTTTTTTCTTTTGGCAAAAGTCTGTTAGCCTTTGCCCTGATTCATTTTGTACTCCACAGCCAAGCTTACCTGTTACTCCAGGTATCTTGACTTCCTATTTTGCATTCCAATCCTCTATGATGAAAAGGACATCTTTTTTTGGTGTTAGTTCTAGAAGGTCTTGTAGGTCTTCATAGAATCATTCAACTTCAGCTTCTTCAGCATTAGTGGTTGGGGCATAGACTTGGATTACTGTGATGTTGAATGGTTTGCCTTGGAAACAAACTGAGATCATTCTGTTGTTTTTGAGATTGCATCCAAGTACTGCATTTTGGACTCTTGTTGACTATGAGGGCTACTCCATTTCTTCTAAGGGATTCTTGCCCATAGTAGTAGATATAATGGTCATCTGAATTAAATTTGCCCATTCCCATCCATTTTAGTTCACTGATTCCTAAAATGTCAATGTTCACTCTTGCCATATCCTGCTTGACCATGTTGAATTTATGTTGATTGTGGACCTTGAGTCATGTATGGATATGAGAGTTGAACCATAAAGAAAACTGAGCACTGGAGAATTGATTCTTTTGAACTGTCATGTTGGAGAAGACTCTTGAGAGTTCCTTGGACTGCAAGGAGATCAAACCAGTCAATCCTAAAGGAAATCAGTCCTGAATATTCATTGGAAGGACTGATGCTGAAGCTGAAGCTCTAATACTTTGGCCACCTGATGCAAAGAGCTGACTCATTGGAAAAGACCCTGATGCTGGGAAAGATTGAAGGCAGGAGGAGAAAGGGACGACAGAGGATGAGATGGTTGGATGGCATCACCGACTTGATGGACATGAGTTTGAGCAAGCTCTGGGAGTTGGTGATGGACAGGGAAGCCTAGCATGCTGCAGTCCATGAGGTTGCAAAGTCAGACACAGCTGAGCAGCTGAACTGAACTGATGGACCTAACATTCCAGGTTCCTATGCAGTGTTGTTCTTTACAACATTGGACTTTACTTTCACCACCAGACACATCCACAATTGAGCATCATTTCCACTTGGCCCAGCCTCTTCATTCTTTCTGGAGCTATTTCTCTGCTCTTCCCCAGTAGCATATTGGACACCTACCAACCTGGAGGAGCTCATCTTCTGGTGTCATATCTTTTTGCCTTTTCATACTGTTCATGGGGTTCTTCTTACTAAATTATCTGTTGTTTTGGAAACTTATTTATTTTTCATGAAATACATATGTTAACATGTAATGGCATTATTATTGTTATTTTTAAATAGATTAATAAATAGTTAAATTTTTAAACAAAAAACAATCAGAATCCAAGCCTTTCAAACCTCCCACCTCACCGTTACTGCCACTATCTCTACCACCAAGAATATTTCTGGTTCAGTAGGAATGAGGCTATGCCTAGGAGTGTTCATTCTTAATAATTCCCTTGGGATGATTCTGATCCAGGTAGTCCTCAGACTACACTTTGGATGGGAGCTCTCTATAGTCCTTCATACCCCAAAATATAATTAGGAAAGAAGGGAAGAGAAATACATTATTATAGGGTCAAGAAAGAGATTTCCAAATAGCATTTTGGTCTCTTCTGAGTGGATTTCAGAGTCAGTCAGGTGAGTTCTCCAAAGACAAGTGTTTCAAGTTAATGCCTCAAAGTGTCATGGCTTCCTCACCTGTCCTTAAACCTGCCTCTCTGGCCGGGCATTTAGCTGTGTTTGAACTCAGTGTTTCCTCTGTTAAAGCTTTCCCCCATTACAGTCACTTCTCATAGGATTTATAACCTTCAAGGTAAAGGTCCCTGAAACAAGCCCCGGAGGATGTTCCCCACCATAGACTCATTAAGAGCACTTCAGGTACCTTAATGTCCCCGGTCCCTGGATTTATTACAACATGATAAAGCCTCTTTTTAGAAAGCATACTCTTAGTTCCATTTATCCAGCAGGCTTTTCCAGAAAAGAGATTACAAGTAAAATGATTTGAGAGGGAATCAAAGAATTTTATCTTTTTAATTAGTATGTTAAACACAGGAACACCTAATACAAATATTTGACTGTGTGGTTGAGCGTTCGCTCTGAGGTCACTGAGGGAAATTTATAGGGAACTCTAAAGGCCCTCACAATAATTGTCTTGGGTTATGACTTCTCGAATTGCTGTTCATTGCCAATAGCACTGCATTTGGACATAAATAAAATTTGCTGAATTAGGGCACTGTTCTGGTTACAATGTTTAACCTTCACTTTAAATGAGTTGTGGTCATTTCTGAAGCCTTTTTGTTTCATGGAAGAGGGTACCTTTACACTGGGTAAGCTCTTTTTATACTGCCTAATGACTCACTAATTTAAAATCCTTTCTGGATCAATGCCAGGCTGGTCTGGTCAACGTGGGGAAGGGAGGAAGCAGAAAACTTTTTCAAAAATATTTTAGGCTGGGAACTATATTCAGTTTTTTTTTTAATTTATTTTTATTAGTTGGAGGCTAATTACTTTACATCATTACAGTAGTTTTTGTCATACATTGAAATGAATTAGCCATGGATTTACATGTATTCCCATCAGTATTTTGTAATAACCTATAAGAGAAAAGAATTGAAAAAATATATATATGTATATATATATGAATCACTTTGCTATATAACTGAAACTAATACAACATTGTAAATCGACTATACTTCAATAAGAAAATTTAATTTTAAAAATAAAAAACCAAGACAAAACAAAATTTTAGGTTAGTAAAATTCTACAATACATCATTTATCATTAAACATTATGCAAATGATTCATTAACTGCTTTGGTGGGGAGGAAGAAATTACCAATCCCACACTCAAACAGTATCTGCTTGGCTTGGAAATCCATGTCAAAAATGAGATTTAATATTTCATCACATGATGCATTACACTGTGGGCTCTGGACTGTCTGTCTCTGATGTCCCAAATGTGTTCTTGCCCGAGGTGAGAGGCAGCCGTGCTGTGGAGAGAGCACAGCCAAAGGAGCCTCCAAAACCAGGACAGAAAAGGGGACAAAAAGGAGAGAGGGAAGATCCTGGGAACAAGGAGTAGGGTGTATGAGTGTATGTTCATTTTAGAACACCTTTAAATGAACTTTTGCCTCTCTACTCAGTTTTTACTTAGGGCTGTCTTTAAATCCTGTGTTGGGTAGAACCCTGAGATGGCTCCCTTTTCCAACACACTCCTCCCGTGTCACTCCAAAGATTACTGTCCCCCTGCACAGTATGTGAAAGTCTTTATTTCATCTTTGCATCTCCAGGCTAAAACCCAGAGCCTGGCACATGGTCTATATTCATTAAAAGTTTGTTGAATGATGGACAGATGGATGGAGAGAATACAGAATCATCAATTTAATACATCTTTAAAGTATATATCTTCTTGTGAAGGTATAGAGGACTGCTGGGCAATGTCATTAATGTGTAAGGATTAAGTTAATTAAATTCTTTGGAAGGAATTAAAGTGACAAAGAATCTGAGCAGAAAAGAGGAGAAGGCAGGCCTGGCTCAGGACATCAAAGAGCAATCATAAGCAAGATGAGAATTTCGTACACCTGGTGGACTGGAGTGAGGATATAAAGAATCCCAGTGAATTTTCCAAACTGGAATCACACCACTGTTCTGGCTGGAGGCTTTGTCTCTCTTGAACTTTAGGGAAATAATTCCCTTTCCATTCATCCTCCACTCCAGTTTCAAGTCCCTGAAAAGCCTAACTATCCTCAGAGCAAATAGCCTAACTATTCTAGCAAAGAAATGTTTGTCAGACTTATTTTGAGCATATGGGGAGGGAGGATATGGGATGGTATATCTCTGAGAGAGGGCGGGAAACAATCAAGACAGGCATCAGCAGTGGCCCTCAGCCATACAATTTGAACAACTTATTTGATTTCCCAGTTTCTGATAGACATGCCATCTTCTTCTCTGAAAATGATGCTACTTCACCACCATAAAGGTGACCATTGCAGGAATTCCCTGTTGGTCCAGTGGTTAGGACTCTGTGTTTCCACTGCAGGGGTCACAGGTTCGATGCCTGGCTGGGGAACTAAGATCCATGGGCTTCCCTGGTGGCTCAGCTGGTAAAGAATCTGCCTGCAGTTCAGGAGACCTGGGTTCGATCCCTGGGGTTGGGAAGATCCCCTGGAGAAGGGAAAGGCTACCCACTCCAGTATTCTGGCCTGGAGAATTTCATGGACTGTCCATGAATTTCATGGAATTCCATGGGGTCACAAAGACTCAGACACAACTGAGTGACTTTTGCTTTCATACTGAGAGGAGCAGCCAGAAAAAAAAAAAAAGACCTTTCCATTTATTGTTTCTCTAATAAAAACAACAGTAAATTAGAGCCTGTTCATTGATGGAGAAATGGTTAAATAAATTATAGACTACTATATACCACTTTAAAATGAGGTTGATAAGTCTACCAATATGAAAAGTTCTCAAAGCTATATTGTTAAATGAGAAAAGCTAATCTCAGAAAATGAGAAAAGCTAAGCCACCCTTACCTGGTTTTCTGTTTTCAACTACCTGGTTGCTCAGTCAGTAAAGGGTCTGCATCTAATATTCGAGATTCAGGTTCAGTCCCTGGGTCAGGAAGATCCCCTGGAGAAGGAAATGGCAACCCACTCCAGTATTCTTGCCTGGAGAATTCCATGGACAGAGGAGCCTGGTGGGCTACAGTCCATGGGGTCACAAAGAGTTGGACATGACTGAGTGACTAACACTTTCACTTTTCAGTTGGGAAAAAGTATGCTGTTTCACCCATTTTTAAAAAATACACATGTCAACAATATATTTTTAATGTGTGCATATTTGTAAAATCATACAAATAGACCTAGCAGCATCTCACTGCTCATGGTAGTTGATCCTGGAGAGGGGATTAAGACCAGTCAGAGGCAAATCGATCAAAGGTGACTTTTGCTTTATCCGTATGGGTGCTGGGGGCAAAAGAAAAAAATCAAATTATGGCCTTCGCTTACATCTGGTGGGCCTCACCTACTCTTGGCCTACTGGGTCATTATCTTCAAAGGCTAGAACCAGTGTATTTGCACTCTACAGAGTCTAACTCTCTGTTATCCAGTACAGTTGCTACATGTGGTTATGAGCACTTGAAATGTGGTTAGTCCCGATTGCAATAGGTTATAAGTCTAAAAATACAGGGGTTGAACCCAGGTCTTTTGCATTGTAGGCAGATTCTTTACTATCTGAGCCACCAGGGAAGCCAAAAATATACACCAGGATTCAAAGACTTAGTACAGAAAAAAAGTAAAATAGCTCCTTAATAATTTTGCATATTAATTATATGTTGAAATCATATGCTAAATATATTATTTCTATTAATCTTCTTGTTTCTTTTACTTTTAAAAATGTGACTACTTAAATTATACCATATGGCTTAATGTTACATTTCTGTTGGACAGTGCTAGTCTAGGTGATGAAAATTTTAAACATGCCAATTACATGAGTAAATTTATATTTGAAACATTTTTTTCTATCAAAGAAAACTTAGATCTATACTTCAGCAATTTTGAATCCATTTTGACCAGTTTGCATACAAAAAGTACACTGAGTAGATATCTCTAGAACTTCATACTGAGCTTCAGTTTCTCATTCTGTAAAATAATCTACTTGTAAGATGATAGCAAGAATTAAAAGGGACCCCCTTTTTAAGATCCTTCATCTGACAATGCCTATATGTGAAGTCATCTTTAGGAGGAGGCCTAAACCAAATTATCCTCTTACTCCTCCCAGCTATTCAAAGACCCTTGAAAGACCCAATAAATGTAAGTGCTCTTCTCCTCCTTCCTCAATTCAGCACTAAAAAGACACTCATTCAACTATCAATTGCACCACGCAGATTTCTTAAATGATTTTTTTTTCAAGTTAACTCCACTTAATACATTATCTATTTCAGGGTTTTTTTCCTTCTGGATTTGTTTAAGCTTTTTCATTATACTCTTTCAAAATTAACACCTCATTCTCCAAGCAACCTCCTCCAAGTACCCCTTTCCTCCCCTCTGCCAACCCACTGTGTTTGCTGCAAATACAGGCTTCCTAGAAAACTACTTTATCCAGCTTTAGTGATTTGGACATAGCTGTTCATATTTGAATCACATTTCCTTATATGTTCTAATTTCACTTTCAAGTTCCTTTTCCTTGGTTATTTGGTTCTCAAATTACAGATCACTTTTCCAAGAAAGATGGTAAAATTAATTTTAGTACATGTTGTAGCAGTGAAGTATTTCTCCCGTCCTTTATTATACAAGTATGACTGCATGCTAAGTCATTTCAGTCATGTCTGACTCTGCAATCCTATGAACTGTAGCTCTTCAGGCTCCTCTGTCCATGGGATTCTCCAGGAAAGAATACTGGAGTGGGTTGCCATTTCCTTCTCCAGGGGATCTTCCTGACCCAGGGACTGAACCCATGTCTCCTATGTCTCCTGAATTGGCAGGCAGGTTCTTTACCACTTGCCACCAGGGAAGCCCAAGTAGTTATATACAAGTAGTTGAGCTTAAACTGTACATTCAAGAACTGTTCAATTCCCTTCAGGCAAATTAATCTTTTTTTTTTTTTTCTAAAAAAAGTAATTGAGCCAAACGTCTTTCTTCTTCTAACATAAACAAAAGTTTATCCCTAACTCTCAGTTGACAGAGGACCTTAACAAAATAATGAAAAGTAACATTTACTTAGTCCTTATTATAAGCCATGCACTGTTCCATGCACTTGACATTTAATATTTTTAACAATGATTCCCCAGCCTGTTCAAGAGGAAATCACTGGGCAAAAGTACTAGTTCATTATCTTGTCTTTTTATTTGTTCTTTTTTCTTTTGTGTACCCAGGCAAAACTCTGTCCCAGGTTTCACAATCCCTGGTTTTGAATATTCACACCCAAAGTCACTAATCTTTCTTGTTAACACCTTATAGTTTGGCCCTTGATTAATTCAATCAGTGATTAGCACTTCTACAATAAGTGTTAATCTCTCTTTTAAAATACCTCAAAGCTGAGCCCTTTGCTGAGGCTTTCTGCCCTAACCACATTATACAGGACAGGATTTCCCTATTGTGAGCGATATCTACAAAGCATTTCCCATGCACACCACCAGCTTGGGAAAGGCCTGCTTCAAAGTCTGCTGGTACAGCTAAAGCCTGGAATTAGAGGCTCAGGTTTGCATCCACCACATGCACTAAACTCCAACTGTGTATGACTCTTAAGTCTGTTCAAAGCAGCTGGCCAGATACTTCAACACCAAAAGTGAAAAAACCTCCAGAGGGCACCCTCAGGATTCTGGGCCTGACAGAGCCCTGCTAGGCAGAGCTCTCTGTTTCCTAGCCGCCCAGATGCTAAGTTGCTCAAGTGTGAGAAATAGAGACTTCACAGAAGCAGCCAGCACAGCCCCAATAGCCTCAGCTGGCAGGTGTGAAGACTCCCAGCTCCCCAAGAGCAGGTCTCTCCCTGACGATGAGTGGATGCAAACTAACAAGTAATTTGGGTGATTCACCCTATGCTGTCCTTTCTATTTCACAAGTGAGGATATGGGTTTACCTTAAAAAGTATCTGTCTGTTAAGTAGCAAGGCCTGGGAAGGCACCCCACTTGAAGAAAGACAAACAGAACAAGCTCACTTCTTTTCCATGTAAAGGAAAACAGCTTTGATCTTGGTTTCCTGGTGGGTGGTCACTTTCATTGGAGTGCTACATTTTCAACACTTCATATGAAGGCAAACTTCTCCATGCTCCCCACTACTTATAGACTCGTAGGGGATTTCTCTCAACTTGAAAGAGTGTTCTAAGAGATCTTTCCAACTAATTTGAATATTTTCCTTTATAGCACAACAGTATTATAAAGCACAAAGATCAAGTGTAGTTTGGGGGCTTCTCAGGTGGCACAGTGGTAAAGAATCTGCCTACTACTGCAGGAGACATAAGAGACACAGGATCGATCCCTGGGTCATGAAGATCCCCTGGAGTAGGAAAATAGCAACCTGCTCCAGTATTCTTGCCTGAAAAATTCCATGGACAGAGGAGCCTGATGGGCTACAGTCCATGGGGTTGCAAAGAGTCAGACACAACTGAAGACACACCTTTAGGATACATTTGCACGTTAGCCC
The DNA here is from genome assembly GCF_023699985.2 of Odocoileus virginianus. Classification (NCBI taxonomy): domain Eukaryota; kingdom Metazoa; phylum Chordata; class Mammalia; order Artiodactyla; family Cervidae; genus Odocoileus; species Odocoileus virginianus. The sequence continues at coordinate 1,802,767 of NW_027224332.1, forward strand.
AGTATCTTCCTACTCATCAACTCTTTGACATAAGTGAAGCAAATATCTTCATTCCATTTCACAGATAAGAAGGTGGAAGCCCAAAGAGATCCACTGTCTGACCTAAATCACACAGCCACATTATTGAGTGGAAAGTGAAAGTGAAAGTCACTCAGTCGTGTCTGACTCTTTGTGATCCCATGGACTATACAGTCCAGTCCATGGAATTCTCCAGGCCAGAATACTGGAGTGGGTAGTCTTTCCCTTCTTCAGGGGATCTTCCCAACCCAGGGATCAAACCCGGGTCTTCTGCATTGCAGGTGGATTCTTTACCAGCTGAGCCACAAGGGTGGAGTTGAGACTTAAACTCAGGTCCGCACAGTTTACATGACAAGAGCATAATCATTGAGTTTTACTGAGTTCTTCCTTAATCTGTGGGATCAGATTTTGGTGTGAGCTAGTTATTAGCAGCAGACCAATGGTTAGAGTAAAAAGTAGGTAAGCAGTATAGCTACTCTGGCATAAAGGGAGCATGTACTTCTCCATGGTCAAGTCAGGGGGTTGCGGGTAGCAGCCAGTAATGCAAAGACCCTTGGAACTGGGGAAGAGAGAGGTGAGAATCCCAAAGGAGGAGCCAAGGGCAATCATGAGTAAGAGCATGTTCTCATTATGCTTTACCATCACATTCTTGGACCACTGAATAGTTCTTGAGCTTTAAATCTGGGGTGGTGAAGGGCTTAATAAAACACAGATTCCTTGTCCTACATATTCCTATGAATCAAAATCCAAGAGAGTGAGACCAGGGGATACACATTTGAATAAGCTTCCCAGAGATGCTGAGCACACTTGGAGAAGCAAGGGCAGACTGCAGGGCAGATCTGCAGGTGTGTGTGGCTTCCTGCAGCAAAGACAGCTCAGAATTGAATGAGAGCAGATGGGCAGTAAGAGAGCTTTCTCATGAGCTGAAACAGGAAAAGAAGGGAATAAGAAATATGAAAGTGCAAGGAACAAGTGTCCTGAGTTCTCCTAGAGATGGTTCCAGCACCACAGAGGTGCAGGCAAGGTCAGAGAGAGCATCTACTACCAAACTGAGATGGTGGACCAACTAATAGAGTCCTACTGTAGTGGGCAGAAGAAGTGGACAAAAGAGGGCAACATCAAGGAAGAGACTTTTATATATTTTGTACCAAGCCTTTCATTCTAACTGCTACCTACAAAGACACACGAAACACCAAAAAATATTTTAACAGGAGTCTTTATACTGTAGGAAAGGAACTTCAGAAAGGATGTACATGCATGATCATTTGTTGAGACAGGTAAGAGATAACAAGGCTCAGTCTTATGCACTAAACAAAGACATTTGTCAGAGGCAGACTAGAGATACTGGGGGTTATTTTGGAGGGCTAATAGGAAGACAAGACTACAGCTGATATCGCTTATGCCCTCACTAAATCTCAGATCCTTTATCTGTAAAATTGGGATAATACATTACCTTTGACGTGGGACTGTTGAGAGAATTAAATGAGATAATGTATATAATAATGTGTATGATGAGTTTAACAGGTTAACAGGCATATGGTAAGTGCTATTACAGCTCATGTCATAGGATTGTCAAGTAAACTAAGTGAAATAATGATTACAAAACTCTTGACACAGCACCAGCACCTAGAAAATGCTCCATAAATGGTAACTAAAAACAGTAATTTAAATTTTAAAATAATGGCTAGCAAACACATGAAAAGATGCTCAACATCACTCATTATCAGAGAAATGCAAATCAAAACCACAATGAGGTACCATTACATGCCAGTCAGGATGGCTGCTATCCAAAAGTCTACAAGCAATAAATGCTGGAGAGGGCGTGGAGAAAAGGGAACTCTCTTACACTGTTGGTGGGAATGCAAACTAGTACAGCCACTATGGAGAACAGTGTGGAGATTCCTTAAAAAACTGGAAATAGAACTGCCATATGACCCAGCAATCCCACTTCTGGGCATACACACCAAGGAAACCAGATCTGAAAGAGACATGTGCACCCGCCAATGTTCATCGCAGCACTGTTTATAATAGCCAGGACATGGAAGCAACCTAGATGCCCATCAGCAGACGAATGGATAAGGAAGCTGTGGTACATATACATCATGGAATATTACTCAGCCATTAAAAAGAATTCATTTGAATCAGTTCTAATGAGATGGATGAAACTGGAGCCCATTATACAGAGTGAAGTAAGCCAGAAAGATAAAGAACATTACAGCATACTAACACATATATATGGAATTTAGAAAGATGGTAATGATAGGCCTATATGCAAAACAGAAAAAGAGACATAGATGTACAGAACAGACTTTTGGACTCTGTGGGAGAAGGCGAGGGTGGGATGTTTCGAGAGAACAGCATCGAAACATGTATATTATCTATGGTGAAACAGATCACCAGCCCAGGTTGGATGCATGAGACAAGTGCTCGGGCCTGGTGCACTGGGAAGACCCAGAGGGATCGGGTAGAGAGGGAGGTGGGAGGGGGGATCGGGATGGGGAATATACATGTAAATCCATGGCTGATTCATGTCGATGTATGACAAAACCCACTACAATATTGTAAAGTAATTAGCTTCCAACTAATAAAAATAAATGAAAAAAAAAAAAAATAACATTAGATAGTATAAGACAAAAATAGGAACAAAGAAAAGAGCAAAGACTAGAAAACAGTAACAAAGTGATCCACCTATATCAATAATCACTTTAAAATGTACTTGGTATAAATACACCAATGAAGGACAGAGATTGTCAGTGCAGATCAAAAAACAAGACCCAACTATATGCTGTCTACAAGAAATATACTTTAAAGACACAAATAGAATTAAGGTAAATGAATGGAGGAAGAACATATCACACTAATACTAATCATAAGAAAGAGTAGGTGTATTAATTTCAGACAGAGCAAACTTCAAATTGAATCTGCTGGCAACGCAGGAGATTTGGGTTTGATCCCTGGGTCAGGAAGATCCTCTAGAGAAGGAAATGGCAATCCACTCCAGTAATCTTGCCTGGAAAATCCCATGGACAAAAGAGCCTGGCAGGGTACAGGCCATGAGGTCGCGAAAGAGTTGGCACAACTGAGTGACCAAACAACAGACTTCAAAGCAAGAACAGTGATGTGAGATAAAGAAAGGTATTACATAATGATAAAGGGGTCAATTCTCCAAGAAAACATAATAATCTTTAATTTGTATGCACTTAACAACAGAACATGCATCTACATGAGGAAAAACTAACAGAACTGCAAGGAGAAATGGATGAATCCACAATGATAGTTGGAAAGTTGAACGCCTCTATCAGAAATGGACAGATCCAGCAGGCAGAAAATCAATAAGCACATTCTGAACTCAACAATACCATCAACCAAATGGATATAGCCAACATGTATAAACAAGTTCACCCAGCAATAACAGAACATACATTCTTCTCAAGCTCACATGGAACATTTACCAAGATAGACCACATTCTGGGCCATAAAACAGAGTTTAAAATTTTTAAAAGGACTTCCCTGGTGATCCAGTGGCTAAGACTCCACACTCCCAATGCAGGGGGCCCAGGTTTGATCCCTGGTCAGGGAACTAGATCCCACATGCCACAACTAAAGATCCTGCTTGTGGCAACATAGATTGATGGGCCTGTGTGCCACAACTGAGACTTGGCAGTTGTAAGTCTTTATTTTAAAAAATAAATATTTTATTTTTAATTTAAAGGGAGAAGATTCATGCAATGTCTGTGCTTAAACACAACAGAAAGGAATTAAATTAGAAATAAATAACAAAAAGATAACTGGAAAATCCCAAAATACCTGCAGATTAAACAACACAATTATAAATTACACACAGGTCAAAGAAGAAATCTTAGTTAGAAGAAATTAATTTTTGAACTGAATGAAAATTGAAATACAACTTATCAGAATTTGTGAGACGCAGTGAAAGCAGTGCTTAGTGGGAAACTTATAGCATTAAATATACTAGAAAAGAAAATCTAAAATCAATAATCTAAGCTACCACCTTACAAAACTAGAAAAAGAAGAGCAAATTAAATCCAAATTAACTAGAAAAAAATAAGAATAAGAGAAGAAATCAATTAAATTGAAAATAGGAAATCAATAGAGAAAATCAATAAATCCAAAAGCTAGTTCTTTAAAAAGATCAATAAAATCCACAAATCATTAGCCAGGCTAAGAAAAAAAAGACACAAATTATTAATCTAGAAATGAAATTGAGGACATCACTACAAATCTCATGGGCATTAAAAGGATAATAAATGAATATTATGAACAACTCTTTGTCCACAAATTTGAGCCCATGTGCCACAACTAACACACCCAAAGAAAGAACCTGATTTTAAAATGGGTAAAAGAACTAGTGATACCTCACTATAGAAGATATGGCAAATAACCATATCTATGAAAAGATGCTCAAAATCACTTATCACTTGGGAGCTGCAAATTAAAACAATGAGATGCTACTACAAACCTACTTGAAAGGTCACAATCTAAAACTCTAATGACACGAAATGCTGGTGAGGATATGGAGCAACAAGAACTCTCATTCGCTGCTGGTGGGAATGCAAAATGGTACAACCACTTTGGAAGACAGTTTGGCAGTTTCTTAACAAAACTAAATGTATTCTTACCATATGATCAAGCAGTTGTGCTCTTTGGTATTTACTCAAATGAACTGAAAACTTATGTCCACCCAAAAACCTGCCCATGAATGTTTACAGCGACTTTATTCATAACTGTCAAAATAGAAGCCACCGGATTACCTTCACTAGGTGAATGGATAAACTGTGGTACATGCCGATAATGAAATAGTATTCAGCACTAAAAAGAAATGAGCAGCTGAGGAGGCTATGCTTGTGTAGGGGCAGAGAGTATATGAGAGGTCTCCATACTTGCACTCAGTGTTTTTGTGAACCTAAAACTGCTCTAAAATATAAAGTCTATTTTCTTTTAAAAATAACAACATTAGATAAACAAAATATCATAGCACTTGGTCTTCTAAAATGGTTTCAAATTCCTACTGAAGATTTAAAAAAATCCACGAGGACGTCCCTGGTGGTCCAGTGGTTAAGAATCCGCCTGCCAATGCAAGGGACACAGGTTCGATCCCTGGTCCAGGAAGATCTTACATGCCACAGAGCAGCTGAACCCATGCACCACAGCTACTGCATTCTAGAGCCTGTGCTCTGCAACAAGAGGAACCACCGCAATGAGAAGCCTGCACACCATAACCAAGAGCAGACACCACTCCCGCTACTGCATTCTAGAGCCTGTGCTCTGCAACAAGAGGAACCACCGCAATGAGAAGCCTGCACACCATAACCAAGAGCAGCCACCACTCCCCGCAACTAGAGCGACTAGAGAAAGCCCAGCACAGCCAAAACTAAATAAATTAAAATAGAAACTTCTTTTAAAAAATTAAATAAAAAGATCCACATGGTGACCATGTTATAAAAGGAAAAATTTAAAGACCAATATTCTTAACTTTAGTGTCCAAAGAAATCCTGGGGGGTAAAAACCAAAAGAAACAACTTTCAAAGTCCACAAGAGAACGGAGCACATGACACTGATTTTATTGAGAAAACGCTGGTCAGGCTAAGAAGAGAGATGATAAACAGCGGCGGCGGCAGAGCAGAATCAATCTAACTAATTATAGTGAGACTGTGAGACTTTGCCCCACGCCTTTGAGTTTTCTAAAAGATCAAGAAACAGCAGTTCAGTAACACTGTTCTTGGTTGGAAAGGCAAAGAGTCTCATAAAGTTAAGGAACTGAGGAGAGCTTTGAGAGGTCAGTCCTGAGTCTGGTGGTATCCAAAGGGTCTATTGGGGAAGAGTCTTCAAAATAGAAAGAAAGAAGGGTACTACCAAGGCTGTGGAGAGGTCAGAGGGGAGAAGAAGTTCCCCGAGAACTTCTCTTGGAAGAAGTTCTATTTTAATCTCTCTTGGAAGAAGAGATTATTTCTCATCTCCCAGCTGGAGAAATATTGGTCTGAATGTTCTGACCCTGTTGAAGTAAGAGGCAGGAGAAACAGAAACCAAGACTGGATGTGTACTTCTCCTCTTGTTTCCCTGAATATACTTTCATTCTCTCTTTTCTTCAGCAATTTATATTATAGAGTGCCTACCATGAGCTGGGGCTTCCCTAGTGGATCAGACAGTAAAGAATCCACCTGCACTGCAGAAGACCCAGATTTGATCCCTGGGTCAGGGAGATCTCCTGCAGAAGGCAATGGCAACCCACTCCAGTATTCTTGCCTGGAGAACCCCATGGACAGAGGAGCCTGGCAGGCTACATACAGTCCATGGGACATGTCTGAGCAACTAACACTTTCATTTCTTTATGACGAGCTAGGCTGTGTGGGCTAGGTGCTGGGAATGCAGCAATAAATGAAGTCCTTGCTCTCATAGAGGAAGAGGCAAACAATAATATAATAAGTAGAAATGTATAATATATCAGGATATGAGAGGTGCTGTGAAGGAAAACTGGCAATGGAAATGGCAACCTACTCCAGTATCCTTGCCAGGAAAATCCAATGGACAGAGGAGCCTGGACAGTCCATGGGGTAGCAAAGAGTCAGACACAACTGAGTGACTGAGCACATGAAGGAAAATAAGGTAGGTAAATAAATGATGGTGACTTCAGTCATGGAATTAAAAGAAGCTTGCTCCTTGGAAGAAAAGCTATGACAAACCTAGACAGCATATTGAAAAGCAGAGACATTGCCAACAAAGGTCTGTATAATCAAAGTTATGATTTTTTCCAGTAGTTACGTATGGATGTAAGAGGTGGACCATAAAGAAGGCTGAGCGCAAAAGAATTGATGCTTTTACAAAGGATTAATCTCAAAAATATACAAGCAACTCCTCCAGCTCAACTCCAGAAAAATAAATGACCCAATCAAAAAATGGGCCAAAGAACTAAACAGACATTTCTCCAAGGAAGACATACAGATGGCTAACAAACACATGAAAAGATGCTCAACATCACTCATTATCAGAGAAATGCAAATCAAAACCACAATGAGGTACCATTATACGCCAGTCAGGATGGCTGCTATCCAAAAGTCTACAAGCAATAAATGCTGGAGAGGGTGTGGAGAAAAGGGAACCCTCTTACACTGTTGGTGGGAATGCAAATTAGTACAGCCACTATGGAAAATAGTGTGGAGATTTCTTAAAAAGCTAGAAATAGAACTGCCATATGACCCAGCAATCCCACTTCTGGGCATACACACCAAGGAAACCAGATCTGAAAGAGACACGTGCATCCCAATGTTCATCGCAGCACTGTTTATAATAGCCAGGACATGGAAGCAACCCAGATGCCCATCAGCAGACGAATGGATGAGGAAGCTGGGGTACATATACACCATGGAATATTACTCAGCCATTAAAAAGAATTCATTTGAATCAGTTCTAATGAGATGGATGAAACTGGAGCCCATTATACAGAGTGAAGTAAGCCAGAAAGATAAAGAACATTACAGCATACTAACACATATATGTGGACTTTAGAAAGATGGTAATGATAACCCGATATGCAAAACAGAAAAAGAGACATAGATATATAGAACAGACTTGTGGACTCTGGGAGAAGGCGAGGGTGGGATGTTTCGAGAGAACAGCATCGAAACATGTATATTATCTAGGGTGAAACAGATCACCAGCCCAGGTTAGGTACATGAGACAAGTGCTCGGGCCTGGTGCACTGGGAAGACCCAGAGGGATCGGGTGGAGAGGGAGGTGGGAGGGGGGACTGGGATGGGGAATACATGTAAATCCATGGCTAATTCATTTCAATGTATGGCAAAAACTACTGTAATGATGTAAAGTAATTAGCCTCCAACTAATAAAAATAAATGGAAAAATAAATAAATTAAAAAAAAAAAAAGAATTTATGCTTTTGAACTGTGGTGTTGAAGAAGACTCCTGAAAGTCCCTTGGACTGCAAGGAGATCAAACCAGTCAATCCTAAAGAAATCAACCTGAATATTCATTGGAAGGACTGATGATGCAGCTGAAGCTCCAATACTTTGGCCACCTGATGCGAAGAGCTGACTCATTAGAAATGACCCTGATGCTGGGAAAGATTGAAGGCAGGAGGAGAAGGGGACGATAGAGGACGAGATGGTTGGATGGCATCACCAACTCAACGGACATGAGTTTGAGCAAGATATAGGAAATGGTGAAAGACGGGGGAGCCTGCTGTGCTGTGGTCCATGGGGTCGCAGAGTCAGACACAACAGAGTGACTGAACAACAACAACAAATGAATAGACAGTGATAAAGTACTGGGATGCTGTTTTATATGAGGGAATGTTTCTCTGAGGGGGTGAAGTCTGAGCAGAGACTGACTGAAGGGGTTCTCAAATAGACTCAGCCATATCATTAATAGGAATGTGGTAAAATGTTTCTTGTGGTGCTGTATCTTCAAATATTATTGCACTGAAAAAGTGAAAATGTGGTACCCAACTAGAAAAAAAAATTGGGGACAGGGAGACCAGGAAATGACAAGCAGAAGAGGATGGTGAGTTTTGGTATCAGAAAAACATGGGTTTGAATCCCTACCCTGCGGTGTGAACTTTATGAAGTTATTTAACCTCTTTAAGTCAGCCTCACTTTCCTCAATCTGCAAAACAGGACAACTAAGGTGTCAACTTTACTGAGTCATTATAAGAATCATAAGAATTCAATGAGATGTATGTATGTATATATACATGAATATATATTGACTATTAAGCCCAATGCCTTGTCCTGTTGTAAAAGTTTTTTAAATGATAGCTATTATTATTGACCAGATGTTACAAATTTGTTAGTGTCATTTTCTTACTCAAAATAATTTTGGAACAAAGATTGACATACCTAAAAGGAAAGAAGGGTTTTAATCTAGGATCCATGGATCTCTATGTCAAAAGTGTCCATGGATTGGCTTTTAAGAGGTCTGTGGGAAAAAAAAAAAGAGGTCTGTGAATCCCTAAAACTATGTAAAATTTGGGGAATATAAGTATATTTTTCTGAAAAGAGTGTATCTAGTTTTCATTACATTCTCATAGTAGACCAGTTTGACAAACCACCATTTCCCTGTCTTTGTTGTTTGCCAGCTTTTTCTGTTTCAGATTATTCTAGTTTTCTGATTACAGAGTGGGTTTTTTCTTCCCCCCAGAATAACAGAAGTTTGTAAAATGAACAAACATATTTAAAGGCCTGTCTCCTTATTTTATTATTAATTTAAAAACATTGTCTTTTGGTGATAACATTCTCTTTCATTCTACATTTTACTTGTTAGAGCTGGAAAGTGAGTTCTTATTCATTCTGAAATTTCTTAAAAGCTGCACTTTCTCCTTGGTTTGATTTTCTGATTCTGTGCTTAAAAGTCAGTGCTGCTTTGTCATATTCCTTATTATCTATACAATCTACTTTCCATTTTTTCTGTAGAATTTTCTCTTATTTATCATTAGCTAGTACAGCTGAAGCCTAGGTTATATGAGTAATACAACCTTTGAAAAAAAAGAAAGGAAATGAAACTATGCAATTTGAGCCTTGTAACTGAAAGCTTCACAATTGCAGGCAAGATTTAGAACTTAGAAAATATTACTCTAAAATTTACATATTTATCAAAAACTGGTACACGTCAATTGCAACTGAGAGAATGACACATTGTATTTATATCTGCACTCTTGGTTAGCTCATTTACTACACTGTCCATATAATGGACTGTCACTGGCTCCCTCAGGTTGTCTTCAAAGAGAAGATGACAATATTTGGTGTCTGATCCTCCTAAGAAAAGTGACTTAGTCAATATGTGTGCATGCATGCTGAGTTGCTTTAGTTGTGTTTCTTTGCAACCCTGTGGACTCTAGTCCTTCAGGCTCCTCTGTCCATGGGATTCTGGAGTGGGTTGCCATTTCCTTCTCCAAGGGATCTTCTCAACCCAGGGTCTGAAGCCCACACCTCTTACATCTCCTGCATTGGCAGGTGGGTTCTTTACCACTAGCACCACCTTAAGACTCTTGATAGCAAAAACCACATCCACCTTTAATTGGACTATGCACAGAGAGAGATTCATAAGCTCAAGCAACTAAAAAGTCTAGGAATCAATCTCTAGATTTAGACCCAGTTGAACCAGAGTCCCATACTATCAGGCCCTCTCTCCATCTGACCATTGCATCTCAGCAAGTCCCACATATGTGGGGATCCTGTTAGATCAACACTTACATTTCCGTATAGCCAGAACTCCCAGGCAAGGTTTCACTTCCTCAATAAGTCCAATGGAAGTTCTTGCAGGAATTAAGGGTGTCTTGTTCATCCTGCCTACACATGGCTTGTGAATGGGGATGCTCTAACCAATCTGCATGAGCTGAATATGGGAGAGATTGGATTTCCCTTGCCACTCAACATACATTTTCCCCAACTGCCTGCACAGAATTCTCATTACTCAGAAAGAACAGAGATCCTTTGATCTTAGGAAGAGCTTGCTCTTATCCTGACCTCTGGAGTTAATTATGATTAAAAATATCATTCCTTTAGCCCTATTATTGGTCTGGGAGTAGCCATGTGATCCAGTTCCAACCAATGAGAAATAAGCAGAAGCAAGCTGAGTGAAGCATTTTGGAAAGATTTGCTTTTCTGGAAAAAAGAGCTGGCATGATTCTTTTGCTCGTTTGTCCTTTACCCTTCTTTCTTCTTGGATTATGGATGCAATGCCAGGGAGGCAGCAACCATTTTGTGACTGTGAGAACAGCAATATGAGAATGCATACAAATACCCCCCAAGGGTGATAAGCCAGAAAAATAGAAATTTCCTGAGTCCTTGGTAGCTCCAGTGAACCCATGCACTAGCCCTGACTTTCAATCTCCAGACTTACTGTATGACACAAGAAACCCTTGTTTGTTTAAGCTACTGTTAGCTATATTTCCAATTACTTGTAATCAAACACAGTTCTAACTGTTGCAGATGCTATGACCAGAAAAATAAGGAACAGATGCTGGGCAGATAAAAACAATGAATTTTCACAGAGATACTGAGACAGTGATAACCCAAGGCTGGACTTTTTTTCCCTTTCTTCAAACAGGTAGCAGGAAATCACATCCTAAATGAAAAAAAGAACAAGAAGAGGTAGAAAGACAACATAGAAAGGAATATGGAAGGACATCTCAGACTAATTTAGTCTTCCTTCTTCACTGAGAGCAGATAGGGTGACCTAGAGCAAATTATAGTCAACTCAGTCTCAGTTTCCTCCTATGAAAAATGGGGACAATGACTTCTACCTTTAGAAATAGGGTGTGTTTTTTTTTTTACTTCCATACTTGCTTTTCAAAAGAGTTTATTAAAGCATAATATAATATATGTCACTAGTTAAAGAGGTGGTTCTTGTACCCATGAATCAGTGCAACTGGAACTTTAACACCTAGAAACCACACTCTTGATCACCAGTTAACAGCAGGAAACCTACAATATATTTCCTAACCACTATGCATACTCAATAGATAACACCTACCAGATGCTAAGTGTCAACTTCCCACATGATATCATTTTCATTCCAGGTTGGGATTTTTGTTGGTTTTTTCTTCCAATTTATCCCCAGCATATATAATAATTCTTAGTGTATACTGAGCACTCAATAAATATTTGTTGAATAGTTGAATGAATCTCTTACCTCATTAGGTTCTAGACTTTCTTCCTAGTTGACCTTCCTATTTCCCTAAGCATGTTGAAATCTGTTCATTCCCTGAGGTGCACAGGAGGCTTAAAATTGTGAAATAAAGGGAAGGATGCCTGCTGACTTTAGTCACCCTAAGAGAAGTGGTGACGCACTGAAGTGACAGCTCAGCCTAGGTCGTGTCAAATGGACAAAAGCCAAAGATTTAGTCATTCTGAATTGCCACATCTTTTTAAAACAGCACAATAATAATAACCTGCCCCTGTGCTAATGGCATTAAAGATATGATCTCATTTACTCTTTCCAACAATCCTTAGGAACAAGTATAGTGCATCCAGGAGTGCTCAGTGGTGTCCGACTCTTTGCAACCCCTATGGACTGTAGCCCACCAGGCTCCTCTGTCCATGGGATTTCCCAGGCAAGAATGCTGGAGTAGGTTGCCATTTCCTACTCCAGGGGGTCTTCCCAATCCAAGAATCAAACTCCTGTCTCCTGAGTCTCCTGCATGAGCAGGCAGATTTTTTACCTCTGTGCACCTGGGAAGCCAAGTGCTAAATTGCTTCAGTCGTGTCCAACTGTGTGCAATCCCATGGACTGCAGCCTACCGGTCTCTTCTTCCATGGGATTCTCCAGGCAAGAATACTGGAGTGGGTTGTTATGTCCTCCTCCAGCAGATCTTCCCCAATCCAGGGATCAAACTTGCATCCCTTAGGTTCTTAACCACTAGCACCACCTGGGAAGCCAAGAACAGGTATAATTACTCCAATTTACAGATGAAGAAACTGGGATTTAGAGAAGATTCATCACCTAGATAGTAAGTAATGAAGCCAGCATTTAAATTCAAATCTGTCCAACTCCCAGAAAAATACTCTGAATCATTTTGCCACATGACATTATCTGAAAGCCATAGACCCTGAATAAGAAATATGTCTGTACAGATGGGTCATGAAGTGCAAAGCCAGCCAAATCTTCTAATCTTAGAGTAATCTTGCTGTGTAGGAAATAGCCAAGTCCCAAAGTTCATATCATTCATAGATGTCCAGTTAGGCCTCCATCCAAAAAGAGGGACAGATCTTCCCCACTGACCTGCTGTTATTTATTTTAAATATCACCCCTCTGAATAGCTTTTAGTCACATAATATCATAGTAGGTCATTGGAAATCAATAACATTCTACTTGGTTTTAGTTCATCTAAACATGGCAGGCAATTCAAATTTATTTCATATGATGTTCTTTGAAGAGAAAATGTTATTGAGTAAATTGGTGAGTGTGTCTTTGCCCAAAACCATAATGTTGAAAAAGCACTTCTTATGGTGTATTTGGGCTTCCCAGGTGGTGCAGTGGTAAAGAATCCACCTGTCAATGCAGGAGATGCAGGTTCGATCTCTGGGTCAGGAAGATCCCCTGGAGAAGGAAATGGCAACCCTCTCCAGTATTCTTGCCTGGGAAATCCCATGGACAGAGGAGCCTGGTGGGTTACAAGTCCATGGAGTTTCAAGAGAGTCAGACACAACTCAAGGATTAAACAACATGGTGTACTTATTTAGAGTACGTTGGAATGACAAGTCATTATACCAAAAGAAAAAGAGTCATTGCCCATAAAGTGGTTTAACTTTTCAAGAGCTTTTATGATGAAAAGTCACTAACTGGTTAGTCGTTTTAGAATTCTGTACAATGAGCCTCCATGTTTCAAGTCCCTGGTTCAATTATCAACCCATGGTCAATCTTGTTTCATCTATTCCCTCACCCAGTTTCCCCCAGATTACTTTTGAAGCAAGTATAGATCATATTTCATTTATAAGCCAGAATTATTTTTGGAAAAGAAAAATCCTAAGCTTTTAATATGTTATATGCAAATCATGATGGACTGAAATTCCACAAGTATTCCCCGATAGTACATAAATGTCCTGATTTTTAAAAAAAACCTTTTCAAAAAAACAAAACAAAATCTTTCATAATAAGCATTCATAATTTAGACACAGTTTCAAAGTTCAACTCTTTCATATTAGCTTTGCGACTTTTGGAAAATTATATAACTTTTCCATAAGTCTCTGTTCCTTCATTCAAAAAATGGGGGCTGGGGACTTCCCTAGCAGTCCAGTGGTTAAGACTCTGTGCTTCCACTGCAGGGAGCACAGGTTTGATCCCTGGTTGGGGAACTAAGATCCTATATGCTGCATGGTACAGCCAAAGAAAGAAAGTGGGAAGGGCTGGTAAAGATATTTCATAATGTTGTACTGAGCAAATAATATATAATGCACTTGGCACAGGCATAGCTTCATAAATACATAATAAAGGAAGCTATTTTCTTCTTTCAATGTCTGGCACAGAGCAAATGCTCAGTAAAGTATTGCTTACCATAGAGTTATTCATCACTGTGAGGGACTCCTGTGACATCTGATGGGCTTGCTGGTTTGGTTACCCATGCTTGGTACTACTGATGAGATTGTCTCACTCTAAATCTAGAAGTTTTTCCCAGGGAATGGAACTTCCCTGGGCACAGCTCAGATGAATAATCCATTTCCTTCCCCTCACACCTTCAAGCTAGTTAAAAGTAGATAGAGCACAAAACCTAGGATAGAAAAATAGATTGAAGAAGAAAGAAGAATTCACCCAACTATATTCAAGCAAACGGAAGATCTAGAAATAGCTTCACATATTAAGCATGAGCAAGATTTTCAGAAAGAGTATGGCAGCTATGCAAATATGTTGCAACAAAGAAATGAGGAAAAGAGCTCAATGACAAGATCATAAAAAAAAGATAATGAGATTAAAAGGGAGGTGGAAGTTAAGGAAACAAATCAAAGGCTAAAATAATACTACTGAAGAACTATTAAGTAAATGTAAACCATAGGGGAAATAATAGCCATTTGCTGAAAATTGAATCACTAATGCAATAAATAGGCTTTGGTTTTGCTTCTTAATAACTATGGTTAATAATTCAAAGACACTAAAGTAAATAGAAAGAAGATAATAGAAATGGAAGACAGATAAAACTGTCCAAATTAAAGATAACAGATGTCCCTGAAGTAGCAAACCTAACAAATCACACAGACATATTGTTTCAAGTTCTCAAAGAAAAAATTTCCCCTAAATGAAGGAAAAATTTAAATCTGCATATTAAAGGAACACACAAGTTACAAGAGAAAAAAACCATATAGTACAAACAACACTGAGAACTGAACTTTAAGAATAAACAATTCTTAAGGAAAATAAGCAAGAAAAACAAGTCACTTGTAAGATTTTTGTTTTGTTTCTATAAGCCAAACAAGCTTCAAACCTTCCCTGGTCTTACTTCATGCAAGAATTACTGGAGCATGCCTATAAAGATAAATTGTAATGCACCAACAAAGGGAACAAGTTAACATCTCAAATGTGAAAACAAGTTCAGGGAAAATAATACACATAAATCCTTTTTGAAAAAAAATTTCCAATGATGACTCAAATCAAAGGAGATAGAGAAACCATGGCAAAAGACCTTATGTCAAAAGACAAGGGAGCAATATCTACTAAATTATGAGAAAAAGGGAGTGTGACTCAAAAATTTTATATCAAGCCAGGCTATTTTTCAAGGTAACAGAAAGGCATTCTCAAGACTACAGACATTCAGGAGCTACCATACAGTCTTCTTGGCAGAGAGTGACGGTGGCAGGGAGGCTACTTGGTGATGAAATACATACAAGCCAGAGAGGAATTAAAATAAAGAACTCAAGGATGCAGAAGATATGATCAAAGACTGGTGCAGAGAACTGAATTCACTTACACACAGAACAAAGATTAAACAACTGTGGAAATTATGGTTACAAAACAATATAAATATTAAAAACCTTAACCACTAAAAAATAAAATGAATTAACTAAATTCAGCGGGGGAAAGGGGAATTTTTCCTGCACTAATATCCTCAGTTCTTCTGGGAGCACACCAAAGATGCTCTCAAAAACTGCAACATGAAAGTGAAAAAAAAAACCATAATGATGCAAAACTCTTAATGGTCATTTTAATCTTAGGAGTATCTTTAAAAAGCTGATGTTCCTTGTGATAAACATTTATTTAAAGTTCAGCAATTCCTTCAATTTAATTTATTTTTCTTTTGTCAAATTGAAATAGGATTGGACTTAATATTGTTATCTAAAAATATCACATTGGGAATGATCGCATCCCTAACTAACAGTCTTTTTCTTGACCTGTACATAAGATGTCTGAAGTAATATTCTTTTATAACAAGGGTTAATGTCAGGTTTGCGGGTAATTTTTTACTTTTACCCTGTTCTTTGCTATCTCCATCTCCTTCCTCTACCTCCTCCTTCTTCTTTTTGGAAATGAACTTGGATTCTCTTTACAAAAAAGCAATCACTTTTACTAAAAAGTAAAAGTGAACAGGGAAGATAGTTGGCCAATGCATAGAATCTCTGTCATGATTCACCGGCTTATGATCCCACAGATATGACCTTAACAAACTTTGGTCACATTACACTTTGTAAATGGGAAACACCAGTTTCAGAGAAAATGCCAAGCAAGCAAATGGTAGCAAAATGATGATGGACAAGGACATGAGAAGGCAACTTGAAGAAGTGGACAAGCTTTGGTTTGGAAGCAGAAGACCTGAGTTCTGTCTGTGGTTCAGACACTTCTGTGTTACTTTGGATAATCTCCATGCCACCTTGGATATATTGATGAACTTTTCTAAGCACCAGGCCCAATATTACAATATATTCCCATTTTTCGTGAAAAGGTGAGAATATGTGTTTTTAAGTACAATATCATAATATTTAAACACTGAAAACTAACCAAAATATTTTAAACACTTTTAGATTAAACAGAGTACATCTGAGGCCATATTTTAGCCTGTGGGCTTACCAGTTGGTGACTAACAGTCACTGTTTACATACTCATCAGTGGACAAAGCTGGACGTAATGGAAGTGATCCAGCAGTGTTCTGGACCTACACACTTATAAGAGCCAACTGTGTTATTCTTCCTAACTCTCTCAAGCTACCAATGACATCACATTGGGAGCCTGAAATCAGACGTGGTTGCAGTATTTATACCATGGAAATAATAAAATGCTATAAATTTGTCCCCTTGCCCCTCACCATAGCTGGTTCTGAAACAGAATACCACTGTAGCTATCTGTCCCAGTTGATCCCATGGTTATTGTACTGTCCATTAGAACTAGAAGAGGTTGAAGATAGCCTGCAAGAAAGGAAAAGTCAATCAAACTAGTTAAGGCTAACAGGAAGAATTTAATTTTTTTTTTAAGGGTTAGGGTTGAATTACCACATCTTAGGGAAGCAAGGGTATGGTCTCCTGATTAAGAAAAGAGGAAACACAAACTTCCCTGGTGGTTAAGACCCCATGCTCCCAATTCAGGGGGCCTAGGTTTAATCCCTGGCCAGGGAACTGGATCCCACATGCGCAACTAAGAGTTTGCATGCTGCAATGAAGATTGAAGATCTGGCATGCTTCAATAAGATCTGGCACAGCCAAATAAATAAAAAATTTTTAAAAAGAGGAAACAGGACTGGATGCCACAGAGTCCCTCTCTCTCCATCACTAGCTTTGGCCTCATTCTTGGTATTAGTTTCATTGTCTCTTAAAGGTTCTCCTTTCTGGCAAGGATCAAGGCTAGGGGTGGCAAACAGAAGCACTTGCTCCCCAAAGGGCACAGGTCTGCTACTGGCACATAGAGCACCTTCTTCCTCTAGGATGAGGAGGACCCACGGCAGGGTGCAGAGCAGCTTAGTAGGGAACAGAGGGTGGGTTACAGTCTTTGTTGGCCCTGGTCCAGGTGCCTGGGTACAGTGAACAACTTACACAGCTGTACATAACAGCCCCATATGAGCACCTTCTCCAAAAGCGGTGCCTTTCAATAAACTTTAGCAAAGATGTTGATGTAATGGTGTTAAGTATGTGATGAAAAGGCAACAGGGAAGCAAGGATCATTTGGTTCAAAATAAAGTTAAAACCATTCATAATTAAACTTGGAAATCCATGAGAAGGAGGCTCCCCTCTTCTTCCCCCCTTTTTAAAATAAACTTTTACTTTGGGGATAATTTTAGATTTAATAAAAATTGCAAAGATAGAGAGTTGCCTTCCCAAGAAATAGGTGATCCAGATGAGATGTTTTTGTAAACTCTCCGAAACTTACAAAAGTATAAATATGATATTTACTTTCTATTTACTCCATTAGTTCTTTTTAAAGGGTGAAAGTTAGCTTTAAAGTTCAGAATCTTATGTTAAGTTCATTCAAAATTTATTTTGAAATATTTACCAACTGTGGATGTCTCCACTCTTATCTCTACATAGGATCTTATATTGAAAATAAAGCCAAAGCAATAAAAAAACTTAATTATGACAAAGATAGTTCATTCATGGTCTCCTTTCATTTGACAAGGGTTTCTTGATATGTCCCAAGCATACTGAGACAGAAAACATACAGTGATATGGAAGACAAGCTCCATCCTTACCTGATGGACCTTCTAGTTTAGTGGAGGAGACAGACAAAAGAAAGAAAGGCCTAGAGGACACAGGAAAGGGACATAAGTTTGTGAAATGGCAGGAATGGGTAGGACCTGTGACAAACTAAAAAGAGGGTGCACTGACTAAAGTTTTTCAAATTTAATTGTTTGTTTGTTTTTTTAAGTCAAAGCCAAAAAATCTACATAGGCCATTGAATGCATGTGTAGGTACATTAGGCTCATAGAGCATCTGAAACATTAAATGAGTATTTACACAAATAATTAAGAAGTGGAAGTAAAGAATATTAAAAAAAAAAAAATCTACAAGGGCCATGAGGAAGCATAGTAATGGCCCTTGACTACAATAATTCCTGAGGAAGTGTAACTTCCTGAAAGTTTAATAGGAGTTAGCTAGGCAGTAAGTACTGGGGAAAAATGATTTGTGATAAATAGAACAATAGTAAGAGGGCATAGGATATTTGAGACTTCAATGTGATTGAAGGCCAGAAAATGAGTGAGGGAAGTAGCAAGAGATGAGCTGAAGTTTCGGGGTCAGATAATGAAAGACTAAATAGCCTGTGTTGGGAATTTTGAACTTATTCTAAAACTAACAGATCACTTATATGTGGAATCTAATTTTAAAAAAAAAAGGAGGGGTACAAATGAACTTATTTACAAAACAGAAGTAGAGTCACAGATGTAGAAAACAAATTTATGGTTACCAAGGGTAGGGGGGGAGGGATAAATTGGAAGATTGGGATTGACATATACACACTACTATGTATAAAATAGATAACTAATAAGGACCTACTGTATCATACAGGGAAACCTACTCAATACTCTGTAATGGCCTATATGGGAAAAGAATCTAAAAAATTAAAAAAGAATGCATATATGTATATGTGTAATTGATTCACTTTGTTGTACACCTGAAATTAATACAACACTGTAAATCAACTATAATCCAATGAATTTTTTAAAATAAAAATAAATTTAAAAATAAAAACTAATGGAATTTCACTAAAAGGTTAGAAACAAGAGAATGATTTGATCTTGTATGTATGGTTAAAAGGATACTCTGGTTGGAATGTATAGAATTGAATGGAGAAGGAGGTTAAGATTAGATGCAGTGGGGACAATCGGGATGATGTTGTAGTAGCTCAGGTAAGATAGGCTGGGCTTGGACTAAGGGGTTGAAGCTTGGAATATAGACATTTTATCAGATGAGATTAGGAGGATCTGTGACAGAAAACTCCAAATTACAGTAACAAGGACACATAGATATTTATTTCTCTCTCACATAATTGAATACTTTACATAGTTAACTTAAAATTAGATTGGTGGCTCCACAATTAACAAGGATCGGATTCCTTCTATCTTGCTTCTCAACATGATTTTCATCTCTTGATTCAAGACAGTTGCTCTAATTCCAGCCATTTTGCTATCA
This sequence comes from Odocoileus virginianus, assembly GCF_023699985.2. NCBI lineage: Eukaryota > Metazoa > Chordata > Mammalia > Artiodactyla > Cervidae > Odocoileus > Odocoileus virginianus. The sequence continues at coordinate 1,822,356 of NW_027224332.1, forward strand.
TTCCAGCCAACATAAATGAATAAGGGAGGAAAAATGGCATGTCCCCTCCCTTTAAGATCATTTCTAAAAATGACATGACACTTTTAGTTACAACTCAACATAGAACTTAGTCACATGGCCCCATCCAGTTGCAAGGGCTAATAGAAATAAAACTGTTATTCTAGAGACTATGGCCCATCTGAAAATCAAGTGTTCTATGACCAAGGATGAAAGGGACAACAAGCACTGGGAGATAGTCAACATCTTCTGCAATGAAAGTAGGTAACGGTGAGATATATTTTAGAAATAAAATTAACAGGATTTAAAGGTAGATTGAATGGAGTGGGGTGAGGAAAAGAGAGGAAACAAACCTAATTCCCAACTTTCTGACATAATCAACTGGATAAGTGGCAGCACCTTTCTGGAAGTAGAGAAATGAAAAAAGCAGCAGATTTGAAACAAAGAATAATAATTAGCTGCTGTCTTTTCAAATTTAGTGTTTTTTTCTTCCTTAAAGATGTAAGATAGTTTGTTGTTCAGTATGCTCCATTTTTTAATAAATTGACATTATTTATAAAGTAAAAAAAAAAAAAGAATTAGCTGCTGGGAGCATTACCACTCAGCCCTCAAAATTATTAAAGAGACAACCTAGCAGTTACCTTGTATACCCTTTCAGAGATGTTCTGTGTCCTGACAGCCGCATGCATGTATAAGTGTGTATAATCTGTCTACTGACACACTTGTGTATGTTTACACGTATCACTTCCCCCAAAAATGATAGTTTTCAATTACACTGTTATATATTTTGAATTTTTTGCTTCATGCACCAACACAGATTTACAAATTTTTTTTTTGCATTTATCTTAAGTATGAAACTAAAAGTAGGCTTAGAAGTTAAAACATACAATAACATTGACTTTTGTATTTACCTGTGTAGTTACCTTTACTGAAGATCTTTATCTCTTGGAAGGGCTTCAAGGTGGACCTGCAGACTCCCTTTAATATTTCATGTAAGGCAGGTGTTCTGTTAATAAATTCCCTCAGCTTTTGTTTTCCAGAACATCTTAATTTCTCCTCTAATCTTTAGGAGTAGTTTTGCCAGACACAGAATTCTTGATTGACAGGTTCCCCCCCCACCCAGCACTTCAAATATCACCTCCCATTGCCTCTGAGATATTTGGCTATTAATCTTATTGAGAACCCCTTAAACATAATGAGTTTCTTTTCTCTTACTGCTTCCAAATTCTCTGTCTTTGTCTTTTGAAGTCTGATTGTAGTGTATTTTGGTATGGACTTCTTTGGGTTTATCATACTTGGATTTAGTTGAGATTATTGGATGTGTAGAGTCATCAAATTTGGAAAGTTTGTGGTCATTATTTCTTTGAGTAATATCTCTGCCCCCTTTCTGTCATCTCCTGGGCCTCTCAAAATGCTTATGTTGGTTGGCTTGATTTTACCCACAAATACCTTAGGCTCTGTCCACTTTTCTCTTTTTTTCTTTCTGTTCCTCAGTATGGATAATTCTAATTGTCTTATCTTTAAGTTCATGATTCTTTCTTCTCTCTGTTCAAATCTTCTATTGAATCCTCTAGGGAATTTTTCATGTTATTGTACTTTTCAGGTCCAGAATCTCTAGTCCATTCCTTTTTATAGTTTCTATCTATTGGTATTCTCATTGTGTTCATATATCACTTTCCTGGTTTCTTTTAATTATTTGTACATGATTTCCTTTAGCTCTGAACACATTTAAGACGGTCAATTTAAAGTCTTTGTCTAGGAACTCCTATGCCTGGTCTTTTTAATGGATAGTTTCTGTCAATTTATTTTTATCCTTTGAATGGGCCAGGTTTTCCTGTGTCTTTGTATAATTTGTGATTTTTGTTGACAATTGTACACTTAAATTTTATAAATTGAGAAGTCACATATTTGCTGTTCTGATTGTTGAAGGCTGCAGTTGTCCATTTATTTACTGACTTTTTCAAACTATTTTTGTAGAGGCCATATTTCTTGTGTATAATTACTGAAGTCTCAGTTCCTTTGGCCGTGTTCAGTTAGTGGCTGGAAGAGACTTCCTTGATTCCAGGAGCTAAAACAAACAAACAAAAAATAAACACCTCTCCCCTTCTTTGTAGATTGGCTGTGTTGGGGCACTATTTTAACACTTAGTCAGGCTTCAAACAGCTTTGCCATAGCTTTCACTTGCTTCTTGCACTGAGCCTAAAGATATCCAGAAGTGAAAGCTGAGTGTTTTCCAGGTCTTTGCTGAGGATGTGCCCTGCCTTGTACATATGTGTGGCCTTCTAGATTTCTCAGTATATATGGGCTTCTTTGAATGTCCTAATTTCCCACAATAAGTCTCTCCTTGGCTTTTTCCTCCCAGGCTTTAGGCAGTCTATTGTTTGCCTCAATCATCATCTTTTGTCCTAGGTAGCTGAGGGGTTTTTGTTCACCTTACATTGTTATAAGCAATATCCACCACCTTTCGGCCCCGAGTAAGTTCTGAGTTAGGTGAAACAGACATACCTTGTGTTGGTCCTTCAGGTAGCCTCCAGACAAGTTAGAACACATAAACATAATGATTTGAGTAAGGTCTGCTCTGCCTTCTTCAGAACCAGGGCCAAGGCTCCCACTGGAAACTCAGCTTGCTATCTTCAAGACTGCCACCCTATGAAGGAGGGAGTGGGACAAGGGCAAGTGAAAATGCCACAAAAGTTTTCTACCGCTTTTAAGTTAACTTTCTCTTGATTCAGCATTTACTTGGTTGCTCTGAATTTTTTTTTTTACTATTTTCCAGAGTTCTGAAAAGGTTGGTTTTTAGTTTCTAAATGTTTTTGCTTCTGTGGAGGGATGGGTGTTTGGAGCCTACACCATTTTGATGTTGTCTTCTTTTAGTAAGCTTTTAAATTTTGAAATAATTTTAGACTTTAAAAAAGTTGCAAAAATAATACAAAGAATTCCTCTCTATAAGAGTGCTCTCATAGCTTCTCCAAATGTTAATATTGTTTATGATCACAGAACCATGATCAAAACCAAACCAAATTAATATTAATACAATATTAGCAAATCTAGAGATCTTATACAAAGATTTCCAATACCTTACTAATGACCTTTTCTAGATCCAGGATGGACTCCAGGATCATACATTATATTTCATTTTCACATCTTCTAAGTTTCCCGAGTCTAGGAGAGTTCCCTAATCTTTCTTTGTCTCTCATGACCTTGATATTTTTGAAATTTTTGGATTACTTTCTTTCTAGTCACTCATAGACTGTCTCTCAGTGATGCTTCCCCTGGCTAAATGTAGGTACCATCAGCCCTCTTTACCCCCAGGTTCTGTAACCATGGATTCAACCAATTACGGATCAAAAATATTTGAAAAAAAATTCCAGAAAGTTCTGAAAAGTAACTTTACCATACACCAGCAATTGTTTAAATTGTATTACATGTTATAAGTAATCTAGAGATGATTTATATAATAGAGGAGGATGTGTGTAGGTACTATGCAAATATCACATAATTTTATATAAGGGACTTAAGCATCCAAGGATTTTTATAACTATGGGAGATTTCCAGAACCAATCTCCAGCAGATACTAAGGGATGACTGTATGTACTTTTTAAAAGAGCAACACAGAAGTGATGCTGTGCCCTTCTCATCACATGATATCAGGAAACACACAATGTTGATATTGCAAAAATAGTTACAGAGTTTAGAGAGTTCACCAGCTTCCCTTAATGCTAACATCTTCCATAGCCAGGATATCTTTGTTAAAACTAAAATATTAACATTGGTACAATACTATTAACCCTATTACTTGGATTACCAGTTTCTCCACTGTCCTCTTTCTTTTCTAGGATATAATCCAAGAAACCACACTGCATTTAAAGGTAGCTCCTTTTTTATATGATTACGCCCACACTAACTCATAGCACAAGAGTACCACCCCTTCATTCGCCACATTAGAACCTTGATATACTAACAATATATGGTTACCAGTGGCTACCAAGTTTCACTTCTCACATTCCCTCACCACAAGAGAGGAACTGCCCACATTTCTGTGGTTCAAATTCAAAAAACCTAAAGAAGAATTTTGATTGGATTGACTTATGATAAATGGCTTCCGCTAATAGACATGACTGAGAGAGGAGGGTCTCATAACACAACCACAAGGTTGCTAGAGGCGTACCCCCATGAAGCAGAGCTGTTCTTGCAGAAGGGGAATCATTGTAAACTGGGCAGTGACCTCAACTAGAATCCACCACATTAATTCATTAACTGGTTCTTCTAGAACTAACTAGTGACTAACTAGTTCACTCAACTTGTTTCGCAGATGAGTAAACTTAAGTCTGAAAAGGTAAGTAACTTTCAGAGTCCCAGAGCTAGTCCTTAGTAAAAGGAGGGCTAATCCCCGGCCTCCTAACTCCTAGTTCTAGACTTAGTTTCTGTGTCTATACAATTACCATGATTTGGGTATTAATACCAAGAATCAAAGAATCTAAAATTAGAAGCAACCTCAAAGTTTATCAAACTCTTACTGATGCACCCATTTTCCAGTGTATACAAGCAGATCCCAGGGAAACAAAAGCCTTTCCTATTTATTTTTCTCCAATATTGGGATTTCAAAGTAATACACATTCAGCAGCTTAGGATATAAACTGTTTTATTTATCATAGAATTGAGTGAGAGAGAGTACAAGGGAGGATGTTCATCAGCAGGCTTTGTTAAAAACCATGGGCTAAAACCATATAATGAAACACCATACAATCCATAAAAGAAAACAAAGAGCTCTCTATATGTCAACACAGGAAGCTGTTTCATATACAGCATAAAATGGAAAACCAAATTCAAGTAAAAGGTGTGAATAGTGTAAACCTATTTATGCAGGAGACAACGGGAACAGCATACTGTTAGCAGCTTCACCAATGATGGTGGGATTACAGAATATTTTTTATTTTGTTCACTATACTTTCTTATAGGTTTGAATCTCTGAACAATGAGCATGAACTTTTTCAGTTCAGAAAATATTATGCTAAGTGAAAGAAGTCAGACACCCAAAGTCATGTGGTGTACTATTTCATTTATATGAAATATCCAGAATAGACAAATCCACAGAGGCAGAAAGCAGATTAGTGGTTTCCAGAGGCTAGGGTGAGGGGAGATGGGAAGTGGTTGCTTAATGAATATGGGGTGATGGAAATGTTTTGGAACTAGATAAAAGTTGTGGTACTAACTGCTACTGATTTCTAAACTTTTAAATGATTATGTTATGTGAATTTTGCCTCATTTTTTTTTTAATTTGTTTTCTGAAGTGAGGAAATCTCAGTATTCATGTATTCTCTATTATGGGCTGTAGACAAATAGCTGATCTATGCTATATCATTTATGCATGCATGCTGCATGCTAGATCCCTAAGTTTTGTCCAAGTCTTTGCCACCCCATGGACCATAGCCCACCAGGCTCCTCTGTCCATAGGACTCTCCAGGCAAGAATACTGGAGTGGGTTGCCCTTTCCTTCTCCATGGGATCTTTCCAACCCAGGATCGAATTCAAGTCTGCTGCATTGGTAGGCGAATTCTTTACCACTGAGCCAACTGGGAAGCCGCTATATCACTTAGTTATCTGTTAAATAAGAAGAGTTTATTCCTAGTTCCTTAAAAAACTAGGAATAAAACCACCATATGACCCAGAAATCCCACTCCTAGGCATACACCCTGAGGAAACCAAAACTGAAAAAGACACATGTATCCCATTGTTCACTGCAGCAGTATTTAGCTAGAACATGGAAGCAACCTAGATGTCCATCGACAGATGAATGGATAAAGAAGTTGTGGTACATATACACAATGGAATCAGTCCTAATGAGGTGGATGAGCCTAGAACCTATATAGAGAGTGAATTAAGTCAGAAAAAAAATGATAAATATCGTATTCTAACGCATATATACAGAATCTGGAAAAATGGTACTGAAGAATTTATTTACAGGGCAGCAGTAGAGAAACAGACATAGAGAACACTTATGGACTGGGGAAAGGGGAGGAAAGGATGAGATGTATGGAGAGAGTAACATGGAAACTTACATTACCATTGGTAAAATAGATAGCCAATGGGAATTTGCTGTATGGAAACTCAAACAGGGGCTCTGTATCAACCTAGACGGGTGGGGTGGGGAGGGAGATGGGAGGGAGGTTCAAAATGGAGGGGATATGTGTATACCTATGACTGATTCATGTTGAGGTTTGACAGAAAACAACAAAAGTCTGTAAAGCAATTATCCTTCAATAAAAAATAAACAAATTTTTAAAAAAAGTTGAAGCAGCTGGTCACTAACACCCAGTTAGGCTCTAACATGATGACTCTGGACACATCTAACTTACACTCATTCTCTTATAATTCAGGGTAAGACTGCACAAGCACAGAAACATCACACTGTTGACCTAATATTAAGAGAAAAGAAGAGGCAAGCCACTACTTTCAAAGACTGTAAATGTAGAGATCATCCAGGTCTAATCATGACTAGCAAGAGATTACAGGAGGAGTGAGGGAGGAAGAAAGGCAGAGTGTAGAGGTGATACCTTTACCTTTACATGTGTTAAGTATGTTTCATGGACCAGACACTATGCTAGATGCCTTATGAATATGTTTATGTTTTCAAAGGCAATCCTTAGAAGAAAAAATTGAAGCTCAGAAAGGATAAATAACTCACCCAGACCCACAACTAGTAACGGGCAGTGTGGTGTTGAAACTCAGGTCTATTTATACTCCAAAGTCTGTTTTCCTTCCACTTACTCAAGCTGTTTTACAAAAAAAAAAAAAAGGACTCAAGGAAAATGACCTAGTGCCGGAGGCAAGGAAATGCAAAAGCAGACCAGAAAGAAAAGTGAAAAGGAAACAATAAAAATCAAGAATTATCTCTGTGCTTGAGAGCGAAACTTTTGTGGGTCAGTTTCCAACCTGATATTTTGTACAGCTATGACAAACTATATTCTTTCATCATAATCTGCTAAAAATAAAGTTCTTCTGAATTTAAAGAATCTCCCACCTGTAGTTCCATGAAGAAAGTCTAAAGATATTATGCTGGATATTACTGATTGGATATTATTTTGTCCTTTTATTTTATCAAAGAAAGGAGGTAATCAGAAAAAAAAGAAGTAAGCTTCAAACAGATAAAGGAGAGATAAAGAAAAATCATAAGAATCAGTTGAAAGAATAAATGAAATTTGGAGCATAAAATAATTAAACAAAGCAAGTGTGCAAGTCATTAAGATAAAGAATCAAAGGCACTATCAAGTAATTTGAAGAAGCTGAGACTGTGAGGAAGCAGTAGAGACCGACTGTGATTTTCCCAGCATAAGAAGTTGCTCGATAAAGGAAATTTAAAGCTTTGGGAAGTGGGAGCAAAACAAGTGTCAGACCCTCGTTTGGAAAGGACACCAGATCACTTAATGGTCAACAGTCACTTGGCAAAAATCAGGAAAGAGACAGTGGACAATCTGGCTGGTGAGTATGGAGGAAATAACTGCAATGGCTTCATAGGAAACCAAAGGAAGAAATGGAAAAGGGAAAGTGGTTACTGCCCTAGGAATGGCAGATGTGTCCATTAGCCAGAAGAAAAATGCTTTAGAAATAAACACTAAAAACTAGTTTTCAAATCAAACTTATCAAGTAAGGAAAGACAGGCTCAACTAGGGGGAAGAGAAAGATCAAACAGCACAGAGTCAAAGAGCTAGAAAAGACCATTCTATGTGATCAGAGGAGTTTTCCATTGCTTGAAATATCCCAGTCCAGGGATGAGCAGATTCAAAAGTTAAACTCTGAGAACAGCATTGAAACATGTATATTATCTAGGGTGAAACAGATCACCAGCCCAGATTGGGTGCATGAGACAGGTGCTCGGGCCTGGTGCACTGGGAAGACCCAGAAGGATCGGGTGGAGAGGGAGGTGGGAGGGGGGACTGGGATGGGGAATACATGTAAATCCATGGCTGATTCATTTCAATGTATGACAAAAACTACTGTAATGATGTAAAGTAATTAGCCTATAAAAAAAATTAAAAAATTAAAAAAAAAAAAGTTAAACTCTGCATCTGCTAATCAAGCTGGTTGCCTGTGGGGTTACATCCTCTTGGAGCCTTCCCATGAAAGAAGCAAAACTATCTGTTCACAGAGAGCTTGACCATATCTGTAGGGAAGCCTAAGGAATCTTAAAATAAAAAGTCAGGAAAATGAATGCTAAGTCTCAGGATATGAAGTCAACATATAAAAATAAATTACATTTGTATATATTAGCAACATGAAATTAGAAATGAAAAAGTTTTATTTAACATATATGATAGCATCCAAAACAGAATAATTAGAGATGAGTTTAAATGATAGTTGCCCTGGATTTCCTATGGTTGAAAACCAAAGTGAATACTTTCTTTAGCTTAACAAACACTTGGCTTAGATATTATTGTAATGGTAATATCGAATTACTGTAATGGTAATACAGTAATACTGTACTGTAATGTGTTAGTCATGAGGTAAGGAATAGGGGAAGGAGGAAAGAAGAAGGGATATTTGTTTGCACTTTCATTTTGGGGTTGTTGGAGTAGAGAAAGTTGGATTAGATCAAGGGAAAATGCTGAAGATCAGTGAAATGATTCTGCAACTCAACCTTCTATATCCATAGCCTGTTTTGGGGGAAAGGGGCATACTGCACAGCAAACAGGGTCTGAATTCCTAAACCAGGGATCAAACATGCCCCCTGCATTGAAAGCATGGAGTCTTAACCACTGGACCACGAGGGAAGTCCTCAATAGCCTTAACCTTGTAAAAATCTAGTGCCTTGGTACACCGAAGATGCCACTGAGGCTCTGAGAATAGAGAAGGTAAAACTAAGGAGATCTCTTAGCTTGATAAAGATAATTGTCTAGTTTAAAAGGCATTAAGTAAGATCAGATATCTCTTTCCTCTGAGGTCACTGACTCAATAAGTAAAGCAAAAATAAATTGTAACTGCTAGTTCCCATTCTCTTAACACCCAGTAGAAAGAAGAGAGGGAGATTCCTGTCCCAAAATGGGTAAAGAAGGTTCACTCCATCAGGAATCAGCATCCATTTAGTGTAGGTAATACTACATCCGATCAGTGTAGGCAACAATATTATAAGACCCAGTGATTCCACTCCTGGGCATATATCTGGACAAAACTGTAATTTGAAAAGATACTTGTATCCCAGTATTCATTGTAGCACTATTTACAATTGCCAAGATATGAAATCAATCTAAATGTCCATCTGTCATCATCAGATAAATGGATAAAGAAGAAAATATATACAATGGAATACTACTCAGCCATAAAAAAGAATGAAATAATGCCATTTGCAACAACATGGATGGACCTAGAGATTGTCATACTAAGTGAAGTAAGTCAGACAGAGAAAGACAAATATCATATGATATCATTTATATGTGGAATCTAAAAAAATGATACAAATGAACTTATTTACAAAATAGAAATAGACTCACAGACATAGAAAACAAACTTAGAGTTACCAAAGGGAAAAGTGAGGAGGAATAAATTAGGAGTCTGGAGTTAAAATATACATACTACTATATATAAAATAGATAACAAACTAGGACCTACTGCATAGCACAGGAAACTATACTCAGTATATTGTAACAATCTATAAGGAAATGAATCTGAAAAAGAATTCATACACATATAAGCATATCTGAATCACTTTGCTGAACACCTGGAACTAACATTGCAGATCAACTATATTTCAATAAAAATTTTAAAAATAAATAAACAAGCAGGTATTATTAGAGCCACCTAAAGAAACCAACCTCCTTCATTTCATCTGAGGGGTCCAGAAATTTGCCAGCAGGTCACAACTGAACTAACCATGGCTACACAGATCAGATATAGTTCTACTACCTCTGGCTGCCCAAAGGAGAAAGTCATGGGTTTCTGGGAACCGAACTGGTGACACATGGCTGACCTAGAGTGGCCAGGTGTTGAGGGGCTAAACTGTCCATACTCAAATCATACATTGATCCTTCAAAGATACATCCTTCCAAGTCAAGGACAATCTTATATTTCAGGTATAGTATTTGCCCTAATTTAAATTGCTGTATTTTAATCAAGTTGCATTTGCCTGCTTCAACTAATTCAGAAGATAACATGATGAATAATGAGGGGGAAACTCATTAAAAATAACAGACACATGGGCATCTCATCCCTGGAAAGGGACAAGTGACCTGATCCTGTGTCTGGGGAGATGTCTGCAGACAAGGTGCTAAGAAGAGTCTTCCTCCACCATCAAAGAATTTTGAGAATTTGGGGCAAGGAACTTTGGGGGGGCTTTGGAGATAGTTGTCCAGAATGTGATGACAGGAATGATGGCAGCCATCTTCAAATCACAAGAGGACAAGTTAAGTACAATATAGCAGGAAAAATCTGTGCCCAAGACTGCTAAGCCACTGAAATACTGTGCCTCCAGACATCATGTTATGGAATACAGTAAATGACAAACATCAGCCACATTTTAGTAAGCAGTCTCTAATTATAGCCCAAAACAACCTAAATGATGAACAGGGCAATAAGGAAAAGACATCTCAACAGGAAATTGAAAAAAGAATACAAACAGAAAACTCACAGAAGAGGAAATACAGATAGCTAGGAAATATCTTAAAAGATGTTCAGCTTTATTAATAGTAAAAGAAACACAAATGAAAACAAGACTTTTCTTGCCCATCAGATTTATAAAATTTGGTAACAGTGCAGTTGATAAGTGTTTGAGGAACAAGACTTCAACTTTTGAGAGGACTGCAAACTAGTACAATGGAACAAAACTTATTGATATTTATTCAAATTTAAAATGTGCATGCCCTTTAACTCAGCAACTCTACAGAAATACTCACACACAGGAACACATAGATGTTTGCACAAAGATGTTCAGTACTGCACTGTTTGCTAAGCTGAAAAAAACTAAAATAGTCAGAAGTCCATTAGTAAGAAATTGAGTAAAGAAATTATTGTACACACCACTGTGGAATAGCCACAATCATATAAAATAAAGGAGTAAATCTGTGTATACTGACATTTAAATCTATCTATCCAAGATACACTGTTAAAGAAAACATGTGAATTTCTGAAGAATAGGTAAGCATTCCATTCTCTGTCTCTCTTTTTTAAGTAAAATACTTTAGATATGCACTGAAATAAATCTTTAATAATATATAATGAAGAAATATTACTAAAAGGTTGATACAAGGGCCTTTAGTTTTAAACTTCATACATTTCTGTGTTTATAGGGTGGGTATGTGTGTGTGTGCATTTACTGCTTTTGCAATTAGAAATTTTTTTATTTTTAATCTTATCAATCTACAGAAGGGGCTGGTGTCCATTTGACATTCACAACTATCCTAAGAGGGTTGTAGCCAAATGTCCCAACTCTTCTCCTGGATAAAGGGGTGCTGAATCCAGCTTGGGAAATTGTCTCCTGTAGGGGGCTTGAAGATGAAGTGGAACTGTCCCTGTGGCTTCTAAGAGGAGTTCTGAGAGAGAGCATCCAGGGACAAAAGTCAAAGAAACAGTCAAAGAGCTCACTCCAAGGGGCCAGACACAGAGGCAAAATCCACTGGATGGGAACCTTTGACACCTTCACAAAGCCAGCCTCCCTGGCAACTCTGAAGTGATCCTCTAAACAACTGAGGCAAAATGTGGCTCATGGCATCTTTTGCCAACTCAGGAGCCAAAAGGGAGGAAGCTATGAAGATAGGGAGCATCTGGGAATAACCAGAGTATAAAGCAGCAATAAAGCATTAGGCTTGATTCAAGTTCATATTTAAAATGGTTTCAGATTTGTTAAAAGAAAAACACTTACTTTCTTCAAGTATAGCATTTTTTAGGTGTAAAGAAAAGAAACGTTAAGTGAAGTTGCTCAGTCGTGTCCGACTCTTTGTGGCCCCATGGACTGTAGCCTACCAGGCTCCTCTGTCCATGGGATTTTCCAGGCAAGAGTACTGGAGTGGGTTGCCATTTCCTTCTCCAGGGGATCTTCCCAACCCAGGGATCGAACCCGGGTCTCCTGCATTGTAGGCAGATGCTTTACCATCTGAGCCACCAGTTTTAGGTGTAACTTAATTTCTTTCTAGTCATAGACCTGTGAAAATTTGCTTACTGCCTTGATGCAAATAATTTCAGCAGTGCCTCATTATATTCCACTGACTTGGAGAGATTTTATAGTATCAAGGCCTGTCTCTTCCTTTGACATCTGATTTTGGTAAACGAGCATCAAATTGGAGAGTGACTACAAAATGGTACTCCCAAACTTCTGAAGCATTGAGCTGGGGAAAAAAAGTTCACTTCATCATTTCTATCCCCCAAAAGCTGTTTGTATGAAGCCTTTGGGGTAGTCAGCCATTTCTCAGCGCAGCAGAGCCAGGTGAGAAGACCTTTTTAGGCAAGGCATTAAAAGGAGTTGGCTGAGCAGATCTCAAAAACCTTGGTCAACAGGGCGGAGCCAACCCTGGGGCAGAAGTATTACTTCACAGTTGCATTGGCTTCCTGTGGCTGCCAATAGAGGCAGCATCTGGCAGCCAGCCCACCACAGAGAAGAGGGAACTCCACAGAGAAGAAAATAGCAATGAGGCCCCAAAGGTGGAAGTGCAGCCTGAGAAACTTCAGCCAGCCTGGGACAGCTCTGCCAGCCCTGGCCATTCTGCAGGACATGGCATACACCTCCAGCTTTAAAATATGCACATCCTTCCTATGGGGACACATCCCACAAATACTTTTCACATATTATGTAAATCAGGTTATTTATTCCATACCAAAAGGCTATTATTATCTGTATTTTTCAGATGGGAAAACGAAGGCTCAGAGAGGTAAAATAACTTGCTACAGGATGCACAACCAGGAAGTGGAGGAGACAGGATTCAAACTCCCCACATGGCACACACCAAAGCCCAGACTCTGATGGTACGATTTTAGAACTCAAGTGAAAATGGAGATGGTAAGGTTAGTGCTGCCTCCCGCTCAATGGGAGCTATCTTGTCCTCCCTGGTAGGTAATATTTTGGGTTTTCCTTCCTTGCATACAACCAGGCAAATGACTGCAATTCTAAAAAGAGATAAATATAAAAACAAGAAGTGAAACCCTGCAGACACCTGAAACTCAACCATTTCTGCAAGCTTGAGCTAGGGGAGCTGCCACACAACAGAAATAGTTCTGTCCTGTTAGATAGGCTTTGTTTTGCTACATGGCTGCATATGCAGTGAAGTGATATCAAGTCCTGAGGGTCCACTCCTTTGATGAGTTAAACACACAAAGGCCTACATTTTGATGTAATCTGATAGCATGTAGTTAAGTCCTAGACAAACTGCAACTGTGAGGAAGTGATAAACCCAACTTCCTGCACAAAGCTGCCTGAGATAACACTTTCCATGGACTAGAAGAAAAAAAAGAGAGAGAGAGGCATGATTGCTACAGAATTTTAAAGGAACTCGTCCGTTCTTAACAAATAACCCCTTTTTCATATGGTCCCAGCGACATCTAAGCAAAACTGATTGCAGTCAGGTAACTGTGTAGTAATTTCACATATGACTTAACTCTATTATTCATAGGCAAAAATCAATCACTAAAAATTCATTTGATTTTCTCTCTTAAGGATACTTTAGTTCAAACTCGAAATCTCAGGTATTTTCTTGGCCAGGAGAATTTCCCTGCAGTTTAGCAAGAACTCAGATTGAGAGAATTGAGGTTGCATTAACTGGCTGGATGGTGTTCCCACTGAGTCATTAAAGAGGCCGATTCAGCTTGAATAAACACACACTGGAACAGTTGCCAACTTAGAAGGACCAATAACTAGTTCCACAATGCCAAAACAGGGTCAAAGTGACAGTTTTGCTAAGTTTCTCATAGTGTTGTGTCATATACAAACAACCAGAAAGAGCTGACGGTGCTGGGAATTTTCTGTGAATGCATTCTTTCATTCACTAATTTTGCAAATATTTATTGAGTGCCTACCAGGTGCTGGGGACTACAACAGTGAACAACAACAACAAAAAGAGATAGCCCCTGCCTTCAAGGACTATCCAGTCTGGTTAGGGAAGCAGATACTGAAGAAAACACACAACTATAGACAAGTCACATATTATACTGAGTGCTCTGAAGAAAAATAGACAGGGCACATTGATTTCAATTCAGATGATGAGGTCAGCAAAGACCTCCCTGGTGATGGGATATCTAGTCTTGAATCATCCAAGCAGACCAAGAGTGAAGGAAGAGAGCTCCGGTTGAGAAAACAACCTATACAAGGGCTGGAAGAAAACAGCCTTCCTGAGCTGGGAAACAGGCTGGTGTCTCTGGGGAACTGGGGGAAGGCCAGAATAAATCGAAAGAGGAGAGAGAAGCTGTGATACAACCTGGGAAAATAAAGAAGACCCAGATCAGGTGGAGTGTTGTAGGCCATGTGAAAAAAATTGGCTTTATTCTGAACACATTGGGGAACATTGCAGTAACACTTCCTCTAATAGTTGTCTGCTTCTAGACTGTTTTGTAGGGAAGGATCTCAAAGAGAATGTAGCAATCACAGCCTTTAGAAAAAAAAATCATGAGATAAAATTCTTACAAGTAATTTGGGGCATCAAGGCTATTCCCCCAGGTTCATGCTGTTCACCAAGCCACAAACTGGGGTGAAAAAAATATCAAGATGATAAAAAAATTAACAAGCTATTGAATCACCTTTTGCTCTTTCTAATGATTTTAATATGATGATGGAGTCACAGAGTTCTTACATATAGATAGGACCTTGGCAGTCATGTGGATCAGATCTCTTGTTTCACAAGGGAAGAAGCTAAAGCCTAAAAACTGACTTTAGAGAAATTCCTATGTTGAAGTCCTTGGGATGGGAACACTCAAGGACCCTTGAGAACCTTACCGCCTGTTACTGCAGTTGTTGGATCTGGAATCCCCAGCTCCCAAAATGTAAAACCACTTTCAAGTTTTCCTTCTTGAAGTCTTCTCTTTTTTAAAAAAAAGTAATTATTTTATTTTTGGTTGCACTGGGTCTTCATTGCTGCTCATGGGTTTTTTCTAATTGTGACGAGCAGGGGCTAGTTTCGGTGTGTGGGCTTCTCATGGTGGAACACAGGCTCTAGGCACATGGGCTTTGGGAGTTGTAGCTCACAGGCTTAGTTGCTCCACAGCATATGGAATCTTCCTGGACCAGGGATCAAACCCATGTCCCCTGCATTGGCAGGTGGATTCTTATCCACTGTACCACCAGGGAAGCTGAAGTCTTCTTAATGTGTTGGTCCTCTTCTACAGTCAAGTGACTTAAAGAGTTTCAAGGCACAGATTAATAAAAGTACTGTTTCCTCCTCTTGTGTGTATTTCCAAACTGTAACTCCTTGTGTCTCTAAGCCCTTGGCTACCTGACCCTCACCACCAGGGTTTTTGAAGTACTGTATATGGTTAGAGATTTTCTTTTGATTATGAGGCTCCTGGTGAAGGATCCTGGTCTCCTTCAGAGGAAGGGGAAGAATTTGCTGATTTGAGATTGAATTAAGTTGTTAAGAAAAGGATGTTCCCTCCCCCCACCCCCAAGACAAGCAGACATTGTCTTTGCTCTTCTGACAGCTTTCCAGGTTGGGGGTGATTGGACTCCTGCTACATAGTATCTTGGGCTTCCCAGATTGCTCAGTGGTAAAGAATCCACTTATTAATGCAGGAGGCACAGAAGACACGCAGTTTCGATCCCTGGGTCAGGAAGATCCCCTGGAGGAGGAAATGGCAACCCACTCCAGTATTCTTGCCTGGAAAATCCCATGGACAGAGGAGTCTGGCAGGCTACAGTCCATGGGGTCGCAAAGAGTCAGACATGACTGAGCACACATGATGAAGTAGCTTTCTGACCTTGGTAGAATTTCACTTAGTTGATCTCAGATAAAATCCTTTACCTCTCTGGGCCTCTACTTCCCTTCTGATGACCCCTGAGGCCCTTGTATTTTCAATATTCTACACGTTCAAGATAAATCAAAAAGAGTTTGGACTCTTGACAGAAAATGTCCTTAACACGTCACTTACTATAGTACGGTAGAAGGAAGGAAGGGGCAGGGAGAGATGAGAGGCAAGGAAGGAAGGGAGAGGAGGAAAAGAGGAAGGAAGAGAGGGAAGAAATCATCAGTGAACAATTAAGGAAGGAAACAATATTCTGTGATGACCCATATGAGAAAAGAATCTTAAAAAGAATGAATATATATGTGTACAACAATCACTTTGCTGAAACTAACACAACATTGAAAATCAACTATACTCCAATAAAATTAAAAAATAAACTTTTAAAAAGCTGTGCTTTCCAAACCTCTCTGCATTCTTAATAGAAACACACTGGACTTGAGTTGTGACTAGCTGTCAAAACATAGCCCACTGGAGTTTACTAGGAGTCTCAGGCAGACTTTGACTCTGGATGTGGAGAATGTTTTGTGCGGCAGCAACTTCTGCTTAAGAAAGCAAATGAAGTTTCAAGAAAAAATATTATTAGAGGAGAATGATGGGTTTTTTCTTTTAAATGTGTAATATTTTACCCTGTAAGGATTTTATGAACTGTTGACACTTATGAAAAGCATTTAGGCCAGAACCTGCTGTTGAATTCAGTCGCTTAAGTTGTGTCTGACACTTTGCAACCCCATGGACTGCAGAACACCAGGCTTCCCTGTCCTTCACTATCTCCTGGAGTTTGCTCAAATTCATGTTCATTGAGTTGGTGATGCCATCCAAACATCTCATCCTCTGTCGTCCCTTTCTCCTCCTGCCCTCAATCTTTCCCAGTATCACAGTCTTCTAATGAGCCGGCTCTTCGCATCTGGTGGACAAAGTATTGGAGCTTCAGCTTCAGCATCAGTCCTTCCAATGAATATTCAGGATTGATTTCCTTTAGGATTGATTGGTTTGATCTCCTTGCTGTCCAAGGGACTCTCAAGAGTCTTCTCCAACACCACAGTTCAAAAGCATCAATTCTTCAGCATTCAGTCTTCTTTATGGTCCAACTCTCACATCCATACATGATTACTGGAAAAACCATAGTTTGATTATACAGACATTTGTCAGCAAAATGATGTCTCTGCTTTTTAATATGCTGTCTAGGTTTTTCATAGCTTTTCTTCCAAGGAGAAAGGATCTTTTAATTTCATGGCTGCAGTCACCATTTGCAGTGATTTTGGAGGCCAAGAAAATAAAATCTGCCACCATTTCCATTGTTTCCTCATCTATTTGCCATGAAGTTATGGGACTGCATGCCATGATTTTAGTTTTCTGAATGTTGAGTTTTAAGACAGCTTTTTCACTCTCCTCTTTCACCCTCATCAAGAGGCTCTTTAGTTTCTTTTCACTTTCTGCCATTAGAGTGGTATCATCTGCATATCTGAGGTTATTGATATTTCTCCTGGCAATCTTGATTCCAGCTTGTGATTCATCCAGCTTGGCATTTTGCATGATGTACTCTACGTAAAGGTTAAATAAACAGGGTGACAATATACAGCCTTGATATACTTCTTGAACCAGTATGTTGTTCCATGTCTGATTCTAACTGTTGCTTCTTGTTCTGCATACAGGTTTCTCAGGAGACAGGTGAGGTGGTCTGGTATTCCCATTTCTTTAAGAATATTAAAAAAAAAAATAACTTTCCACAGTTAGTTGTGATCCACAGAGTCAAAGGCTTTAGCATAGTCAATGAAGCAGAAGTAGATGTTTTCTTTTGAAATTCCCTTGTTTTTACTATGATCCAGTGGATGTTGGCAATTTGATCTCCGGTCCCTCTGTGTTTTCTAAATCTAGCTGCTTGTACAACTGGAAGTTCTCAATTCACATGCTGCTGAAGCCTAGCTTGAAGGATTTTGAGCATTACCTTGCTAGCATGTGAAATGAGCACAAGTTTACTAGTTTGAACATTCTTTGGCATTGCCCTTCTTTGGGATTGGAATGAAAACTGACCTTTTCCAGTCCTGTGGCCACTGCTGAGTTTTCCAAATTTGCTGACATATTGAGTGCAGCACTTTAACAGCATCATCTTTTAGGATTTGAAATAGCTCAGCTGGAATTCCATCACCTCCACTAGCTTTGTTCATAGTAATGCTTCCTAAGGCCCACTTGACTTCACACTCCAGGATGTCTGGCTCTAGGTGAGTGATCACACCATTGTGGTTATCCAGGTCATTAAGACCTTTTTTGTATAGTTCTTCTGTGTATTCTTGCCACCTCTTCTTAATATCTTCTGCTTTTTTAGGTCCTTGCCATTTCTGTCCTTTATTGTGCCCATCTTTGCATGAAATGTTCCCTTGGTATCTCCAATTTTCTTGAAGAGATTTCTAGTCTTTCCCATTCTATTGTTTTCCTCTATTTCTTTGCATTGTTCACTTAAGAAGGCTTTCTTATCTCTCCTTGCTATTCTCTGGAACTCTGCATTCAGTTGGGTATATCTTTCCCTTTCTCCTTTGCCTTTTGCTTCTCTTCTTTTCTCAGCTATTTGTAAGACCTCCTTAGACAACCATTTTGCCTTCTTGCATTTCTTTTTCTTTGAGATGGTTTTGGTCACCAACTTCTGCACAAAGTTAGGAACCTTCATCCATAGTTCTTCAGGCACTCTGTCTACCAGATCTAGTTCAAATCCTAGCACACAGCAAATGCTCAGTAAGTGTTGACCATAATTCATACTAAAAAGAACTGCTGGTCCAGACATCAGAAAGTCTAAAGTTTAGACATCTGCCTAGTCATGTGATCTTAAGGAAGTATCTCCGCCTCTCTAAGTTTGTTTTCTAACTTGTGAGACAAGTGGATAGGATTGAATTCGGTGGTGTATCAGGCTACTCCAACTGGTATTCTCCAATTCCACTTTTAATGTCTCCAAGTCTGAATTGGGCATTGGTAACATTTTAATGAAAAGAACTTTTTTCTCACATCGTATTATAAAGTACTTACTTAACTTCACAGAACACTTCTCTTTCCTTCCCTAAGTTGGTGTTTTGGAGCATTAAAATTAGAGAAGTAAATGAGATTAACATTTGCGTAAAGCAGCAGTCCCCAGCCTTTTCGGCACCAGGGACCAATTTCGTAGAAGACAATTTTTCCCATGGACCAAGCATGGGTGGGGTGGTGGGGGTTGTTTTGTGATCATTCAAGCGCATTACATTTAATGTGCACTTTATTTCTATTATTATTACATCAGCTCCACCTCGGATCATCAGGCATTAGATCCTGGAGGTTGGGGACTCTTGGCCTAAAGGACCATCAGGAGTAAATTTTAAGCAAATAATTAAAATATAAATCCTCTTAAGAAATGTCAAGTTACGGAGACTGCTCCTAATACTACACTGTGGTATTTGGATGACTATCAGTTTGCCCAAACTGTTGGCTCTTAACCCAATCATAATGTTCACTAAAGACTCTGTATTTCCTAAAACTGGATTTTAACACCCCTGGGAGGCTATCATTTCCCTGAGGGCTTCAAGTAAAATTGTTTTTGCCTTTCCAAACTGAGTCAACACATCTGTTCTTACCTATCTTAAAAGCTTCATCAACTCAACAATTGTCCAAAAGGAAGACAGAAAAAAAACCTATTGTGTTATGAAAATTTTTGGCAAATATTATGAAAACACATTCTTAAAACATCTCTCATTTCTGAGAAACAAAATAAAATGTATGAATTGTTTTTTTTTGTTTGTTTGTTTCATGACTAATAAAATGATTCATTGCTACAATGAGGTATTTCAACTATATCTACATAAAACAAGTGTGAATGTTCAATTGAAAAAAATTAAAATAACTCAATTAGAAAAATAAACTTTGAGTACTTCCTCTCTAAAAGGCATTGAACTTGGCCCCCCAAAATTAGGCAAGTTGATCATATGCAATTTTAAGCTATTTGAGTGTCACTTGTAGATGTTGAACATTGGAAGTGTCTTTACAACACTTATCTATACTGTCCAATACAGTAGTCACTAGCCATATGTGGCTATTAAACACTTAAAGCATGGCTAGTCTTGAGATGGGCTTCCCTCGTGGCTCAGCTGGTAAAGAACCCATCTGCTAACACAGGGAACAAAAGAGATGAGAGTTCAGTGGAAACGGCAACACACTCCACTATTCTTGCCTGGAAAATCCTATGGACAGAGGAGCCTGGCTGGCTACAGTCCTGGGGTCGCAAAGAGCTGGACATGACTGAACATGCACACATGTAGTCTTAAGATGTGCTGTGAATATAAAATTTACGAATTTAGAAGACTTAGGACAGAAACTTCCATGGTAGTCCAGTGGTTGAGTCAGTTTGCCAATGTAGGGAACATGGATTCAATCCCTGGTCCAGGAAGATCCTGTATGACATCAAGCAACTAAAAGCTCACAGGCCCCAGTTACTGAGCCACAACTATTACAGTCTGCCCCTGCCTTGAGCCCACGCTCCGCAACAAGAGAAGTCACCACAATGAGAAGCCTGTGCACCTCAACGAAGAGTAGCCCCCACTCGCCACAGCTAGAGAAAGCCCAGGCAGCAATGAAGACCCAGTGCAGCGAAAATAATAATAAATAAATATAAATTTAAAACTTAGAACAAAAACATTTTTGACTGATTACTTATAGAACAATTTTATACTGATGACTTTTTGAAATGATATTATTTTGCATAGATTGGGTGAAAATAATATTGAATTAATCTCACCTGTTTCTTTTTACTTTTTATGTGTCTATTAGAAAAATCACTGCAAAAAAATCACTCCAAAATCACTGCAGATGGTGACTGCAGCCATGAAATTAAAAGACGCTTACTCCTTGGAAGGAAAGTTATGACCAACCTAGACAGCATATTAAAAAGCAGAGACATTACTTTGCCAACAAAGGTCCATCTGGTCAAGGCTATGGTTTTTCCAGTGGTCATGTATGGATGTGAGAGTTGGACTATAAAGAAAGCTGAGCACCGAAAAATTGATGCTTTTGAACTGTGGTGTTGGAGAAGACTCTTGAGAGTCCCTTGGACTGCAAGGAGATCCAACCAGTCCATCCTGAAGGAGATCAGTCCTGGGTGTTCATTGGAAGGACTGATGTTGAAGCTGAAACTCCAATACTTTGGCCACCTCATGCGAAGAGTTGACTCATTGGAAAAGACCCTGATGCTGGGAGGGACTGGGGGCAGGAGGAGAAGGGGACGACAGAGGATGAGATGGCTGGATGGCATCACTGACTCGATGGGCATGAGACTGAGTAAACTCCAGGAGTTTGTGATGGACAGGGAGGCCTGGCATGCTGCTATTCATGGGGTTGCAAAGAGTCGGACATGACTGAGAGACTGAAATGAACTGAACTGAATTGATTAGAAAAATCTAAAATTATGTATAGAACACGCGTTTTTAGTTTACATTATATTTCTCTGAGTTGCTGCTGGCTTAGACTCTTGGCTTATTGTTTATTCTAAGGTGGATTCTAAGCCTCCACCTAAGAATGCTTAGTCATCAACATTTCATTCTTATGCCAAGAAAGACTATCTAATGTGGTCTTATGGGTGTGTTAACTAGAGCCTAAGTGCCTAAAAGTACATCTGGAGAGATGCATATTTATTTAAATGAAAATATATTCCTGTGAGGGACTGTGCAATGCAGTGGCAGTGCAATGGTTAAGAACCCACGCTTCCACTGATGTGGGCAGGGGTATGATCCCTAGTCAGGGAACTAAGATCCCACATGCTGCATGGCATGGCCAAAAAAAGAAAATATATTCATGTTAAATTAACTAGGAGAAAAATGTTAAAAATAATATGTAACTTTAAATTAATATAATTAATGAAAAAATAGTATATTACAATGAAAATTTAATCATAATTAAAGAAATATATTATGAAAAGTACAGCAAATATTTTAAAGCTTTGTAATGCCCAATATTGGTGCTGAGGAGAGGAAATGGACATTTTCATATGCTATCTGTGGAAGTATAAATTGGCACAATTTATGTCTCTGGAGGACAACCTAGCACAGCTATAAAAATTTAAATGTGTATAACCTTCAATCCAGTATTTCCATCTCAAAGAATTTACCCTGAACTTATATTGGCACATTTATGCAAATATGTATCACAAAGATTTCATAATAGCAAAAGACTGAAAATGATCTAAAGGTTCATAAACAGGGAACTGGATAAAAGTTTTAGTTCATTCATATTTTGGAATACTATGCTACCAAAAAAATGATGACAATCTCAAAATAGTAGTAGTTGTTGTATAGTAGCAGTAAAAATTATAATAATAAGAAATAGTAAATGAAAAAGCACAATGCAAGAATTACTTATTTACTCAGAATTATCTGAGATTATATGTTCTGCCATCAGACAGAATGAAATTTTAAAATTTTTAAATAATTCATTAAATTGAATTTTAGGAAAAAAGTTATATTTTTCTTGATCATCTGAATTTGAGGTACTAAGCATTTATACCTGCTCCATGTGTGTTTATAGCAGTCTTCCTGGAATCGGGATGGACTGGAAAGGTAGAAGACTAGGAAGGCATCTTATGAAAGAGACTGGCACATAGCATGTAATAAATGCTGATTACTGTCATCATTAATCATAATAATTCAAGTTAGAAGAGATGCAAACTAAACCAAGGAAGTGATAGCAGAGGAAAAAAAACAAGAAAATTAGCCATGCAAGGAGCTACAAAAGAAGCAGAATTGGCAGGACTTGGAGACTGAACGTCTGTAAGCTAGAGCAAGCCTCCAGGATAATTTCCAGGATGGGCCAGAGGAGTGAGGTGGAGCCCATCTCTGAGACAGGAAACTCAGAAGGAGCAGCTTTGAGGAAAAGATAAATTCAGTTGGGGATATTCTAAATGTATAGAGACTTGTAAATCCCCAGACAAGTCCACTGGGTAATTGGATCTGTCCTTCCAGAATTAGTGGGAGAGGACTATTCTAGAGAATCGCTGTTGGGTATCTATTCTCACTATAGAGGTGGTGCAGTACTTAAAGCCATGGGTTTGGATGGAGCTGCTCAGAGACAGCTAAGGATGAGACCAAGGGATAACAATACTTAGAAGGTGTTATGAATTGAACTGTTTCTGACCCCCCCAATTCATATACTGAAGTCCTAACCCCCAATAGAATGGGAAAGACTAGAGATCTCTTCAAGAAAATTAGAGATACCAAGGGAACATTTCATGCAAAAATGGGCTCAATAAAGGACAGAAATGGTATGGACCTAACAGAAGCAGAAGATATTAAGAAGAGGTGGCAAGAATACACAGAAGAACTGTACAAAAAAAGATCTTCATGACCCAGATAATCACAATGGTGTGATCATTCACCTAGAGCCAGACATCCTGGAATGTGAAGTCAAGTGGGCCTTAGAAAGCATCACTACGAACAAAGCTAGTGGAGGTGGTGGAATTCCAGTTGAGCTATTTCAAATCCTGAAAGATGATGCTGTGAAAATGCTGCACTCAAATATGCCAGCAAATTTGGAAAACTCAGCAGTGGCCACAGGACTGGAAAAGGTCTGTTTTCATTCCAATCCCTAAGAAAGGCAATCCCAAAGAATGCTCAAACTACCACACAATTGCACTCATCTCACACGCTAGTAAAGTAATGCTCAAAATTCTCCAAGCCAGGCTTCAGCAATACATGAACCAAGAACTTCCAGATGTTCAAGCTGGTTTTAGAAAAGGCAGAGGAACCAGAGATCAAATTGCCAATCTGCTGGATCATCGAAAAAGCAAGAGAGTTCCAGAAAAACATCTATTTCTGCTTTATTGACTACACCAAAGCCTTTGACTGTGTGGATCACAATAAACTGTGGAAATTCTGAAAGAGATGGGACTACCAGACCACCTGACCTGCCTCTTGAGAAACCTATATGCAGGTCAGGAAGCAACAGTTAGAACTGGACATGGAATAACAGACTGGTTCCAAATAGGAAAAGGAGTACATCAAGGCTGTATATTGCCACCCTGCTTATTTAACTTATATGCAGAGTACATCATGAGAAACGCTGGGCTGGAAGAAGCACAAACTGGAATTAAGATTGCCGGGAGAAATATCAATAACCTCAGATATGCAGATGACATCATTCTTATGGCAGAAAGTGAAGAGGAACTAAAAAGCCTCTTGATGAAAGTGAAAGAGGAGAGTGAAAAAGTTGGCTTAAAGCTCAACATTCAGAAAACTAAGATCATGGCATCTGGTCCCATCACCTCATGGGAAATAGATGGGGAGACAGTAGAAACAGTGTCAGACTTTATTTTTCTGGGCTCCAAAATCACTGCAGATGGTGATTGCAGCCATGAAATTAAAAGACACTTACTCCTTGGAAGGAAAGTTATGACCAACCTAGATAGCATATTAAAAAGCAGAGACATTACTTTGCCAACAAAGGTCCATCTGGTCAAGGCTATGGTTTTTCCAGTAGTCATGTATGGATGTGAGAGTTGGACTGTGAAGAAAGCTGAGCCCCGAAAAATTGATGCTTTTGAACTGTGGTGTTGGAGAAGACTCTTGAGAGTCCCTTGGACTGCAAGGAGATCCAACCAGTCCATCCTGAAGGAGATCAGTCCTGGGTGTTCATTGGAAGGACTGATGCTGAAGCTGAAACTCCAATACTTTGGCCACCTCATGCGAAGAATTGACTCATTGGAAAAGACCCTGATGCTGGGAGGGATTGGGGGCAGGAGGAGAAGGGGACAACAGAGGATGAGATGGCTGGATGGCATCACCAACTCAATGGGCATGAGTTTGAGTAAACTCCGGGAGTTTGTGATGGACAGGAAGGCCTGGCATGCTGCAATTTATGCAGTCGCAAAGAGTCAGACACGACTGAGCGACTGAACTGAACTGAACTGAGCCCCCAGTACCTCAGAATATGAACTTATTTGGAACTAGGATCATTATACATGTAATTAGTTAAGATGAGATCATTGGAGAGAAAAAAGCTAATCCAATATGACTGGTATCCTTATAAAAAGGAGAAATTTGAGTCCAGAGCCATGCCCACAGGGAGAATGCCACAAGAGAGCAAAGGCAGAGCTCAGGGTGAGGTTTTCATGAGCCAAAGAACCGAATTTGTCAATGTATTGATCTCTGACTTCAAGCTGCTGGAAAACTGAGACAATGATTTTCTGTTGCTTAAGTCATCTAGTTTGTAATACTTTTTTTCGACAGCCCTAGAGAGTAAATACAGAGGTAAACAGAATGAAAAGCCTACAAAGGATACTAAGACGGTGAGGTCCAAAAAAGGAGGGAAACCAGGGAAGTATGGCCTTTCCAAGCCAAGAACAGGAAAGAATTTCAAATGGAGGTCTTGGTCAACAAAACTGAATGTTCTCAAGAAGTCAAGCAGCGGGACGGAAGAGATGGTGCCCAGCAAGACAACACAGAGGTCGTTGGCAACCTTGGAAAGAACCATTCCAGTAGAGAAAAAGAGATGGAAGCCGGACTGTAGTGGAGTGAATAAGAAGTGAGGAAGAAATGCAGATTTTTCCAAAGTTTGGGAAAGAAATGAAGAGGATAGAAAGGAAGTTAAAGAGAGATCCTTGGGTCACATTTTTTAAAAAAAATTTGGTACAGCTATTTGACAAAGACAATGAGCCAGCAGAGAGGGAATAGATAGAAGGAGAAACAGAGATAGAGGTGATGGAGATGAGAGAGACAGGAGGAGAAGGAGAAGAAGGAGGAGGGAGAGGTGGAAAGGGAGGAAGGGAGAGAGGGGAAGGGAGGACAGGAGAGGAGGAACAGGAAGGTGGGTGGAGAGAGAGAGATGATGAAGTAGCAGATAAAGAGGAGAGAGAGGAGGTAAGAAGAAAGAGAAAAAGGAGGAGGGGGAGTGAGAGAGAAGTCAAATGGGACGAGGGGAGGAGAGGGGGAAAGGAGAAAAGATCTTGAGGACTGCAGGGAAGCCATCCTGCTGCCTGGGCTGGTGTGGTTAGGAATAACCACATCACATGTCTAGATAACAGTGGCAGCAGGCCAGGGACAGCGTCTGAGGTCCACGACTGGGAATGGTGTTGTCAGAGGCAGTGGGACATGCCTTGGCATCCAGTGAGCAATAGAAGCAGCAGCAGCATCCTCATCTACCTGATTTCGCAGCATGATTTTGACTACAGCCCTGGCTGCTACCCTTATTTCTGCTTTTCTGAGCTCCTTTCCCAGCCTCTCTGGGAATTCTGGGAGCTGCTGGCTGTCTTTTGCGATCAATTTTATTCCTGTTTCAATCAACCTGAGTCAGCTTCTGTTGCTTATGAATAAGAACTTTGCCTGACTCCATCATGCATGATGCTGAGCACTCTGTAAGAATGAACCTATTTAATCATCCCAACAAATCTCAGAGATAGAAGTATGTTAACATCTCCATCTGCCCAATGGGGAAACCAAGAAACAAAGAGTTTAAGATATTTGCCCTAAATCACAAAGCTAGTAGACAGCACAGCCGGGCTCAAACCCAGACCTATTTGCTGCCAAAGCATTTAACCACTGCATTCTGCTCTCCTTTACTTATGCAAGCTCCATAATTACCACAACCACATGTCCTCTACACCATCTTGGAATGGTCAGGTCCTCCAGGATGCTGAGATGGAGTTGGAAGTGCATGAGTTTCCTGGGGCGAGGGAGGTGCCTGTGAGAGTTAAAGGAGGAGGATGCAGAACAGGGCAGGGAGAGCCTCAGATCACAGCACAGGTCTAACAAAGTCTCAGCCCCCTCCTTGGGGAGTTTTGGAGCACAAAGACTACTCGCTGGAGAAATCCCACATTTCTCAATCCTACAGAAAGAGCTAGGTCTTCCCCCACCATGCTCTGTCATTGGCGTGGGGCCGCTGAAATAGATCGCAGCCTCGGCTTGAAACTACAGTGGATGCCAGAGGTGCTGCACTAATTGCCCTCCCACCAGTGGAAAGTCAGGCTTTTGAAAAAAAGAACTAATATCACCTCACACTGGTCAGAATGGCCATCATCAAAAAGTCTAGTCTACAAACAATAAATGCTGGAGAGGGTGTGGAGAAAAGGGAATGCTCTTGCACTGTTGGTGGGAATGTAAATTGATACAGCCACTATGGAAGACGGTATGGAGATTCCTTTAAAAACTAGGAATAAAAGCAGACATAGAGAACACATATGGACATGGGGAGAGGGGAGGAGAGGGTGAGATGTATGGAGAGAGTAACATGGAAACTTACATCACCATATATAAAATAGATAGCCAATGGGAATTTGCTGTATGTCTCAGGAAACTCAAACAGGGGCTCTGTGTATCAACCTAGAGGGGTGGGATGGGGAGGGAGATAGGAGGGAGGTTCAAAAGGGAGGGGATATATGTACACCTATGGCTGATTCATGTTGACATTTGACAGAAAACAAAATTCTGTAAGCAATTATCCCACAATTAAAAAATAAATAAATTTTTAAAAAAAGAACTGAGCAGCACACATACATTGTTGCCACACCTCCCACTCACTCCTTTTCTCTTGGAAATTTTCAAGGATTTAAAAATCTGTATTAAAGAACCTCATTCTGCTTTCTTTCCACATGGTTTGTATGGGGTTCAGGCTCCCATAGCACCCACTCTGACCTGAACCTATTTAATCTTAAATACATCAGAGATCCCAAGTCTTTAAATAAATATAAAGTAACTGGTCCTCAAATAATAACAAAATAGAAGTCCTTATTATAAATATGCATTTACAATTCTAGCTCACTAGCAAAACTTAACTGTTAGGTACCTCTGAGACCTCATATCCCTTCTTCCAGTTTTGTACCAATTCTGGAAGGAACCCCAGCAGTTCACATGTTGTGTGAATGGCCAGACAACTTCTCAAAACGGCCCTTTTGCTGATGGGGTAACATAGCAGAATACACTGAAACTGAATGAGGCTTCAAGTGGCCACTCCTCGGTGTGACTGCCTGCCTTAGGGCCAGCGTGTCAGTGCTAGAGACTCCAAGTTTAAAGTAGAGGATAATCATTCCTTTTACAAATCTTTATTAATCACCTGTTATGTGTCAGGCACTGTATAGGTGCTGATGGTACAGTGGTTGCCGTGATTTTAAAATGTGTCTAAATTTTTTTTTACAATCCTCACTTCAAATGATAGAGTTTAACTCTCCTTCCCTTGAGTATGAACCAGACTTCGTGACTCACTTCTAAGAAACAGAATGTGGTAACAGTGACAGTATGACTTCCGAGACTAGGTCATAAAAAGCAGTGGCTTCCTCCTTGCTCTCACTTGGGTCACTCACTCTGGAGAAAACCAGCTGCCGTTTCACAAGGACACTCAAGTAACTCTATGGAAAGTTCCATGTGGTGAGGAACTTCAGCCTCCAGCCAAAAGCCATGTGAGGGAGCCATCTTGGAAGTGGATCCTCCAGCGTCAATCAAGCCTCAGATGATGTAGCCTCAGCAACATCACGACTGCAGCCTCATGAGAGACCCTAAGCCATAGCCACCCAGTAAGTCTACCCTCTAGTTCCTGATCCATGGAAACTATGAAATAATAACTATCTATTATTGTTCTAAGTCATCAAATTTCAGGGTGACTTGCGTGCATGCTCAGTTGCTCAGTCATGTCTGACTCTTGGAGACCCCATGGACTGTAGCCCACCAGACTCCACTGTCCATGGAATTCTCCAGGCAAGAATACTGGAGTGGGTTTCCATTTCCTCCTCCAGGGGATCTTCCCAACCCAGGGATCAAACTTGTGTCACCTGCATTGGCAGATGAATTCTTTACCTCTGAGCCACCTGGGAAGCCCCTTATAGGGTGATTTGCTATACAGAAATAGACACAGTGTAGACAAGACAAAATGATCCCTGTTCTCATTCCGGGAGCTGATGACAACCTATTTTTTTTTCTTTTTTTAAAACTAAACTAATCGGAGTACAGCCGATTAACAAAGTTGTGATAACTTCAGGTGGACAGCAAAGGGACTCAGCCAGAGATATTCATGTATCCTTTCTCCCCCAAATTCCTCCTCCCTCCAGGCTGCCACATAACATTGAGCAGTTCCCTGTGCTATACAGTAGGTCTTATTGGTTATCCATTTTAAATATAGCAGTGTGTACATGTCCATCCCAAACTCCCTAACTATCCCTTCCCTCCACCCTTCCCCTGGCAACCATAAGTTCATTCTCTAAGTCTGTGAGTCTGTTTTGTAAATAAGCTTTCTTGTCTTTTTAGATTCCACAAATAAGGGATGTCATATGATGTTTATTCTTCTCTGTCTGACTTAATTCAATATGACAAGCTGTAGGTCCATCCATGTTGCTGCAAATGACATTATTCTGATAACCCATTATCACACAAATGTAGAAACAGTGGGAGTCAAATCATGCCCAGCAAATCTGCACAGATGCTATGATTTCCCACCAATATGCAACATGGGAAGATTTGTTATATTATCATATTGATGGTGACTGGGATATCAATTTGGAGTCTATTTTGTTACCCAAAGGTATAGAATGTCTTCAATACCATGGTCATCATAGACACTGTAGTAAAAACTGGAGGGATCTAGAGGTATAAGATACAGTGTGGATTCAGGTCAGAGTGAGTATCATGGCAATCCAAACCCCACACAAACCATGGTGCAGAAGCCAAGACCCTCACAGAGAAAGCTTGTCTGAAAAAACTACAAGAGATCTGAAAGAAGCGAAGAACTCCAGGAAGGGAGAGGCACAGAGAGAGCCTGACAACTGCCCATCTCCAGGAAAGCAGCTGGACTTCTGGATTACCTTCCAGGAGGTTTTCATATTTTTTTCAATAAATCTCCTTTAAAGCTAATGAGCTGAGTAGGTTCAGTCATAAAGTTCAAACACTCTCCACCCCAGCCTCCTAGCTGGTGTCCCCTTTTCTAGTACCTGATTTCTCCAGTGCACCCTGCATGCAAAGCCCGAGGCGTGATTATTGTTTCAACCCATCAGCCTCGGATCTTCCCTGGGGTTCAATGGTTAAGAATCTGCCTTGTTACACAGGGGATGAGGTTTCCATCCCTAGTCCAGGAACTAAGACCTGCCGCAGGGCAACAAAGCCTGTGGGCGACAACTAGAGAATCCATGTGCTGCAGTGAAAGATCCCACATGTCTTAATGAAGATCCTGTGTGCCACAACTAAGACCCGATGCAGCCAAATAAATAAATATTTTAAAAATTTTGTTTATTAAAAAAACACATACACACAAACCTTAGCCAGGTCCCCACTCCTACAGTAAATCAGCCTGGCATTTACTGCCTTCCTCAGTCTGGTTCCAATTCACCTTTTCATGGCTCCCCTACTTACACCCCCTCTCTAGAAAAACGGAACCCCTTGGAGCTCCCTCTTTGTGCGTTGCTTTTTCCTCCGAACTTTTGTCCAGTCACCCTCTCCACCCAGAAGAAAGCCCATCCCTTCCATCATGTACCTCACTCTATCCTACCTGTTCTTAAATCCTCCGTGAAACAGTCTCTGATCCCTTCAGGTGATACAGTGTTTCCTTTCCTCCTCTGAATGCTTCATTTATGCCATTGGTAGGATACTAATCCTTTCCTGTCTATAATTATACATGTATGTAGCTCATCACCTCTATCACGTTATAAGCTTCCTGAGGATGAGAACAAGGTTATTTATCTTAATATCAGGTTGGTCCTGAGGCCCTTTCTCCTATCACTCTGTCCTCTCTTCTTCAATGATCTTATGATCTATAACTTCATCCACCACTTACATGCTGATGCCTCCAGCCCAGACCTTTCCTCACACCTGCCTATGTGACATACCCATATGGGTACCTAAAGATCCCTCACATATAACATGTTTGGGGAAAACTCATCACAATGTACCCCTCCCAACTCAAGCCTCCTCTAGGTTTCCTTTCTCAGCAAATGCCACCTACACCCAACCAACCATCAAATTCTGCAAGTCAGAATCTAGGGGTCTTCCTTGCAATCTCCCACCTGTCAATTTCTGTGTCAAATCCATCACCAGGTCTCATTGACTTTACTTCTCAAAGGTGGTTAAATCCCACAGCTTTCCTTCATCTTCACTGCCACCCCCTAAATCCAAGCTATCTTTTACCTTACTCACTATCTTTCATCTAGTATCCTAACCAAACTCCCCACATTAACTACAGCCTCCTATCACCAATTTATTCTAAGTCAAACAGATAGAGCAGCATTTGAGTTTTTAAACTTGAATCTGGACAGGTCATACTTAAAGGCTTAGGATCTTCAATGACTTTCCACTGTTCTTAGAGTAGAGACCAAGTCTGTAATATAAATGACAACAGGGCCCTGCATTATCTAGCGCATTTACCTCTCCAGCCTAATTTTGTGCTATTCTCTTCCTTTTTCTCAATATTTCAGTCACAGGGTACTACTTTCAGTTCCTCAAAAGTGCCTTGCTTTCTGCAGCCCTGGGGCCTTTATGCTTGCTGTTTCTTTTTCTCACTCCATCTACCACCTTTGCCTAATAAACCCCTGAAAAGCCTTCTAGTCTCAGCTCAGACCTCACCTCCTCAGAAAAGCCTCCCCATATCAGATGTAGTCTCACATTTACATGGTCTCATTGTTCTCTGTATCTGCTTTCATTGTATCTAGATTGTTTTATAATTACATATTTGCATGATTATTTGAGGGCAGAAATCATGCCTGTTCTGCTCACTGTGACATTTCCAGCAGATAGACTGTAGAGGAGCTATTCAACAAAATTTGTTTTGAAAGGAATGGAAGAAGGGAGAGATTCAAGTAATCACTGACAAAATCTGAATAGACAAAAGTTTGGCAAAATATATTTATGATCTGGTACCTTTGATTGCCAGTATCTTTAAGATATGTTGTTTTTCTTGAAGCCTAAAAATTTCATATTTTAATCTATTT
This sequence comes from Odocoileus virginianus, assembly GCF_023699985.2. NCBI lineage: Eukaryota > Metazoa > Chordata > Mammalia > Artiodactyla > Cervidae > Odocoileus > Odocoileus virginianus. The sequence goes on from NW_027224332.1 coordinate 1,854,178, forward strand.
TATATTTGCATCAGTTAGGATGTCATGAGGCTGAAAATAACTGACTATAGTACTTGACCAAATAGAGGTTTTCTTTTTCTCTCATAATAGAAGTTTTGAGGTAAGGCTGAGGTAGCTGTTTCAGGAAGTCAACAAGGTCTCACACTCCTTCTAACTTCTTTCTCTGACACTCCTGACTTTCTTCCTCAGAATTGAAAGCTAGGCTGCTTCCCCTCCAACATGATATCCACACTGCAGGCAAAAAGAAGAGGAAGAGTCGAAGACAAAATGCCTGTGCCAGTTGGACTTACCTCTTTTCATCAGGAGAACAATGGCTTCCTGGAAGCTCCCCACAGGAAACTCCTACCTGTGTCTCCATCAGACCTGGGTTGTGGCCACTCTAGCTTCAGAGGAGTCTTAAAGAAGGTGCGTGTTCTTGAACGGGCATACTGCTGCCCTAAACAGTACAGGAGATCTGTTAGTGAAGAATCTAGCTGGAGACAGGAGATTGTGAAGCCAACCAGGAGTGTCTGCCATGCTACTGCCACAAACACCAAGATCACCTGGATTCCAAGGCTCTGACTCAGCCTCAGAATCCTAGATAAGAGCCATCTTTCTCAATTTAGAATTTTGAGCCAAGAGAATCAGACTCTGAATATATGGTCCTAAGCCCTGTGGAAAAAAAGTGAAAAATTCCATCAAATACAAGTTGTTTTATCTATATAATCCTAGACATAGAATAATCTTTTCTCCTTGAAATGTTATTCCATTCAAAGCAATTATCCTCCAATTAAAAAATATTTAAATATATCGGAAAAAACTTTTTTAAGAATCAGAAGTCTATGTAAGAAGAATTAACAATACCAGGAATGCAGAGTGATTGAGCCCATCATAGACAGAGTTCAGAATGAAGGTACCAGGGTGATTTGTGGGGAGAGGATTCCTCAACAAGGAAATGACAAGTCTGATCACTCAGAGGCAAAAGGAGACGACATATGGAACATAGGCAACAAGAATATTGCAAACAAGACATGCCTACTATATGGGCAACTATACAGGCATGTTTTTCAATTAGTTTAATTGCCTACTAATGTTTTTCAATTAGTTTCATTGCCTTTAATTAGTTAAACTCAACAAACATTTACTGACCATCATCTACATGCCAGAAATTCTGGGAAAGGCTAGTATTCTTCCCTGCCAGGGAAGACAAAAGATTATTACTGTTCAGTGGAACTTTGGAGGGCACATATTCTACTTCCCCATTTAGAGATAAAGATATTAAGGTCCAGAAATATTAAGTGACTCCTTGTTGACACCTGTTAGTTAACAGAAAGCCATGGAAAGATCCAGGATCCTTAGAACCTCACCCAAATAAAATTCTCAAGACCTGGAGGCCATGTCCTGGCCACGGCAGCTCCTTACTTTCAGAGAGGATAAGGTTTTGTTATTGCTGCTGTTGTTTTGTTTCTTTCTCACAACTGACTTACCATGTGCAAAGGAAGGCAATTCAAAACTTTTCCCTTATTCTCAAACTTATGTTGTTTTTCTTCACCATCATCCAGCATATATCAGCTGAAACCTAGTTAAAAAGTCCTCTCCAGGAAGTCTGGGTGAACCCACCTTGGATCACTCTACTCTGCCCTGTCTTTCCCCCACATAGCTCTTCCTCTGGCTTCCCTCCCAGCCATTCAGCACCTCCATTCACACCCACCAGGTTAATCTGCATTTGCTAATTAATGATTTCAAGATGCTCTGATGTCATTTCAGAGGCGATGTTTTCCAATTACCTTTGTAGGCTCCAGAAAAGCAAAGGCAATACTCCTTAAAAGCTAAAGGTTTGAAAAAAGAAGAACCTGGCTTACAACTGGAGCTCTGCCACTTACTCTGTACCCTTTGGAAAATGACTTAACATCGTTGAACCTCAAAGTCCTGTGTGTTCAGGGAGCAAATATGCAAGGATTTAATGAGATAATGCACCACAAAGCACTGAGTGGTATAAACTGCACACTCGTATAAAACCAGGGCTCAATACATGTTTATTACCATTTTAAAAATGTGTTCCCACTCTCCCGTCTCTTCGAGGAATGCCTAACCTGTGTCATTTGTTAACTGTGGGTTCAAATCCTACCTCTTCCACTGATGGACTATATAACCTTGAGCAATTCCCATTACCTCTCTGAGCCTCCAGGAACAAAACCTGGCCTATGGGCCACATTCAGTATTTATTGACTGAATAAGATAGTTTCCTTATTAATAACACAGTGATAATAAATCCCACCTCACATGATTGTTACAGGAGTTAAATGAGATTACGTAAGAAAAATACCGGCTGTGTTCCCCTTCTTAAGTTTAATTGATGAACTGGTTACCTTGGAAGGGGACGGATTAATTGAATGTTAAATCAAGAGTCTTTCATTTATGTGATGTTTTCTTACTTATCTATATTTTTAAATTTATTTCCCTGCTCTTGGAGGAGATGCAGTGAGGATATATAATACCTCTCCTATCCATATAGATCAAGTGAGAAAGAAGACAAAGGTATAATCAAATGAGGTTCAAACTATCCTGTTTGCTAAGCTAATGTAGAGACTATGACTTACATGGGACAAGGGGCCTCCTCATACTGAAACCCAAAGTTAGGCAGACTTCTGTACACTAGAGCACTAGACCACTGAAGGCCTCCCCACCACCACCACCCACAGGGAGCAGATCAAACTGTGTAGTCTCCATAGGCAGGTTGCACCCCAAAGAAGGAATGTGAGAAAAAAGATGGGCCCTGCAGGTCCGTTCTCTCTCCTACTCAGGAAACTCGCTCCATTTCCCCAGGGGAAGAATGAAGGAAAAACAGAGACTAAGAGTGTTCTGGGAAAACCCCTCACCTTGGAAACAAAACGTAGGCAAGAAGCATTCTAAGCACTTACTACTAACATGCTCTATATGCAAAATGGATTGCATCATCATCCTTAATTCCCCAGCAAGAATTTAGATGGTGTATGAACAGTGGTTAAGAGGCAGGCTGCCTGATTTTGAATTCAGTCTCCGCTGCTTACTAGTTCTATGATCTGGAGCAAGTTATTTACCATCCTGAACCTCTGTCTTGTCATCTATGAAATGCTAGCCAAATGGTACCTCCCTCATAGGATGGCCATGAGGATTAAATGAAAGAAAGTCTATAAAGTGCCTATAACAGTCAACGGTGGGGACTTCCCTGGTGGTCCGGTGGTTAAGCATCCACCTTGCAACACAAGGGATGTGATAGCCATCCCTGGTTAGAGAACTAAAATCCCACAAGCTGCAGAGCAACCAAGCCCACGAGCCGCAAGTACCGAGCCCTCATGCCGCAACTAGAGAGTCCGTGCACCTCAATGAAAGATCCCACGTGATGCAACAAAATAAATATTAAAAACAAAAACAGCCAAGAATAAATGCAAAAAAAAAAAAAAAAGAATAAATGCAAAATAAATGTGAGTTATTATCACCGGTGAGTTTGTCTTATAAAAACTATGGGTCCCTTAGATTAAAAGGTGAAATTAGATACCGTGCTAGTCAACTACAAACCAATTATCTTACTTGAACCCAAAGCAAAAAATAATTACAATCAACTCCTGATCATATTTGTGATCTCAGGACCATGAAAACCATCTCTCAATGCCATTGTCTCCTGCTCACTTCCCATTGAATTACATTCTTCATCCTGTTAAACTTATTTCCTTGATCTCCTCAAATTCCATTACATATAACTTTCTTGTCTTAGTCCTTATAAATTAATGTCCTTTCTTATGAACAACTATGAGGAAATTGTCAAAGAGAAAAATCCTTCTGAGATGTTGTATACTCTTATGTCAGGAGTTCCGCTGAGCAAAGACGATGGCAGAGATAAAAGGCCAGGGTTGGGTCAGGGCGTGTGACATAAGTGTGACTTGTGGTTATAACAACTAAGGAGAGTGGTCAGTGAGCTGTACTACCCAAGAAGGGTTCCTGGTCATCAGTTATGCATTATGAGGGTAGCAGGTATAAGGAAAACTGAGAAAGATTCCAACTTGGAGGAGACTGGAATATTTTAGAGAAGTCTGTAATTTGTACAGTGGGTACCCAGGTCAGGAGAGAGATCTCAAAACTGATTAAACATCTCTTCTTTCACAACAAACGAGTACAAAAGATTGTGGTTATATGTGCAGGTCTTGGAGTCAAATAGACCAAGGTTGAAGCTCCACTTTTACCGCTTCTTTGTTATGTAACTTGGGTAACTCACATGTCAGCGTTCTGGGCTTCACAGCTGGCTCAGTGGTAAAGAATCCGCCTGCCAATGCAGGAGACATGGGTTCAATCCCTGGTCTGGGAAGATCCCACATGCCCAGAGCAACTAAGCCTGTGTGCCACAATTATTGAGCCTGTGCTCTGGAGCCCAGAAACTGCAACTTCTCAGCCCACGTGCTTCAACTACGGAGGCTCGCCTGCCTGGAGCCCATGCTCTGCAACAAGAGAAGCCGCCACAATGAGAAGCACACCGCACCTAGAGAGTGGCCCCTGTCTCCACAAATAGAGAAACTCCTGAGCAGCAGTGAAGACCAGCACAGCCAAAAATAAATAAATAACATTATTCTTCAAAATATCAGTGTCCCTGTGTATAAAAATGAGATAATAATACCTACATTATTACATACATGCCTCTGAAGAGAATTCAATAAAGCAACCTATGTTACATTCTCGGCAGATGACCTGCACATATCTGTGCTTACTAGAGTAAAGTTTTTAATACTATTATACACAACAGTAAACACAGATGGGGTTAATATCCAAAATATATAAAGAACTCATACAACTCAATTAACAACAACAACAAAAAGCAAAAAAAAAAAAAAAAAAATCCACGGTTTGATTAAAAATGGGCAGAGGAACTAAATAGACATTTTTCCAAAGAAGACATCCAAATGGCTAACAGACACGTGAAAAATGCTCAATGTCTCTAATCATCAGGGAAATATGAGTTAAAACTACAATAAGATATCACCTCAAACAAGCCAATCTCCTAAAATCAGAAAGGAAATGGTAGCTTTATTATTTTCTTCATCATTAGGATGAGACAGTCAACTTAATTCTAGAAATTAAGTACAAGAAAGAAACGACCTAAAGAATGCTCTAGTGGTCCAGTGCTTAGGCCTCAGTGCTTTCACTGTGGTGGCCTGTGTTCAGTAGCTTCATGGGGCAAGGCCAAAAAAAGAAAAAGAAAGAAACCAGCTAAAAAGTACTACCAATTTTTCCCGTTATGTCCAGTTACATCTACAGGAAATAGTTTTTCTTTTCTTAATTGGAGGATCATTGCCTTACAATGATGTGTTGGATTCTGCTGTACAACAATGCAAATCAGCCTTAATTATACATATATTCCCTCCCTCTTGAGCCTCTCTCCTCCCTCCCATTCCACCCCTCTAGGTCTAAATCAGAAAGAGAAAAGACAGGAAGTTTCTTAAGTCACAACATGTACCCTGCTAAGCTTTGCTTTTAACCACTATGCACTTCTCCTATGTTCAACCAGTACTTGCATTCTTTTCTGCCATCAAAACCTAAGGACTTAGGGTGAAATGGCGTGGTCAATATAGGCTCATCACTTACACCACTCTGCTGGAGGATGTTGACAATTCAGGAAACTATGCATATGTGGGGACAGAGCGTATATAGGAAATCACTACATCTTCAGCTCAATTTTGCTGTGAATCTAAAATTGCTCTAAACAATAAAGTCTATTAAAAGAAAAACTAAAAGCACTTATAATTATATCAACTGAGTCAACGGGGACATGGAAGATATAAACAGTGAATTTCACACAACATAAATTTGAAACAGCAGTTTCAACCATATCCTTTTCCATTCTTTTTCCAGCTCTACCAAGAAAACCACCTCAAGCTTATAAGCTGCCTTTCTGTGTCTGCAGAGGAGAAGCCTGGGAGAAGAAAAAAGCATCTCTTCCTCAGGACTGTACAGCCTCAGGCCAGAGCCACTGCCCGGCAAGTAGGTCTCAGGCTGAATTCAGCTCCAACTGGCTTCCTCAATCAGGCACCTTCACACAGTGCACCAACCGTGCAACAGTCCACAGCATCCCTGATTAGCTATCAGAGTAATTGTGAACTACGTATCTTTTCCCTTCCTCTGTCGAGTCAGAGATGAGAGCAGTATTGTTTTAGATAGTCATGAAGCAGAAGGAAAGTCAAAAAGTGAAAGAGGATCCCAGAGCAGGAAGCTCTGAATAATGGAGTTGACTTTTGAACTCTCAGCATCACTACTCCATCTTACTTCTCTCATTCTAAACCCACAGCCTCAGTTGAAAACCAACAGTGTATTTACATAGGATGGGTTCAACCACAAACTATCTGAATTAATGTTGAAGGACCTGACTTGACTCTGCTCCATGAGACCAGGGCCAATATTTTTTTTTTTTTCTCACTATTGTTTCCCCAGCTTTTAACATGGTGCTCGGTAAATAAAAAAGGGCTCAATAAATATTTATTGGCAGAATTGCTGCTTTTTATAGGGGAATAATAAAGCCAATTGCTGCACTCCTTTCACATGCATGAGAGCATTTCCCTTACAGCTGAAGCACAATAAAAATGCTTTGAACATTTTTAAAGTCTATAGGTATGAAGAAGAAGAAAGGCAGGTAGGAGACAAGTGCATTGATGAAGTCTGCATCAAGCAGTTTGGGAGTTGAGAACATGGGTTTTAGAGTCCCAGGTTAGAATCCCAGGTTTTCCATTAAATGAGGGACCCTGTACAAAATGACTCAAATTGTCTCAACTTCCCCATCTCTGAAATAATGGGAATAAGCCCACCCAGCAGGGCTGTTGAGCAGATTAAAAGTCAGTGTATGTAAGAAGCATCTAACCTGGTTACTGACACATAGTAAATGCTCAATAAATGGCAATTATCATTAATTTTTTGTGCCTTCAGAAAGCTAGGGGAAAAAAGAAATTAAAAGGGAAAAATTATGCAAATGTGGCAAAATCTTGACAGCTGGTGAATCTAGGTGATGTGTACATAGGGGTTCAACATATCGGTCTTCCTACTTCTATGTAAGGGCTTCCTTTGTGGCTCAGTCGGTAAAGAATAAGCCTGCAATGTAGAAGACCAGAGTTCAGTCCCTGGGTTCAGGGGGGAAGATCCCGTGGAGAAGGAAATGGCAACCCACTCATCTGGAAAATTCCATGGGGTCGCAAGAGTCGGACATGGCTTAGCAACTAAACCGTCACCACTTATAGGTACATTTGACATTTTCCATAAATTTTTTTAAGTTAAAAAGCACAGGGGAGGTGAAGAGGCAGGGGAAAAAAGCGGAAAGTACACAAAAGCACAGCTGCTTCCAAACAAACCAAATATTCAGTCAGGACTTCATTTATTCATTGATAACTTGAACACTGTGTGTGGGATATCAGGCGCCCTCGTTGTGTGGGACGCTGGGGTCCCTGCCTTTCAGGGAGCTCATAGTCTAGCTGGAGATGGACACCAAACATATAGTCACATAAACAGATATATAAGCACAAGTTAAGAAAATGCTCCAAAGTGATTTAGCTGTGCTGAGAGGACAGTGAAGGACTCAGTTTAAAGAAGGAAGTCAGGAAGGTCCCTCTGAGGAAGTGGTATGTAAACGAAGACCTGAAGGAGCTTGGCTGGTTAAAACAAGGGGAGAGAAAACCCAGGTGGAGTGGCCAGGTCAGAGGTTCGAAAACCATAAAGGAAGGTCCTGAGGCAGGCATGGAAGGTAGGCCAGTGTGACTGGAGCAAAGAGCAAGAGCTTTCCTCAAGAGGAGACTGAAGAGCTGGGTGGGGCTTTAGACGACCTGTTAGAGCTTTGGGTCTCAGTCCTGCAAATCCTTGAAAGGGAACGACAGACTCAGCTGTCCGTTAAAAATATTCACCCTGGCCTCATGGAACAGAACAGAGAGGGCCATATTTGTACATGCATGGAATCTCTCCAGATGAATACACAAGGAATTAGTAGTGGTGGCTGCTGGAGGGAGACAGTTTTTACTGCATGTGCCCTTTTGAACTATAGATGAATTTTCTATTAAAAAAAATCACACCAGTCAGACTGGCCATCATTAAAAAGTCTACAAATAATAAATGCTAGAGAGGGTGCAGAGAGAACAGAACCCTCCTGCGCTGTTGGTGGGAATGTAAATTAGCATAGCCACTACAGAGAACAGTGCAGAGGTTCCTTAAAAAAAACTAAAAATAGAGCTACCATGTGATCCAGCAATCCCACTCCAGGGCATATATCTGGAAAAGAGGAAAATTCTAATTCGAAAAGATATACGGCACCTGCAATGTTCGCAGCAGCACTATTTACAATAGCCAAGACATGAAAGCAACCTAAATGTCCATCAATAGATGAATGGATAAAGAAGATATATATATAGATAGATAGATAGATATGTATATATATATATATGTATGTATGTATCTCTATCATTTATATCTATTCCATATTTCACAATGGAATATTACTCAGCCATAAAAAAGAATGAATAATGCCATTTGCAGCAACATGGGTGGACCTAGAGATTATCATACTAAGTGAAGTAAGTCAGAGAAAGATAAATATACACTATCACTTATATATGGAATCTAAAAAAAAAAATGATACAATGAGCTTATTTACAAGACAAACAGACTCACAGACGCAGAAAACAAACTTATGGCTACCAAAGGAGAGAGGTACAGGGGAGGGATAAATCAGAAGTTTTGAATTAACAGATACACACCACTATATATAAAGTGGATAAACAAGAAGCTACTGTATAGCACAGGGAACTATATTTAATATCTTGCAATAACCTATAATGGAAACAAAATCTGAAAAAGAGTACATATATATATACATTAAAAAAACGGAAACACTTTGCTATACACCTAAAACTAAATCAACTATACTTCCATAAAAAAGTAATAATAAATAAAATGTTATAGGCTATAAAAAGCACATCACACAATCATTTTAGGAGAAAAGCATCTCCCACCCTCGAAGGGAAGACACATCTAAATCACATGTCATGGCATAGACACACAGCATCACACACACATAGACACACAGCATCAGGTCACATAGCAATGGAGTGGAAGACAGGAGATTTCAGACCAAACAGGAGCCTTCCCAATGACTATGTGACTTTATCTTTCCTCAGGCCTTCCAGTGGTGCAGCCTGTCAGAAGGCCCAGGAGGGGTAATTTCTAGAGAGAACCCTAGAGCTTAGAGAGTCTTTTCAGGCTGTGGTTCTTGAAGCACTACTCAAGAGAGACGGCCAGGTAAGCATGTTCAGGAATGCACACACGGATGACTGGCTCCTGGAGCAGCCTCTGTAGGGGATGCAGAGTTATCAAAGGTCCTAGAGGGGCTTTGCTCCAGGCATGAGCAGAGGGTTTAGAGCGAGGCAGAGATGATGCCTGTGGTAAGTGGTAAAGTTAGGAGTTGACATTCTGCTCTCTGCAGGCTTATTAAAGCAGGCCCATCGCTGATACAAGAGGGTTGATTCAGTTAACTCTGGCCCTTACCATGGCCTCTCTTTTCCTCCCTCCTTCCCATCTTGTTCATCCCATTATTTGATTACAACTCACTCGAAGACTTTCTTTGCAACCTGCAAGAGTATGGTTCACAGTATGCAAACAGTGGATTCTGCTATGTGATGGGATTGTTGGCTATTTTTACATTTTTCTCTCTTGTTTCTAATTTTTCTCCAGTAAACATGTTTACCTTTGTAGCATACAAGGGCGTGGGGATACCTTTTTCAATGTTTGCATACAATCTTACCCCCAAGACATTGGAAACGACAACTACCTCTTTGTGCTTTTCTATCAGAACTACAAAATGAGCAAAAACAGACTTTTTAGGTCAGGTCTAGGGATGGGTACTGCCAAGGCTCTGGACCTACATCTATACTTTCTTTTCTTTTTCTTTTTTCTCACATTCTTCAAGGGTCAAAGGTTCAACTTATTTCTCGATTCTCCAACCCAGCATTCCCTGCCCCCACCCTATTCACCTAACACCTGCTAGCTGGGCACTCTCTTGAACCATATTCTTCACTTCAGCTGCATTTTTAAATTAACTTTCTAAACTGGGAAAGCAATACTCCACACCGCTAAGCAGAGGCAGTTTCACTAAGACAGATGGAAACAAAGAAATGGGACCACATTCACTTCATTATTTGCATAGGCCCAGACACTGAAAGCTGGGGCCTCTAGAATCAGCCAAGTTGTTCTTACAACTCCTGAAAAGTCACCCCTCCTCCTGGCCCCCAGCCCCGTTCAGTGATCCTTCACCTGTTTGGGGCTGCAGCTGTATGACGAAGGGCCGAGTATCCGCCCCAGAGTCAGTCTGCCTAGGTTCAAACCCTCCCCGCTTGCTGGTTCAGCTCCGGTTCAAGTAACTTGAACAAATCACTTCACTAAACCTCTATTTCCTCATCTGCAAAATGGAAACAACATCTGAGCTAAATAAGGTAGTGCGTGTGGTACCTAGTAAGCACTCAATAATAGTGAATTATGTTTAATTTCAGCAATTTTACCACTCACTCCTGCTGCCTCTCAACCCATTTAAATTGCTACCATTTAGAGGCCTATTTTTAATTAAAGAATATTCATTTTATCTCTGAATAACTGGGGGGATTTCTATCTAGATTGCCTCCGAGGCTTTACAAGCCTGGGGGGAGAAAGAATTCCCTGGTTATATGGCATGCTGTTACTGGACAGTTGCTCAGCACGGGGTTCTGTGTGTGGAAGAAGGAGGCGGAAGAAGAGGAAGAGGGTGCGGGAGGAGGAGACAAAAGGAGGTCTTAGCGGACAGAGAACAGATGAAGGAACAGTCCAGGTGGAAAAGGGCCCAGGAAGAATTCAATGTTTCCTTGTGCCTTAAATAGTATGATGGAATGAGGTCAGCAGAGTCATAATAGGTTATTTGAAATTTTCAAACTGTACATCTAGGACAATGGCTCTTAACTAAGGGCAGTTTTGTCCCCCAAGGGACATTGGGTAATGTCTAACGACCTTTTTGATTGCCAAAAAGGAATGAGGGGACAGCTACTGGCACCTACTAGGTAGAGGCTAAACATCCCACAATTCACAGCACAGCTTCCACAACAAAGAATTTTCCAACCCAAAATGTCAATAGTACTGATGTGGAAAAACCCAGATGTAGATTTCTGCTTCTTGAAAGAAAAGCAGACTTGCCTTCCTTTACCTTTAAAAGATGAGTGCTCATTGAAGTTCTTACTCGTGTTTTCAAATATTTTTACTCCTGAGGATAAGTCAATGTTTTCAGGTTCAGCTCATCATAGCATCCTCCCTTCCTTTCATTGCTTCTGGGGTTCATCCTTGCTTACCTGTTGCCCTTACTCTACAAACCCTTCCTTCGTTTCAAGAAAGGAAGCAAGTATGCAGGAAGGCAGTAGCCACATGCGTTAATGATTACATGATATCACAATAAAATTCCGGGCCCGGTAGCCTTCTCATCAAGGCTTCTTTAGATAAGTCAAGACACTTCACCAGAATGGCTGCTGTCCAAGCAGATTACATTAAAAAGCTAGTAGCACATTAGAAAAAAAAAAAACTTATCAACATGATTAATCAGAAAGAGTTTTACTGGCTGTTTGTTAATGTATTTCACCAATCAAACAACTGAGGAATGTGACTGCTGGCTGTTGACCCTGGTAACCCAACACCACTATGCTGTGTTAAATTGATAAATTAGCTTAAAAGAATGTTTACCTCCCTTTACTGTATGACTCTACTCAGCGTCCTTTTATAAGAGGATGAGCCAGCTTCCAAGAGTCTAGTGTATAAGGCAAAGAAAGGACCACACAAAGGAACTGAGCTTATTGTGAATATATTGCCTAATAGGTAGGAGGACTCAGCCACTCCAAAGCCCCTTGAGAGCTAAAGGCCATATCCCTTCTTAGAAGCTGCCCCTCTACACATGTCCAATGAAGGAGAAAAACAAAGGTCTCCCCAGGAAGCCTTGAGCCTCTCAGTTTCCCTCTCATAGGGAAACTATGGCATGCCCTCCAATCACATCCTTTTCGAGCTACTCGACTTTGATGGCTAATTGAGATCTGAGATGTACCATGCAAACACAAATGGCATTCCAGACAATCAACCATCACTGACCAGAAGTTTAAATAAACCGATCACTTGTTGGCATTTGTTAGAGTCAGCAAATGTGTGCAGCAAGGGCTAAAGGGGTGGCTTAAGAGGTGAGGGGTTGAAAGCAGCTGGCACTAAGACTTAATGTCTTGATGGCTAACTAGAGTTGCTACTGCTTATTGGTCACTTATTATGGCCATGTGCAAGACACTTTCTCGCCACTGGATAATTTAATCCTTGCAGCTAGGATTATTATATTCCCTCAATTTACAGATGAGGAAATGGAGGCTCTGAGAGGCTACACAGTCAGCCTTCATTGGAAATATTTGGAGGCAGAGGTGAGAAAGACCCTTACCCTGGGGAGGGTCTTCAGTGGGCAAAATTCGCCTCGGCACAGACTTGAATGAATGGCAGATGAGGCAAGGTGTAAAGGTCCAAGAGACTTGGAGAAGAGCCCTGGGAGAGAATGCAAGACATCTAAAGCTAACAAGGGAGTGGCTGGCTTGGGCGGGTTCAGGCCAGAATAGAACCAGTGGTCTGATTAGAAGACCCTCTGCAAGAGTCCAGAGCTCCAAAGTATGGGACGTAACCACCTGTGGCAAAAGGGTTCATTGTTAAATGTAAATCACTTTAAGAGAAGAATATTAGCTTTTCAGTTCAAGATGCATCATTTGGGTTGAAATCAAATGGGAAAAATCTGTTTGGTGCCCAGATCTGAGTTCAAGGGGCAATGTATGACCTTCATCCTCCAATAAAACACCCTCGCCAGCTCCCTGCTCACAAGCATGGGTCTGACATGCATGCTGTTTGACTTACGAATAGAAGCAGGAATTGAAATTAAATCACATCAGGCCTTCATAACCTCAGGTCAGTCCCACAATGAGACTGGGAGCCCTGGAAAAACAAGTCCTTGAGGAAGGGAGGCTCTGGATGGCTGAAGAACTTGAAAACAAGTAGAGTAGGGCATAGAGGCGAAATCCCAACAGGAATTGAGGAGCCATCACACATCTGGAGGATCATTGAATGCCATCTTGCCTGCTTCCCCATTTTGATCAGGGTCATGCCAGCTGGGATTAACGTAAACCAATCAGCTGGCATTTGCAAATGATAGCTTAGCTTGTTGTTAAATATTTCAAAAGTACAAGAAATTGAAGGAATACTCTAACAACCATGTATGCAACTGAACAAATATTGACATTTTTTAGCCTAGTTCCACAAGCCATTTTTGTAAAAAGTGTTGGAAATGTGACTCCTCAAGGGGCTCTGTGGTAAATCGTTTAGAGAACAAGACCTTAGATGTGTTCCAAGGCAGTTCCACTGTACAAGTGAGGGGAAAAAAAGGAGGCTGGGGTGGTCACATGATTTACCCAAGATCTGACATGTGCTCGGAGCCAAGCCTAGACCCAAGTCTCCTGATTCCCACTCAGCACTCTTTCTCCTCTACCCACAGCCCACAAACCTCCAGCTGTCTGCCTACACCTCCCTCTGCCTTTTCAGAAGTCTCAGGCCCCACTCAAAATCTAGCTGCTCCTTTTTCCTTTTATTTATTTATTTAAAGTCAGTATAAAATTTACTGGCCTCTCAGAAAGACTCTTTGAGGGTTTCCCTGGTGTCTCCAGTGGTAAAGAACCCACCTGCCAATGCAGGAGACACGAGTTCCATCATTGGTCTGGGAAGATCCTACATGCTGAGGATCCTACTAAGCCCACGGGCCACAACTGAGCCTGCGCTCTAGAGCCCAGGAGCCACAAGTCTGGCCCCCACACACCCTAGAGCCTAGGCTCTGCAGCAAGAGAAGCCACAGCAATGAGAAGCCTGCACACCACAACTAGAGAGTAGCCCCTGCTCACCACAACTAGAGAAAAGTCCACGCAGCTACAGAGACCCAGCACAGTCAAAAATAAATAAATCAATAAGATTACTATTTTTTTAATTTATAAAAAGACTCTTTGGAATAAGGTGAATCCATGATACACAAGTCAGAAAACAGTCAAGATTCTTTCAGAAGTTATAACACAGTAACAGTGACAACTAACACTTCCTAAGTGCTCGCTCTGCCAAGCCCTCGGCCAACTGCTCGGCAGATAGTCTGTTTAACTTTCACATTAATGCTCTGGGGTCATTGCCATGATTCTCATATTGGAGATGTGATAACTAAGGCTCTGAGATGTTAACTCACCCACAGGCACAGCTAGAAGCAGCTGGGATGCTACAAACTGCCCACGCCACTGGGGCATGGGTGGAGCTGATGTGTTTTGCCAACCAGACTCCCCTAATCTTCTCTATTCCCCCATGACCTAGGCCAACGGGATTACCAAGCCCAATTGTGCACAAGAACCCCCTGGGAAATTTGTTAAAAATAATATGCTCAGGCCTACCGTTCACCTATTGAATCAGAGAGTTCTAGTCTACAGTCCACAAATCTGTCCTACAACAACCTCCTCAGGTGCTGTTGCTGCTGGCACACACGGAGCTTGGGAAACTCTGTTGAAGGCTGTTGACTTTTCTGGCCAGTTGGAGCCAAAGAGTCTAGGCTGCAAGACCTCCTGCCCTTCTCTTCCCTTCCTAGAGTTCCATGAGAGTGGGGCCACTGTGTCAGGGCAAGAGTCCTGGAAGGTGTCTGTTTGCTTTAGAAAATGTAGACATCTGGGCCCTCCTGCCACTTGCCTGCTGCCCAAAGGGAGAACTATTACATGCAAGCAGAGATCAGGTGGCCAGGAAAGGAAGGGAGACACAGCCATCACCAGCTGGCCCCACTCTCCCCTTTCTGAGGAGTTACCCAGGAGAAATCCTGGCCAGGCAGCTGTCCTCCTGCTGGAGGAGAAAGTTTTTCCCTTTGTGTCCATCAGCTCTTCTAATCGGTTGGTATCCAGCAGAGCCAGGGGTCAGGAAGTCCCCAACAGCTTGAGCAATTTTGCTGAACTGACTTCACAGCATCCCAAGGAGAGCAGAGCAATGGAAGGCTGACCATAGAAGGGGCTGAGAGGCTGTCTGGTCACTTATCAAATGGGAAACTGAGGCCCAGAGACGGAAACAGAGACGAGGTATCAGTATTTTGACCCGTGTTTATCTATGAGAAGATTCAACCTCAAAGAGATGTTGAGAGGCTCACCCCGAGTCAAACTATCTTACACGGGCAAGCAGGTGAGTCAATTCGTTAGTTAACTTCCCGAACAAGGACAGAATGGTGCCCTGGTTTAACGAACTAGCTCTCTGAACTATGAGCATTTCTCTCTTTGCCTGTCTCTCTGGTATAAATGATTAGGTAGGTTTGGAAAATATGACACTTATTTAACTTATATGCAGAGTACATCATGAGAAATGCTGGGCTGGAGGAAGCACAAGCTGGAATCAAGGAGAAATTTGCCAGGAGAAATATCAATAACCTCAGATATGCAGATGACACCACCCTTACGGCAGAAAGTAAAGAAGAACTAGAGCCTCTTGATGAAAGTGAAAGAGGAAAGTGAAAAAGTTGGCTTAAAGCTCAACATTCAGAAAACAGATCATGACATCTGGCCCCATAACTTCATGGCAAATAGATGGGGAAACAGGGGAAACAGTGGAAACAGTGGCTGACTTTATTTTTCTGGGCTCCAAAATCACTGCGGATGGTGATTGCAGCCATGAAATTAAAAGACGCTTGCTCCTTGGAAGGAAAGTTATGACCAACCTAGACAGCATATTAAAAAGCAGAGACATTACTTTGCCAACAAAGGTCCGTCTAGTCAAGGCTATGGTTTTTCCAGTGGTCATGTGTGGATGTGAGAGTTGGACTATAAAGAAAGCTGAGTGCTGAAGAATTGATGCTTTTTTTTTTTAATTGATGCTTTTGAACTGTGGTGTTGGAGAAGACTCTTGAGAGTCCCTTGGACTGCAAGGAGATCCAATCAGTCCATCCTAAAGATCAGTCCTGGGTGTTCACTGGAAGGACTGATGTTGAAGCTGAAACTCCAATACTTTGGCCACCTGATGCGAAGAGCTGACTCATTGGAAAAGACCCTGATGTCTGGGAAAGATTGAGGGCAGGAGGAGAAGGGGACGACAGAGGATGAGATGGTTGGATGGCATCACCGACACAATGGACATGGGTTTGGGTGGACTCCGGGAGTTGGTGATGGACAGGGAGGCCTGGCGTGCTGCGGTTCATGGGGTTGCAAAGAGTCGGACACGACTGAGTGACTGAACTGAACTGATGTCAGTGGAAAGTCATTGTCAGAAACCATTCTATATATATTCTACACTTCTTTTCTACATAAATCTTAGGCCTACATCCTGGACCAAAACTGGAGTACATGGTTAGGTCCAAGCACATGATGAATCCAAGGCCTGCCAAAACCTGGGATTTTGTAATCATTTCTCTTATCATATCTTGTCTGGTTGGTCATTATCAAATGGTCCTTCAGGTCTGTCAGTTCCATCATCACTCAATCCAATCCCTCTTTCTCTTAGATTTTAAAATTGTGGGCAAATCAAGTGCCACATAGTTTCTTGCTATGATGTAAAATCTTCAGTTTTCAGAAAAGTAACAACATTTTCTGTATACCAGGCACTGCACCAAGCACTATACATGTCATATTTTATTGAAATTTGGCAACAACACTTTGAAGTAGGTACTATCATTATTCCTACTTTATGTGCCGAGAAACCCGAAATTCAGAGAAGCTCTGTGACTTGCCTTAGGCCGTTCAGCTGGGATTCAGATCAAGGGAGATTTCCTACAGGACCCGGCCTTTCCCCATAGTGTTTCTCATAGTTCTGGAAACAGGATTTGAGATGTTAAGATCCATCTACTTTATAAACATTTCAATGGACATTTATTGAGTATCTTTGATAGGCACAGTCTCACGGTGTTTACAAAGGTGATCTGAGAGCTAGCCCTTCCTCTCACAGGGAATCAGACAGGGTATTCAATTAATACAATCAAAGGTAGAAAGTCCTAAGGGCTACATTGGAAGCACAGATAAAGTGCAATAAAAATACACTAAGAAGGATAGTCAACAAGCAGGCAATAAGCAATGACTTCCTGGAGGAAGTGGCATAGGTAACCTCCTTGGAGGACAAATAAGGTACTACTGGTAGAGACAGGAGAGTGCAGTCCTTCGCTGTGAGATAGTATGATGTAGTGAGTGGTTTTAAATCCACTTACTAGCTGCTCAGCTTCACCTCTGGGCCCTGGTTTCCTCATCTGGCCGGGTGGAGGTAGTCGCATGGATCTCTTGGGGCTGTGCTGATTGTTGTGGGGCTAATGGATACAAAAATCTAGAACAGCACACAGGAGGGGCTCACTGATCCTCTGTTCCCTTTTGGGTTCACTGAGTCATTTCAGAACTCACAACTCTGAGGCCACTGTCCAACAAAGCCAAGTCTGTGTTCCTCTGAGAAAGTTTCTCTGTTCCTTCCTCTCACAAGGCTCTGCTTCAGTCAGATGTTCAAAAGCAGCCACTTCAACTCACAACAGGGTTTGTAAAGGCAATGAGCACTGAAGCTTGACTCCAGTGGTGTGGCTGGGAGCTACTGTAAGAGAACAAATGGACTGTTTATCAGCTTTCTATCTGTCCCTAACAAAACCATGTGAAATGAGGCATTAAACTCCCAGTTTTTAAAGAGATGATAAACACTGGCTAATTTACTGGAGTAGAACATAGTGAGCTGAATGTTTAATTTTGCATTAAATCTATATCTAGCATTTTCATTAAAAAGGGCAAAACGTAGACGCTATTGATGCTTCAGTGCCCATTTCCAATTAATGCTTAACATTTAAAACTGTGCATGAAATTGCAAATGTATCTGCAAACACATCAGAAGGACCGGACTAAGTGCTGTGTGCTTACTCACAGCCAGCCATTTCTGAGGCTGCCAATGGATTATTGCAGGGGTTATTTGCCCACACCTGCCTGGGCTGTGAATAGTTAATATCCCTGATTACTTGGTTAAACATCATTTTAGACTGAGAGACAGAGACAGGCATGGAAGAAATAGGGGACCATATAACTTGTGTAGTGAACAATGAAATCATGATAGACTTCTTGATTCATGGTTGATAGTTCTAGGGTAATTAGGCTAGTATCCTGAAAAAGCTGTTAGCTTCCCTAATTATCACTCATGGCCACGTGGCCAAGTGACTAAGGACTAAAAAGGACCAAAGGTTTCAGAGTAAACATCATTATTTTTCAAAAAGAACTAATTTGTGCCATTGCCAAAACTAATAAAAAATTATTTCCACATTATGAAATGAGAATGTTTACCTATTTTTAAAATAATCTTAACTTCAATATGTCTTACATGCAGCTATGCAAACAGTAAGAAGAACCTCTATAATATAAGCTAATTTCACTACTCAGAGTAACAAAAAGTAACAAAAAGCCATATAAGTGAAAAGTGATATACTCCAGAACTAGGAAGCAGGATAGTGTAATATTATGGAAGTAGATTTTGGAGTCAGACTCCTTGGGTTTAAATCCCAGTCCTTGCCAGCAATTACCAATTGGCACCATCTGAATAAGGAATGGAGGAGGGTTAATTCTTCAAAGGGAGTGAGTTGGGGCCCCAAGAGGAGAATAGAAAGGGTTACATGGAGATGGAAACAACAGATGTCTAGGCTACTTCAAAGAATGATAATATAACTGAGGGGTGGAGAGCAGGGACTCTCAAATCTATAGGACAGACCAGGGTCAAAAAACGAATGTGTGTAAGTCAAGGCTAAAGATTTCATTTCAAACTAGCATGAGGGTCCATAAAATAGATTCCCAGCCAGCCCTACTATATAATAGCAGCTGTATATTCAAGGTGTACCCCCAGCACAGTGGGGATGGTGACCAGAAGCTAACAGAACAAGTTGTATAAACACAGGGTCCAGGAAGAGATTTATGATTGGTTTTAGATAGTGAAATGGGGTATGTCAGACTCTTCAGGAGAGCCAGAGGAATGATCTACAGACTTTCAGACATTGATTTTGACTTTGTGATTCATACATTCAGGTATCCCTCTGAAGTCATAGCACACAAGATCAGACACTATGACAGAGACCAATTTTGAGTCAGCACCCTGTCAGGATGGCTTTTGGTTTTAGGAATACCCACAAGGACTCTGGCACTACCTTGAGGGAACTCTGCTTTCTGTTGGGGTTCCAGTTTCCAGAGAGTAAGTTATGAATATCTAAGCCACTATTTTCCAAGTTATGTTCACAGAATAGTCATTCTAAGGAAAATAATGAGTGCTACACAAGCAAAGTGTTCTCAGACCAAACAAATGTTAAGAATGCTTTGCTAAATAAGATTAAATTTACTTCTTTATTCTTCAGGACTTTTCAGAGTCTTTAAGATGTTAATGGGTCATGTAAATATCCAAAAGAGAATAAGACCACACTAAAGTTTGCAAGCTTATTTGATCTCAGAATCTTTTCTTCCCCATACCCACACTCTGTGTGGCTGGTATTTTTCTCACAATTGTTTTGGAAATTACTTTTCTAAGCTTGGAACTGAGAATTTCTACTTCTCAGTTAAAAAGCTTCTAGAGAATGCTGCTCCCATAATAACAAAAGGCATAAGCTACAACACTAAAAATGTTCAGTCCACCAGAGAATGGGGCTGCAAAACAACCAAGGTAACTGAATTTCAAAGGATAACAAGCCCTTCTGAGGAGAGAAAAGACATATCAACTCTTTCTCATGGCAAAGAATGGGAAGAATCATGATCATAAAATTGAGTAAGAGGTATGGCAAAAACCACTACAATATTGTAAAGTAATTAGCCTCCAACTAATAAAAATAAATGGAAAAAATAAATAAAAATAAAAAGAGTTTAAAAAAAATTGAGTAAAAGGAAAAATTCTTAAAGGCTATACGTGGGCTAGCATGACAGTCAAGAATCTCTAAGCAATCCAGACACAAGAGAAACTCCTGTCAGCTTGTCATCTCTTTTCCATTAGTGTCCACTTGGTACCCCTGAGAAAGACTGGAAGCAGACAGTAGATCCTTTTTCTTGGTGGTACAGCCCTACAGGGTCTGCCAAGGTTTGAGGGCAGAGCAGGAGTACCTGGAGAAGTCCATTCATACTCCAAGCCCTAGTTTGGAGGACAAGGTGATGCTTGTGTGCTCCTGGAAGAGGGGCGAGAGAAAGTCTTGTGTCTAGGAGTCAAAGCAGAAATCTGTAGGGCCCAAGATCCCCCACTAATTCAAAGTAGAGTTTAGTTGCTATGAGGGAAAGGGCAAGAAACCTGTCTGCGCCCTGAATCCAGAACTTAGTAGGAGGTAGAGTTCATCTGTCACTGGGACTGAAATGCTGAAAAATCACCACCCTGGTCGATTTTTTCATGCCAGTGAAAGGGTCAAGTCTGGGTAGAAGAGGACAGACTGGCTGGTTGGGCAGCTGGGGAGAGAGAACAGTATATCATAGTGGTTACTAAAGTGGTTACATAGTGGTATACAGTGGTACAAAGTGGTACCCAGTGGTTCCTAAAGGAAATCAATATTCATCAGAAGAACAGGTGCTGAAGCTGAAGCTCCAATACTTTGGTCACCTGATATGAAGAGCTGACTCATTAGGAAAGCCCCGGATGCTGGGAAAGATTAAGGACAGAAGTAGAAGGGGACAGCAGAAGATTGAAATGGTTGGATGGCATCACTGACTCAATGGACATGAGTTTGAGCAAACTCCGGGAGATAGTGAAGGACAGGGAAGCCTGGCGTGCTGCAGTTCATGGGTCGCAAGGAGTCGAACACGACTTATCGACTGAACAGCAACAACACAGTGGTTACTAGGCTGGGCTCTGAGGTCAGACGGACCTGGCTTGGGATCCATGACTACCATCTCACAGCCATGGGCACATTATCCAAGGTCACTCAACTTTAGTTTCCTTATGTAATATAAGGATGAGAGTAATAGTATCTTCCCCAGAGAATTGTTGAGAAAACAGGCCACAGTGTCTGGCACAGGGAAAGCAATTGATGAAGGCTAGCTGTTGCTTTGATTACAACAGTTTTTTGGAAACTGATAAAGAGCTGTTGAGTATTATTCTGCTAGTGCTGCCATAATAAAAACACCATAGACTGGGTGACTTAAACAACAGATACTATTTTCTCACAATTCTGGCAGCCAGCAGTGTGAGGTCGGGGTACCAGTATGGTCAGGCTCTGATGAGAGCCCTCTTCCTGGTCTGCAGATGGCCCTCTTTGTGCAGTGTCCTCACATGGCAGAGAGGGCAGAGACAGAAAGCTAACTCTCTGATGCCCCTTCTTCTAAGGTCAGTAATCCCATCATGAGGCCCTGATCTTATCTATACCTATTTATCTCCCAAAGGCCCCATCTTCAAATGCTATCACATTAGGGGCAAGAGCTTCAGTACAGAAATTGGGGGAGAGGACACAATTTAGTCCAAAGCAAGTCACAAAGGGCACTTTTTCAGTTGTAGTGGAAAGTCATTTTTACTTGACAATCATCTGGTTCCCCCTTTTCTGTTCACATCTGCCTAGTTTTCTACTAGAAATTCACTTAACCACTCTCAATCCTTGCTGCTGCTAAGTCACTTCAGTCGTGTCCGACTCTGTGCGACCCCACAGATGGCAGCCCACCAGGCTCCCCCGTCCCTGGGATTCTCCAGGCAAGAACACTGGAGTGGGTTGCCATTTCCTTCTCCAATGCATGAAAGTGAAAAGTGAAAGTGAAGTCGCTCAGTCATGTCCGACTCTTCGCGACCCCATGGACTGCAGCCTACCAGGCTCCTCTGTCCATAGCATTTTCCAGGCAAGAGCACTGGAGTGGGGTGCCATTGCCTTCTCCATTGTTTGAATGCTAAACCATCAATTAATTTAACTGAATTAATCTTTTTATAATATTGAGGAAACCCAAGCATTTTCTCTCAAATCAACTGGATATTAGACCAAACTGAATCTTTATTATTTCACAACCTAAATGTCCACTGACAGATGAATGGATAAAGAAGATGTGGTACATATATACAACGGGATATTACTCAACTATAAAAATGAATGAAATGGTGCCATTTGCAACAATATGGATGAACATGATTGTCATGCCAGGCAAAGTAAGTAAATATCATATTATGTCACATATGTGGAATCTAAAATGTGACACAAAAGAACGTACCCACAAAGTGGAAACAGATTCGCAGACATAGAGAAAAGACTTTTGGTTGTCAAGAGAGATGGGTGGAGAAAAGAAGGATCAAAAGTTTGGGATTAGCAGATGCAAGCCAGTATATATGAGATAATGAACATCCAGGTCCTACTGTGTAGTGCAGGGAACTATATTCAATATGCTGTGATAAACCATAATGGAGAGGAGTATGAAAAAAGAATGTGAGTGAGTCACTTTGCTCTGTAGCAGAAGTTAGGATGGCAGTCTGAATCAACCACACTTCAATTTAAAAAGAAAAAATTTTTTTTTCTGCCCATATTGCACTGCATGTGGGGTTCCTTAGTTCCTTAGTTTCTTAGTTGACCAGGGATCAAACCCATGTCCCCTGCAGTGGAAGCATGGAGGCTTAACCACTGGACCACCAGGGAAGTCCCTTTAAAAATCTTTATTGCTTCAAAAATACATCAAGAGAAAGGCTTTGTGACCTCAAATTAGGCAGAGTTCTTAGACACAACATCTAAATTGTAAGCCATAAAAGAAAAAAAAATGATAAATTAGGCTTTATCAAAACTCTAAAATTCTGTTCTATGAAAAAATACTGTTAAGAAAATAAAAAGATGCCACAAACTAGGAAAAATATTTGCATGATGATGAAGGATTTATATCCAGAATGTATAAAGAAGCTTCAAAGCTCAATACAGAAAAAACAGAAGTATTTAAAATGGGGGAAAGATTTTAATTGACACTTCACCAAAGAAGATATACAAATGGAAAATAAATTCATGAAAAGATGCTCAACATTGTTAGTCATGACAGAAATGCATATTCAAGCCATAGTGAGACAGCACACTATTACAATGGCTCTTAATTTTTTTTTTTTTACAATAATAAGTGTTGGTAAGGATTGGGAGCAACAGGAATGCTCACATACTGCAGGTGGGAATGCAACATGACATAGCCACTATGGTAGATTGAATAAGTGTTTCTCCACCCACCAAAATTCACATTCACTCTGAACCTCAGAGTGTGACCTTATTTAGTAGGGTCTTTGTAGATAAAATTAGCTAAGACGTGGTCATAACTGATCAGTTGTTGTGGTTCAGTTGCTAAGTTATGTACGCTTTGCGACCCCATGGGACTGCAGCACACCAGGCTTCCTTGTCCTTCATTATCTCCTGGAGTTTGCTCAAACTCGTGTCCATTGAGTTGGTGATACTAACTGTCTCATCCTCTGTCACCTTTTGCCTTCAATTTTTCCCAGCAATAATTGATTAGAGTGGGCCCTAAATCCAATGACTGGTGTCCCTAAAAAAAGAGGAGAGGACATAGAAAGACACATGAGAGAAGAAGATGATAGGAAGGACTAAGACAGAGATTGAAGTGATGTAGCTGAAAGCCAGGGAATGGCCAGGACCACCAGGAGCCATCAGATCTAGGAAGAGGCAAAGAAGGATTCTCCCCTAGAGTCTTCAAAAGGAGTACGGCCCTGCCAACCAATTTCAGACTTTTAGGCTCCAGAACTGTGAAATAATCCATTTCTGTTGTTTTAAGCCATCAAGTTTGTGGTAATTTGTTACAACAGCTCTAAGAAAGTGAAAAACAGTTTGGCAGTTTCTCATTAAGTTAAACTCACATTTATTATGTAACTCCAGAATTAAATTTACAATCACACAAAAACCTTTACGTGAACTGTTTATAGAAGCTTTACTTGTAATTTCCCCAAACTGGAAACAATCCAAACATCCTTCAGGTGGTGAATGGATATGGCACATCCATACCATGGAATATTACTCAGCAGCAAGAGGAGCTAACTATTGCTAAAAGTTAAGAACATGGATGAATCAAAATTGCATTATACTAAGTGAAAAAAGCTGCACTCAAAAGGCAACACACTATATGATTCCATTTATATGACATTCTAGAAAAGGAAAAACTATAGGAACAGAGAGCAAATTAGTGGATACTGGGGTGAGAAGTGGGGCAGGAAGAGGAGGGAATTTGGGGGGGGGGGTGATGTAACTGTTCTCTATCCTGTGTGCTAGTGGTTATACAATGGTGTATAGTCAAAACACAGATGTATATGGCAAAGAGTGAATAATCTTACTGAATGTAAATAATAAATAAATATTACATCAAAGACATAGAAACAGTTTGCCAATACAGGATACTTTGTGTATTTACTTTCAATGTCATACACATATATGATGGTAAAATCTTCATATTTGCTTTGACACATCTAAGGAGGCTGAGATTTTTTTCAACAGCAATTCAGTTCAAAACACATTACTGAGTATCACCCATACTCAATAGTTTCCTGTCCTGTGAAGGAGAATGACAGAATCTTAAGTATTGACAGGGTGGAAGGGTTTCAACAGGAACCACTTCTGAGCTGTTATGGTAATAAATCAGATTTGTGTAATTTTCTCAAAATAGAAAATAACCTCACAACATCCATCTGAAAAATTAAGATCACAAAAAGAGGAAGACAGAGGAAGATGCAAAACTGTCTGAGCAGTCACAAACCTTAAAAATTAATTACTAAATGTAAAAAAAGAATTTCAGTATATCTGTTTCATATAACCAGGTTAGCCTGATTGTGAGTTACCAAATGAGAAATGTTCATAGGACAGACAGATTTCTAGCCTTTTACCTAAAGAAAACAATGTCACTAAGCTACAGTGAGATCTTTCATCTTTGGCAGAAACAATATGTATAGTTCTTAAGAAAGTAGGCTCTGGAGTTCATTTTAGTTTTAATCCTATAACTACTACCAAATCTGTAACCTTGGCCAAATCACTCAACCTGCAAAATGTGAATATTAATATTTACACTACAAAGTTGTCACAAATTACATAACATAATGTGTG
This sequence comes from Odocoileus virginianus, assembly GCF_023699985.2. NCBI lineage: Eukaryota > Metazoa > Chordata > Mammalia > Artiodactyla > Cervidae > Odocoileus > Odocoileus virginianus. The sequence continues at coordinate 1,879,247 of NW_027224332.1, forward strand.
CTAAAGTTTATAATAGCATCTGGCATATAACAAACTCTCAACCAAAACGATAACGAAAAAAAGAAAAAAGTTGGAAGAATCACATTTACCATTTTCAAAACTTAGCACAAAGCTACAGTTACCAAAACAGTGTGATACTAGAAAAAGGACAGACATATAGAACAACGGAGTAGAATTGAGAGCGCAGAAATATACCCGTACATTTATGGCCAATTGCTCTTCCATGGGGGTGCCAAGACCATTCAATGGGGAAAGAATAATTTTTTTCAACAAGTGGTGCCAGGAAAACTAGGTATCTACCTACAGCAGAATGAAGTTGAACACCTTCCTCACACCACATATAAAAATTAACTCAAAACATCAATGACTAAGATATTAGAGCTAAAACCACAAAACTCTTACAGAAGACATAGAGATAAATCTTTATAATGTTGGATTTGGCAATAAATTTTTAGATATGACATTAAAAGCATGAGCAACAAAAGAAAAAAACAGATTTGACTTCATCAAAATTTAAAAATTTTTTCTGTACATAGGACATTATCAAGAAAATGAAAAGACAGCCCACAGAAAGGGAGAAAACATCTGCAAATCATATATCTGATACAAAGCTCTAGTAAATGGCACAGTTAGTTCATCCAGAATACATAAAGAATTCTTACAACTCAACAACAAAAAGACAAACAACCCAATTTATGGGAAAAGGACTTGAATAGACATTTTATCCAAAGAAAATATATAAATTACAAGCAAGCACATAAAAAGATGCTCAGCATCATTAGTCATTAGAGAAATGCAAATCAAAACCACAAGATGCCACTTCACACCACAAGGATGGCTATAATAAAAAACAAAAAAGGAAAATAACAAGTACTGGTGAAGATGGAGAAATTGGAATCCTTATACATTGCTGGTGGGAATATAAAATGGTGCAGCCACTATGGTAAACATTTTGGGAGTTCCTCAAATAGTTATAGAATTACCATATGACTTAGAAATTCCACTCCTACATATACACCCAAAAAAATTAAAAGCAAGTACTCAAATAAATACATGAATACACATGTTCATAGTAGCACCATTCACAATAACCAACAGGTAGAGACAACCCAAGTATCTATTAACTGACAACTATAAACAAACTGCAGTATATACGTACAAAGAAATATTATTTAGCCACAAAAAGGAATGACATATTGATATATGTTACTACACAGATGAACCTCAAAAATGTTGTGCTAATGTTTTATAGGCTAGACAAAAAGACTACATATTGTATTATTCTACTTATGTGAAATATCTACAATGGATAAACCCATAGAGACAGAAAGCAGATTAGTGGGTACCAGGGGCTGGGGGCAAGGGAGAATAAGTGTTTGCTTAATGGGTACAGAGTTTTATTCCCGAACAATAAAATGTTTTGGAACAGAATAAAGATGGTGGTTATAAAACACTGGGAATGTACTAAATGGCACTGAATTGTTCACTCTATAAAGATTAACTTCATGTTATGTGTAGTTTGCCTCAATAAAAATTTGAGTATGAATTATATCTAGAAAATATTTAACTTTAGTGAGAACATTAATGATGATTAGAAAAAAATGGAAAAAATATAACCCTCCAATAAGTGTTAGCTATTTTTTAAAATCTAAGGTTTTGCCCAATACAACACTGAAATAGTATAATTTAAAATATGATCGCCCTTTCCAGTGCGCCTTTTAAGGCTGACGCAGTGCCTTAAGAGGCTAACACAGGAGGGTAAAGAAAGTCTCCATAAAACCCAGAGAAGAGATTTTTAGAACTCCTCTCTGGATCCTGTCTGGAGTCACAACTGAACCGGAAGATTTTAAGTCTTAGCACTTACTAGTATGTGTATAGTTAATACCAAAGTCATTAAATTTAAACTTGACCTTTGGTTTGACAATAAAAAAAAAATAATAATAAAAAATAAAATAAAATAAAATATGAGTGCACTGGTAAGCAGGGCATCTGCTCTTCCATGTCAGAGGATTCAGACAGTGAGACACATAAAGCTTCCTAATTCTGGGCTTCTTCAATCTGGTGCTTCGTATGTTCTGACAGTCCTCTCATCTGTGGTAAAACGGTAATGAGCAGGAAGACCTAGATAGAATTGGATGCTAGCTATTGTCTATTCAAAAGCTGGCCCACACCTTGGAAGGAGAAAGCTGACTATATGCAAAGATGAATAAGAGATCTCTTTCTCTGTTGCAAACTGCAAATTCTATTCCTTATAGCCAGCCACAGATACCTGAAGTACAGAAATGAAATTGTAAGAACATTGTATTAGTCCAGAAACCAACATATTTTTAGATATTTAATATAGGAAAAGGGCCAAAAAGCAAGGATTATTGAATGAATTATTACTGAATATTGGTTAAATATTTGAGGGAAATTTTTCATTTGGTTCCTCACCTCATAGTTAGTGTGAGTTACTCTGTTGTGCCCGACTCTGTGCAACCCCATGGACAGTCACCCACCAGGCTTCTCTGTCCATGAAATTTTCCAGGCAAGAATGCTGGAGTGGGTTGTCCTTCCCTTCTCCAGCCTCGTCTCATCTTGTGGGACAAAATAAATTCCAAGTAGATTAAGAATTCAATGTAAAGCGCTTACCAAGTGGTTCAGTGATAAAGAATCCTCAATGCAGGAGACACAGGTTTCAATCCCTGATCCAGGAGGATCCCACATGCCACGGAGCAGCTAAGCCTGTGTGCCACAACTACTGAGCCTGTGCTCTAGAACCCAGGAGCCACAACTACTGAAGCCCATGCACCCTAGAGCCTGTGCTCCACAACAAGAGAAGCCACCGCAATGAGAAGCCTGTGCACCGCAAATGAAGAGCAGCCGCCACTCTCCGCAACTAGACAAAAGCCCATGCAGCAAGAGAGACTCAGCACAATCAAAACAATAAATATTTTTTAATAAAAAATAAATAAAAATTTTAAAGAGAATTCAATGTAGAAAGAAAGAGGGGGTGGGGGTAGGATGGAAAGTAAGAGCCTTAGGGAAAATTTTTTTATTGTACTTGGATGCTTATTTGCTCTCTGAATGAGGAAAGACTTTCTAAGTCTTTGTGCGTTGCTTTTCAGCCTCCGAACTTTTGTCCAGTCACCCTCTCCACCCAGAAGAAAGTCCATCCCTTCCATCACATACCTCACTCTATCCTGCTGCTGCTGCTAAGTCGCTTCAGTCATGTCCCAACTCTGTGCGACCCCATAGATGGCAGCCCACCAGGCTCCCCCATCCCTGGGATTCTCCAGGCAAGAACACTGGAGTGGGTTGCCATTTCCTTCTCCAATGCATGAAAGTGAAAAGTGAAAGTGAAGTTGCTCAGTCGTGTCTGATTCTTCTCAACCCCATGGACAGCAGCCTACCAGACTCCTCTGTCCATGGGATTTTCCAGGCAAGAGTACTGGAGTGGGTTGCCATTGCCTTCTTCTAAGAAATATGACATCACCATAAAAACATACACTATATTATGCAATCATTAAGATGAAATCTATAAAAGAAAATACTTACATTTACATAAAATATTTTAGACATGGGAAACAAATTGCATGTCCAGTATAATTTCATTTATGATAGTGAATTGGCATAACTATGCAGATAAAAAATGCACATACCACACAACTCAGCAATTCCAACCCTAGAAATTTGTCCTCGGTAATTTAGAGCAGGAATTCTATGCATGCAAGATATTTATTGTAGCATTGTATGTAATAGCAAAAGGCTGAAAACAACTCAATGGTACATCAAATCATTTAGGATTCAGATATAAAATGAAATATAATCCAACCAGCAAAAAAAAAAAAAGAAAAGTACAGAAAAAAAAAAGGTCTAAGTATACTGATATAGGACAATATTTAAAATCTGCTGTGGAAAAAAGCAAGGTCTAGAAAAGAATGAATAGTACATTAAGATTTGTACTGAGACAAAGGAGGCGTTGATACTTTACAAATGTGTTTGTATAAAAATATACACCATTGCCAAAAGACCACCAAGGAAATCACTAAGAAATTGCCTCTGATAGTCAACTAGATGACTGGAGCAGGGAGAGAGAGAAGGAGGGACACTTACTTTTGACTATATTACCTCTTCTACTATTCACATTTTTAACCATTCAAAAATAATTTTAAGATGAAAGATGTCAAAATTTACAATTATGAAGCATATAAACTAGTGGGGAAAATGACCAAAGAAATTGTCCTAGAGTTTCCATAGACTTGAATCCCTAAATGGTGGGATCAAGGGTGACAATACTTTTTCTTCTGCACACTTTATTTTTCATTTACTTCACACTGAGAATGTATGGCTTTCATAACCAAAAAAAATTAATGTGGATTCAGATGATAGATTTTAAGAAGATCACATCCTGGTGCAGTCCCCTGAAGCCTATTTAATCCTTATGTAACTGGGGAATAGCCCTTATCCACAAGGCAGATGGTAGAAAACAAAACTGTCACAATTTCAGTAATAAAAACTGAAGGCAAAGTTGAATAAAACCACTCAGATAATGGTAGAAAGGGTCTGTGAAGATCCCAAGGCATTTTTCGGCACTTTCCCTAATTTTCACTTCAAGAACTATAATTTTCCTTTTTCTTTAAGAGGCACTTCCCTGATCCAATCTGACTCTCCTCAACTTTACTTGAAGGATTTTTTGGTTCCCAATTTTTAAAAAAAAGAAAGAGAGGGGGGAGCAAAGGGAGGATATGCAGGGTCAGAGGAAAGAGGAGAGCTGGCCAACCATGGACCTGGCAGAGGTGGAGTCACCTGCCTGATGCCAGGGGAGATGGGAAAGAAATGGTGAGGACGAGGTGATAGTTCTGGGTGTGGGATGCCAGATGTTGGCCTTTGTTCAGGACATTTAAATCGTTGTTCAAATCATACTACGTTGAGGGATGAAATGGGCACAGGAGGACCTGAATGAAAATGAGGAGAGAAATGAGGAGAGAAGAGGGCATTGGTGGGGACAGTTCTATAAACAGGTCTGCCTTAGTTGGTTATTTGTAAAAATACTATAACTACTGAGAGACTCTATGTCCAGAATTAAAATAAATTTGAGGTTCTTCTTTGCTCATTTGACTTGTTTTGTTTTGTTTTGTTTTTTCATTTGACTTGTTATTAGCTTTCTTATCATGAACAACCATGTGTAACAACATAAACAAATTAATTCTGGAAAGTTGTTTTTAGAAAAAACAATTTTTTTTAGTTTAACTTCCCTGAGTGGAAAAACAGGTAGTAGCTTAGTTACTAATATTCCCAGCCCTCCTGATATGCAAAGGTTTGCTGTCATTGTTTCTTGACAATGCCCCTGGTCTCTCTGCTTCCTTTCCTTCCAAGTACCTAGGAGTCTTGGTATTACAAATGGATCAGGTCTTTGGAAAAATAAGTGTCTAAGAGAACAACATCGAAACATGTATATTATCTAGGGTGAAACAGATCACCAGCCCAGGTTGGGTGCATGAGACAAGTGCTCGGGCCTGGTGCACTGGGAAGACCCAGAGGGATCGGGTGGAGAGGGAGGTGGGAGGGGGGACTGGGATGGGGAATACATGTAAATCCATGGCTAATTCATTTCAATGTATGACAAAAACTACTGCAATGATGTAAAGTAATTAGCCTCCAACTAATGAAAATAAATGGGAAATAAAATAAAATAAAATAAAATAAATAAACCAAAAAAAAGAAAAATAAGTGTCTAGCTATAATATGTGAACAGCATCATTGTTTTTAAGTGTTTGCAAACTTTGCAATTCAATTTTTAAGTTCAGATGAAGTATTTAAAATAGCATAGGGACTTCCCTGCAGGTCCAGCAGTTAAGACTCTGCACATCCAACGCAAGAGACATGGGTTTAATCCCTGGTCAGGGAACTAAGATCTAACATGCTGCATGGCACGGCCAGAGTAAAAATTTAAAAGAAAAAAAAATTTAATTAACATTAAAAACTTTTCATTAGTTTTAAAAAGCATATTTTATAAACATGATACTTTTTAACTTTTTGAAAAGTAAAACACCCTACAAATGTAAATATATTTTAATGTTCCATGTTCAGATAATAATGAATAATGACTAAAATTCAGAACAATATATTTTCCAGAAATTGCAGACTTAAATTCTCTGGTTACCATTAACATTGTGACTGTGTTTTTCTTAATGCCTGAAATAACATCTAAACAAAGGGCAGCTGCTTCAGGCAAAATCACATTTGGGTGATTTTAAAGACCTTAATGAGATCAGGTAATTGCTTGGTGAAGCTAAAAATTTTACCTTCAATTAACTAATCAAAAGCACCATACATCATTGTAACTGTCTCACTCCCTTCCACCTACATACCATCAACTCAATATATGGGAGGCAGGTGTCTAAGAAACCACTTCCTCTGGACCGCTAAACCTGCATTCACAGGCCATTTTTTAAACATTTATTGAATAAGTCTGCCCAATTTACAATTAATGGAAAGTCTGTAGCAATGCAGATTCCAGAAGCAGCTAAGGAAAGCTAAAACCTTGAAGCAGAATATGAAGCAAACACATTTTATTTTCCTTCTACATTTGTTTCTTTGCAAGTCATGAACTACTTTAAGAAAACACTTAAAAAACATTTGCATTTCTTGCTTCCATTTGCTAAACGGATGATGCTGATAAAAAACAGTAGCAATAACAGACTACCCCCAAATAGTCTCATTTTTCAGTAAACGAGATACATTTTAAATGAAACTCTTGATTGAAACTGAGAAGTGTGAATTGGAAATTGAAATGAAATCGCCAAATCTAAGGGAAGGATGGCCAATATAAACCCACAGAAGCACTTCCTCTTAAAATTCATGTCCGTAACAGGGTGAATATCTTCTTTCAGTGCTTATTTAAAGCACTAAACAGACCTAAACATGTCCTCCCCCCACCCATGACCAAGCCCAGCAAAGACTCTCTCCTGTACTTGCAGCCTTCATTGTGCTTTCTGTTGTGTGCCTGGAGCCATCCAGGGAAGCTGTTTCTGACGGCCAAGGAATAGGAAATACAATCAGTGTGCAAGGCTTGGGGAGGGGGGAAATGTCTCTCCTTTCCGTTGGGGAGGGCACGTGGTTTTCACTTTCATTCTGTAGTACAATATTTATAAAATGTTACTGCATGAAAAACCCAGTGCTAGATGTTGGGGGCCCCATAGTAAGCCGTTGAGCTGTTCTGCGTTCAGAGGCCCTTGTGGGACATGCATCAGTGGATCAGATGGAGATATATAATGATACTAAACAGGTTATATAGTGGGAACACCAAATAATATGGGCCTGGGGTAGATTTTTGTTTAACATTTTGAAAAATATAAAGCGTATTTTACAATATTCCTTTCCCCCCAAAAAACTAGAAGGTGTTCCAGTTTATTAGCTTCTTGTGTAACAGAAAAATGTGCTATACACACAGAAACCGAACATCCCCTATACTGTGTGGTAATCCCTTCCAGAATTAATGCTGGACTTGAATTAAGGCAAAAAGATTACAGTAAATGAAAACTCTCAACTATCTTCTTACAGCTAGAATTAGACTTGGCTTGATAGCTCCTCAAGGGTGAAGAAGTGAAGAAAGTACACACACTGTAACTGCCTGGGGCTAGAAGTGATGCCAACTTTGTTGTTGTTTAGTCACTAAATCATGTTCAGCTCTTTTGAGACCCCGTGGACTGTACATCACCAGGCTCCTCTGTCCATGGGATTTCCCAGACAAGAATACTAGAGTGGGTTGCCATTTTCTTGTCCGAGGCACAACAGATTAAATGAGGAAGTTCACATTACACAACACTGATCGGTACAGTAATTGAGGTCTTGGGCTTAACTTCTCAGTGATAGTTTCCTCATCAGGAAAACGGCAACAACAGCATCCACCTCAGAGGATCTTTGTGAGAATTAAATGATAAACGATATGTGAAGGACTCCTGTAATATTTAATGCATAGTAAGTGCTCAGTATATGTTCATTCTTTCATTAATTCATTGAACACATACTGTGGAGCACCTATTACGTGTCAGGCTGGAGACCAACAGCGGTAGACAAAACACAAAAATTCCTATGCCTGTGGCAATACCATCTCAATAAGAGACAAATAAGTAATAAATAAGTAAGTTGAAATATTATATCCATTTGTAATAAGGGAAACAGAGAACAGTAAATTGTGAGAGGGGAATAGGGAAGAGGGAGTTGTGATTTTAAATAGCAGGCCAGGGAAGGCCAAGCCTGAGGGAGGTGAGGGAACCAGCCAGGAGACAATCTGAGGAAGGAGAGTTCCAGATGGAACAAAGTGCAAAAGCAAAGAGATCTGTGTGTCTGGAAGGGGAGAATGCAGTCCACAGTCCCTTTTCCAAAATGCTGGAACCCAAACACCTCCAAAGATTCTGGTCTTACTTATTCCCTGACCTCCTTCCCTTCCAAATCTATGAACATAATTCTCTCTCTCCCTAGACCAGCCCTCCATTTACTTTTCTTTTTTTAATTTATTGATGTTTAATTGAAGGACAACTGCTTTACAATATTGTATTGGTTTCTGCCATACATCAACATGAATCAGCCATAGGTATACATATGTCCCCTCCCTCTTGACCCTCCCTCCCACCTCCCACCCCATCCCACCCCTCTAGGTTGTCACAGAGCCTGGTTTGAGTTCCCTGCATCATACAGCAAATTCCTACTGTATCTATTGAGATGGATGAACCTAGAGCCTAGTATACAGAGTGAAGTAAGTCAGAAAAACAAATATCGTATATTAAGCATATACAGGGAATCTAGAGAGATGGTGCTGATGAATCTATTTGCCCGGCAACAATGGAGATGAAGAGAGAGCACAGACTTGTGGACCCAGGCGGGGGAAGGAGAGAGTGGGACAAATGGAGAGAGTAGCGTGAAAGCATATTCACTACCTCCATTTACTTTTCTCTGCGTTAGAACCTCCAGAAGCCTCTGTCAAGGCATCCTGTGCCTACACCTTCTTGCACCACCTCCTGGGCAGCTCCACTCCCCACCCACCCTCCCCCAGTGCACAAGTGCCTGACCCCTGAGGACACAAGTATTATCTTTTTATTATTATTATTATCACTATTATGGCTTTTCCTGGCTTAAAAAAAAAAAAAGCTGAATTAAAACATCTGTCCTTGGAGGGATGAGGGCAATGTATTAGGACTCTGGCAGCATTGCCCTAAAACTCAGGATTTCCACCTGAAAGCTTAATTTTTCTGTATTGGAAGAAAATCTTAGCCCTGATTGTGAGATCTGAAGAATTGAGACGGATAGTTTTATGTTAATGGGGAAATAAATGAATGAGGAAGGGTAGCCTTGAGATGGAGGAAGAGGGAATAAATAAAAAGAAGTGGAGGTGGGAGGTGAAAAGGGATTGAGGACACAAACTGTTAAAAGTAAACTGTAAACAGGTTTAATGGAGACAAACTCAGTTTGTCTGTCTGAGTTTGTCTCAGGCATTTCTCAGTTCTGCAAGTATCTACGAATGGTGGGGGAAGGGGGCGAGGATGGGGTTACCGTTAATCCTTTCTTGTCCTAGTGTTATGGAGTGCTGAGATTTTTTTAACTTTTAAGATTTTTAATGATACCAAACTCTTCCAAATTAGAAAAAAACATTAATTTTTTTAAAATGTTTTTTAAGTGAGCAATGATTTACTAGCTGTCATCTGAAAATCGCTTGAAATTGGTAGTGACTTTTTTTAGAAGTAGCCACACACGAGAAAGCGTTCGGACGCTTCGAAAACCTCTTAGCTATCGCCGGATGCGCCAAAGTCAAGATCCTCCGCAGACAGGAAATGCCTTTGCCAGCCCCAAGGTCTCCTCCCTGCGGCCCACTCTATTGTCTGGAGAGATTTGTGTACATCCGACTGAGGAGGTTTCCCGCCTGCAACTGCGAATCAAAGAGCTGCCTCAAAAGAACGGACTCAGTGGGGGCTTTCTAGCTCTCCTGGCTGACACCTGGCGCCCACTGTGTGCCAGGTACTGATGCCTCCGCTCAGGTGAGCCGCTTACCTCCCCGAGGAACTGAGGCTGCCAGTTCAGCCCAAGGCCCCCAGCCAGCAAGGGAGGTGGAGGGGATTCGACTGCCTTACTTCCATTCCTGCTCTTATCCGCTTGGGTAAGATTCCTGAGAAGGGTTGCCCACAGCTACGTCTGAAGGGGCAGACTACATCGGTTCTGTGGAGTTTAGATGTCAGATATTTTGGTCGGTGGGAGGAATCTCCAAAGTGTTTCTCATTTGGATTCAACAACAATATCAACAAAAAATGTGTTAAGGGATAAAAATCAGGTTAGAGAGATTCCAGCTGGAATTTCATGAAACCCAAAGAGATGAAAAGTAAATGTTAGTACAATATCTGGTTGTTTTTACTACAAGATACTGAGCTCCTAACTAATTAGAAGCATCCTGAGTGATTGTGTGGTTTTCCAAATTTTGTCCCATGTTGTCAGAATTCACATAAATATCACCTCTAGTCGCAGATTTAGAGGATCATTGATCATTAGATTAAGAAAAAAAAAATCAAAAAGGGTGAGTTTTTTAGTTCCTGCCGTCTTCTACAGGGTAGTATAACTGGAATGGGAATTTTGTTAAGTGTGTTCTGTCCCCAGCTAAATGCATTTCCCCCAAGTCTAGATACATTTTCTTAAATCTCTGCCCTGCCCCCATTAACTAAAATGAATATTCACAGCAATGAAACCACACACAAAAAAAGGTTGCCAGAAGTGTTGAAAGAGAATAGGTACTTTCACTATCAGAGATGGTTTCCTCTTTTCCCACAAGATGTCTTATCAGCTTTCACCCTGAGAAAACCATAAAAAGTAAGAAAAAGAAACCTTATGCAATAGTTCTCTAAATAAAATACTACACAGCAAGCTAGTCATCCCTAAAAGTGATGTTGTTTAAAGAGTCAAAGTACATCATCCAACAAAATCAATATCCTATTAAGTTAGGAAGGGTTCTGAATATCAAAGACTGATGAACTGAATAACTTAAAGTATAAGTACATGACCCAGGGGATTAATCACACACTGTCATGATGAAATTAGGGCAATTCTTCCAATCATTAACGTTTTGCTTACAAAATGTGCTTTTCTGTTTGTCTTTCTGCTAAATGATAACCGTTTTCAAGTTGAATCTCCTGATAAAAAGAGTTAAAAACAAGACAGGAGTTGTGCTGTAAAGGTCATACATGCTGCTTCAACATGAAATAGCCAAAAGACAAACAAATGAAAAATGCCTGGATTGTAGGAAGAATTTGTAAATATTCATTGGCAATCTGCAATGGGACACTTTAGAAAATAGTTAATGCCAACCTGTGTCCTGGGAATACTGTACTTCCTTCACGTAACACACTCTGGATTGTTAAAGACATATTTAGATTCAGAATAGGAGCAACCTGAAGAGAACTGGGAATAGCTTTAAATTGGAAAATGGCCTGGTTTCAGGTATTGTCTACTTTAAAGTGAGAATTCCACTCCTCAATTTTTCTATTGTCAATCAATACATAAGCCTTTATTTCTCAGCTTGATAGTCACGATACAGTTATTCTCAAGAATAAATATTAACCAGAGGTTATCTCCAGGAGCGAAACACACACACATACTGATTTCAGGACTGCTTTAATTCAATATTAGGCCCACAAGACTCCTGGTCTCCCCAAACTCAAATACAGTCAGTCCTCTTTTCAAATGAGACTGACTATGACCTTTGAAACTTTTGATGAAACCTGTCAGGCAGGGTCAGGGAGCCTGGAACTTGACTGCTGAGGAGAAAGGAGACCCTCTGGCTGGATATCTACTCTGAGCTCCAACAGTGAGAACGGAGTTGGGAATTGGGAGGGTGGGGAAGGTCTGGTAGCGGTCCTGTAGGTCAACTAGACCATCTTCATTCAACAGATGAAGAAACCGAGGCCAAAAATCTCCCACTGAAATCCTTAAGCTTCCAGGCCAAGGCATGCCTGTCTGCTTCAGAACCCAGGACAAATGTTCTCAGAAATTAAAAATTCACAGGTAATTCCAGGGGCCTTCCTGCAATCTCAGGTGCACTGACTTTTTCACTCTCTTCACCTGAGTGCTCATGTCTGGGAACTACAGCCCTGGTCAAGCCAGGCCAGGGCAGAGTCAATCCTTCACAGGACCTCAGCCCAGAGGCATCCAAGTCCACAAAAACTAGAGACCTCCAAGGAGGATCAGGCTAGAGGAAGAGATTTCTGGCCTCTCCCCTCACGGTTCTCTGCTCATCCTTTTCCTGGAATGTCAGGAACTTGGTGGCTCAGTTAGGCAAGCAGCTGAACTGGCAATACCTGGGTCAGTCAGAAACCTCTGCCCACCCTTCTTCTCAGCCCCATACCCACCCTCCGCTCAGCACTTCATTCCTCCCCAGCTCACAATACCTCTTCCTCAGCCCTGCTCCCTTCTCAACCATCGACCCATCTTCCGTTTCCCTACTCCTCAAAGCTGCCAGTCTCCTGCTCCCTCAAGGGCAGGAACTGTCGGGAGGAGGGGAGCAGGAGAAAGGGCGAGGGGGGATCACGGGTTTCACCTGCTTCCTCCACACAAGAAGTGCCTTGGAACCCCCTGACCAGCAGCTTGGACAGCACCTGGGTACTTGTTAGAGGGCAAATTCCCTGACCCATCCCAGACCTACTCAAATCAGAAAGTCTGGGGATGGCGTGGGCAACGAGTCCCAACAAGGTCCGCGGGAGACTCTGAAGCTCACTGGAGTGAGAACCGTTGTCTTGGCACACACTACTTTTCCCCCATCGCGCCTCCCGGCCAGGGCCCCCCAGCCCTCTAAGTGGACCCCCAACCTGGACTCGGCCGCCAAGGGATGACGCACGTTGACTCAGGCGGGTCAAGGACGGCGGCCCCGCCGGCCCCGCGAGCCAAGGTGAATCGATGGTGCTCCGCTGCGGCGGCGCAGCTGCTCTTCCCGCCGCCTGGCGAGTCCAGGGCTCGCGTCTGCAGCGGGCCTTCCCCGCTGCTCCAGACACACTCAACACACACTCACACTCAGCCCCCAGCGAACCCTAGATGTGGGAAAGGCCCACATCTACCTTCCAGGTGCTCGCCACCGGTCACCGCCCAGAACTGCCTTCCTGAGACGCCAGAAGCCGAGACACACACCTCCAGACGCTCCAGACGCCCCTGCACCCGACCCCGCCCCAGCCCCAGCGCCCAGCCAAGCACCCCAGGCGCTGTAAGATAAGGGGTGGGTTTGTTCAAATCCAAGAATGAGAGGTTCAACAAGGTCAGTCGTCCTGCCAACATATTTATTTTATAGACAAGTTACTCATTTTTTTTTTTTAAAAACACATTTTGGCCATTTTTTTTTACAGTTAACAATTATATATACACACGTTATAAACATTGTTTAATATAAAACATATCTACAATCTACTTACATTTAATTAACCTGCTACTTCTAGTTCATCTGTGATTAAATTTAGTCACTGATGAGTCAGTTTCTCTGCTTGAACTGGACTGTACTATCCCCTTAACACTTCAGTCAAACAGGTACTAAGTGATAGGGCAAAACAAGCATTTAAGGATTAACAACTATGTATATCTTTATGAAAAAAGATACATACATCCCCGAGACAAGAACTCAGAGATAGCTTTGGATTTAAGGCAATACTATAAGAATGTAATGTGTAAGTAACATTTTCTTTAAAATATTCCAAGGCTGCCTGAATTGGGGGCCCCCTTTCCAAGGCATACCTCTGGATCTGGGATGCTCCTTTGCTTCTCCTTTCACTAGGATGTAGAAACCGATTATAGAAAAGCCATTCAAGAAGCTCCTATTAAAATCTTTAAAGTTATAACTTAAAAATTTAACCAAAAAGTTCAAAATTACTTTTTATAAATAGAAAAAACAATTTTTTTTTTTTTAAAAAGGGGGTGAATTTAATCAGGGACGAGTAAATCATTCAATCTAAAATCAGTATACAAACTATTTAAGTCAAAATTAAGGTTTCCATGTGAGTTTGTTATTTAGTCAGTGCACCAAATATTTTAGAGATTTCCAGAATACCAGAAAATTGATTCTCTCTCTCATATAGTTTTCAGGTTCATCCAAGGAGATTTCCTGTAGCAAATCCCAGTTTTCCGAACACACCAATGTCAGTGGTCATCATCCAGCATTAAAATAGCCTTTATCGCCCTCAATGTCCACTTCCTGATCAGAATCCTCTGAAATCTCTGATTCAAGGTCTTCCTGGGAGACAGGGGAGGGTGAACACTGAGAGCTATCCAAAGCACCTTTATTCTGTTCACTAGGCAAGTCTTGCCTCTGGTCGCAAGAATTGTCCAAACTTTCCAGTTCTTCTTTTTTATTGTTTTGAGGGTTCTCCTAAAAAGAGGATGAAATGGAGATTGGTGGGATGATGAAATATGGAGAAATGAGAGATATAAATCAAATATCTTTTCATCTTCCATCATCTTTTTTAATTTTTAGTTTATCAAGTGCTTTCAGGTATAATATTTTTATTCAGAAAATACATAGTTATGCTTCTTTCTCACTTGGAAGGTAAAGTTCCTGTCATATCAGAGAACAATTATACTCTTCTTGCCAGATAAGAACAACTAACCACAAATATAACTGTAAATGTACTATGTCAAATGAATACTTAACTCCAGCCCAGACCTATGGTATCAAGGTTCTTAAAAGTTTAGGAAGAAAAAGAAATCAGATAACTACAGATACACACCATCTTTATTCTTCAAATATTTAAACCTTACCAATTAACAAAAGTCTTTTAGACATTTAAAAAATATGAATGCTAAATAATGCATTAAGGATAAAGTCTCAAAATTATTAGACTGAATTGTTTTTTATGCATTTTCTGGACTAAGTTTACAAACATATACACACATAAATATGTATAGCAAGTTACATAATCATGGCTAAGAAAAATGCAGAATTGGAAGAATGTTGCCAATTGAAAAGGGAGACAAATATAATGTACTTAAAATCTGGAGGAAATTTCTTGAAAATATTCCCTTATTACATAGAAATCACTATTTTTAAAGTCCCTGATAAACTACCTCTGACCAAGAGCTAAGTAAGTTAGTAAATTTTTAATCCTGTTTTTGTCTAAAATGCACATAAATACTAAGGAAAACTATGATATACTGCTAAAGTTTTTTTTTTTCCTAAAGCAAGACTACAGAATAATAGATTTACCAAGCTTACAACTATGTGATAAGTTACAAGGCTCAGATATTGAGAGGAAACTCGAAATTTTAAAAATTGTGTTAGAATAATGAAATTATAGGAATTTTGTTTTCAAGTGTTTTTTATAACATTGTTTTTAATGGGAAAGTTATGACTGCTAAATTTAAAAATGCATACTGCTTTCAATTTCCCTATCCATTTAAAAAAATTTTGTTATAAACTAAACTACTAAGTGAAAAATTCAGCATTTGTCAGATAACTTTGGAGAAAATATCAGGTTAGGACATCAAAAACAAATCTTTAGCTCTAAGTCAACAGAGCTTCTTTAAAAACTGAATTAGCCTTTACTTTTTATCACATATTACGTAACAAGGTCACTGGAAGAAAGATTGTTAGAAAGTTTATGCTACTTTCCAAACAGGCTTGGATAGTGCTGTTTTTATATTCATTTTAAGAGCTAGAATTAGAGGGAAAATAATTTTTAAACTCTTTGATATTGAATTCTTCTAAAAATCAGTGCAAACAAGACTTAAAGGTGTTTATTTCCTTATATTTACCCTTGAGCTCTGCCTGGTTTTATTATGGCTGTGTAAATAAAAGAAACAATTTTCTCCCAAAGATAACTGCTTAAGTCATTTACTGTCAATTACTTTATCTTTCCTGCGTTAATTAGATAAACAACATATGGGGTTTATAAAACAATTAGCTGGGAGTTTTACTAGCCAGTGTGTGAAAACCCAAGCATAATTGATATAGGAACTGCATTAGGTGCTTTTAGCATTACTGCCGCCTGAACAACTCATCCTGAATTTCAGCAGGACTATTTGCCTTTTTAATCAAGGTGAAGAGGTTAAATAGTCCCTCAAATGACTTTTGCATACAACCTACAACAGGCCCCGCATTGAGATAACATGGTAAAAATATTTATTTCCATAGAAACAGAACCATGTCAATACCTGTTTTAGTCTTCTCCATTTAGCCCGTCGATTCTGAAACCAGGTTTTGACCTACAGAAAAGACAGAAAGAAAACTTGCCACAAGTCCAGAATCCCGAGGGACCTGGGGAGGGAGAAGTTCAGGAGCTTCCGAGCCAAACAGCTGCCGGCGGCCTCACTGTCTCTCTTCGGCCCCGAGACCCCGGCCCGCGGCCCGCGGCGCGACTCACCTGCCTCTCGCTAAGCTGCAGCATCTTGGCCAGCCGCTTCCTCTCGGGCGGGGAGAGGTATTTCTGGGTCTCAAACTTCTTCTCCAGCTCGATGGTCTGGTCGTTGGAGAACCTCACCTGGCCGCCTTTCCTTTTATGCAGAGGCCTCTGCAGGAAAGGGCTCCAGAGCAGGGGTTTGCCTGCGGGCCAGAGCGTCTGGGTTAGAGGCGGCCCCGAAGCAGCCCGGCCCGCACTGGGGGTGACAAAGAAGGGGAACGGAGGCTTCTGACCATTCAATCAGACACATTCACATACACCCGTTGAGACCCGGACCCAACAGGCTCCCACCAATACACATCACACCCCGAGACCCAGGAACATCCAAAGTCACACACCTACACTGCATATGCACGAAGATCACGTTCATATGCCCACACACCCACACACCCATCACACCCAGGGCTAGATACAATCATTTTGATCCCCCAAAGAACATCGACTACAGGCTGAGCTTAAAATACCATAACCTCTTTAACCAGTGGCTCTCAGAATGTATACACAACTAACTTTTTTAGCCTAGAGGACCTGCAGAGGGGTCCTCTCCCTTGGTGAACCATACTTTCCAAAGACCCGTGTGCGCGTTACGTTGGGGGGAGAGGGTCTGTCACACTAGCCAAAGCGTCGCTGCCAGGGGCCGGCGGTCTCGCCACCAGGGAAGCCCTCTGGCTCAGGCGGTGGATGTCAGTGGAGCTTCCAATCCTGGCCGGAGGGCGCAGGGCCCCCTCTGATTTCACACCCGGCCGGCGGGGGCGGCCAGTTAAAGCCACCCCGTGGGCTATGGCAACATTTCCGCCAATGTGTTTCCTGTTGGTCTATCTCGAAAAACCCTTTGCTTCCTCCTGCGTAGTCCCGAGGAAACCCAGGGCGCGCTGCGTGAAAACGTTTGCCCCCAGGCTCGCCCGACAGAGGGTCTCCCTCCGGCCCCAGCAGGCGAACAGAGCCACAACGGGCCTGCAGCATCAGACCTTCGAGGATGGAATAAAAAACACAGTAACTTAAAAAAAAAAAAAACACACACACACACACACACTAAAATATAATTCCCCCGAAAGTCTCTAGAGCGATGAGAAGGGAAGGTGGAGAACTGAACGAGGGGCCACACCATAATACTGATTACACTAAAAAGTCAGTTAATTAAAATGTCAGTTATCTCCAGGGTGCCTACATAAGCTGCCAATAACACAGAGTAGACTTAAAAGCCTGGTGGGCCAAGGCAAGGAGTCGCGTTTTCTGTACCGGAGGCTTCAGAAGCCCGGAGGCCCCAAGGGCCACGGGGCGCGGATCACAGGTGGCTCATTTCTTAGGCCGCGCACTGAGCGGACACGTCCCGCAAACTTCGTTCGGCTAACGTTCCCTACTCCAAAGACGGGTGGTCAGTCAGTCCGTCTGTCCGTCGGTTTGCAGGTCTGCGCTAAACGCTTTGAAAGCGGGCAATGGTTTGTTTTTTTTTTTTTTTTTTTTGCGAGATTTTGCTTACGTCAGGATTCAGACTGGTGCAAAACAGCCTCAAAAAAAAAAAAAAAAAAGGAAGCAACTGGTTATTTTAGCTGCCATAAAGTCACATCCCACACAGAGGAAATGAACAATATCAGAAAAACGGATCCCGGCTATCAGAAGTCGAGTGTTTCCTGAATTTGTCTGTATTGAGGATGTCGATAAAATAATCAGCAGCGTGCACTACTCCGGGGGAAGGGTCTGCTTCATGCAGCCAGGAAAACACTTAACAGCTTCTGAAACCAGATTTACTCCTATCGAGAACTCAAGATTTCCTGTATGAACGGAAAGGGTCAGGCTCTTTCACTGCACAAGCTTGTTGTGCCAGGTTCAGTCCCGTAACCACCCGGAGCCCGACAGCTATCCCTGCCCCTCAGGGGCGGCCGGAGGCACTTTGGCACTGCCTTCCCGGTCCCTCCAGCTAAGGGAGCCTCCCAACCCCCGGGAGACAAGCGCCCCCAAGGCTCCTTCGGCCGCCGGTCCCCGCGGCAGCGCCGGCGGTGTGGCCCTGGCCCGCGCGCCCCGACGCCTGCAAGGTGCAGGAAAACTAATCTGAGTCATGGTGCGGTCAGTCTGGGCTGCGCGCCGCCGGGGCGCGCGCCTCCGGTCCCCCGCGCGCGCCCGGCAGCCGCTTTTCAATCGCTTTTGCCTCAACTTTCTATTGCCTCCCCCTCCGCCCCCGCCGCCTCCAGGGCGCTGCCACCTGCCGGGTGGCGCCTTCCTCACCGCCGTCCCGGCTCGGCCCCGCCATGACCCCGGCCGCCTTACCCAGGGGGTCGTGGCGGAGCAGGGCGTGCGTGTAGTCGTTCACCGATCGCGGGAAGGGGTACAGAGGGCCCCCGAAGCCGCCGGGTCCGTAGGCGGCGGCCAGCGCGGCGGCGGAGTGGTGCGAGAAGGCGGGGTGGATCGGCGTGGGCTCGTACACCGGGGCCCGGTAGGAGGACACGAGGCTGGTGAAGGAGGAGTTGGGGGACGGCAGCGTGGGCGTGGGGGTGGGCGCGGCGGGCCCGCGACCCAGGATGTCCTCGATGTAGAACGGCGTCGGATGGGCTGGCTGCAGTAGCGGCGTGGGCGCGTACAGCGGCACCCCTACGGCGCCCGCCGCCGTCGCCGGCCCGGGGTGCGGGTACTGCATGGCTGCGCCGCGCTCCGGCCCCTCGGAGAGCTGCCGGCCCGCGCCGCGGCGCTACATTTATCCGCGCTCCGCGCTCCCGGCGATAGGCTCCGCCGGCCGCGGGGTGGGGCCGCGCTCTCTGGCCCCTTCCTGCCGCCGGGCCCTGCGGCCAATGGCGCGGAGCCCCGGGAGCCGCCTCCCGCCCCCACCCTTGGCCCGCCCCCGCCGGCCGAGCTCTCCGCCCCCGGGACGCGCTCGCTAGCTCGCCGCCTCTGCGCACCCGGCTCCCCGGTGTCCAGCCGCCGCAGACGCTCGGGGCTCCACGCACCCTGGCCCGGGACGCCCTCGTCGGAAGCCCAGGGCCGCGTCCGTCGAGCGAGGCGCGAGGCCAACAGCTGCCTGCAAGGCGGACTCAAGCGGCCCTAGCTTCGGCAGGGAGGCATCTCCGCCGAAACTCGAGGGCACTGGCTTAGGCACGGGCCCGCGGTGGCGGCAGCCGGCCCGAGCAAGGGGCTGCTGGACTCGGGCCCAGCAGGCGTGAGGCCACTGGCCCGGGCCGCGCCTTCGCTGGCCTGAGAGCACCCTCCCTTGTCGGCGCACTCCCTGGAGTAACGGTAGCACTGGCTGTGGCCCCGGGCATCTTCGGAGTGCTCGTAGCGGGAGAGTGCCCTGGGTTCCTGGGGGAGCTCCAGAGAGAGAGAGAGCGAGCCACGGCCCTTGCCTGCGTCCCTGTGGGTAAGGACGAGTAGACATCAGGTGCTCCGGACTCCGGCCTCTCTAGCCCGTGTCACTCGGGGGCCCCGGGGACTCAACAACTTCCCCGGGGACGCTGGTAGAAGTCCCTTCGGGTAGGGATCAAGGGAAGGCCGGGGTCTTACGGCGCCTGGCAGGAGCTGTGCAGTCTTCTCTGACCCCGTGCGAGCTGCTCCATGTCCCCTGTCCCCGGGTCCTGGGGGGTCGCAGCTGCGCGCAGTCCCGCTTTCCCGTTTTGCACGTGTTTTCTATTGAAGCGGCGACGCTACCCGGTGTGGCCTCGGCTCTGTGCAGCTCCACTCGCCTGCGGGGCAAGGGGGCATTTTCTTGATTGACGCCCTCCCGCGGTTGTCACACCTCGCGGTGAGCGGTTTCTGCTAAGGTCCTCCGTCAGTCGTGGAATTGGGAGAAAAAAAAAAAAAACAACTTCCCGGCTTTTTCTATTAAGAGTTTTTATTTACATCTTGGGATTATTTCTCCAACTGCAGCGGGACAGCACTAGGCAGAGTGGGCTGGAAGCCGGATGGCTTGAGTTCGAGTTTCAGTCCAGACTGTGAGCAACTACTCTGTGCCAGAAGTGAACAGCACAGATGTGGTTCCAGTCCTCGCAGTGGCAGGAAAAAAATTTTAACACAGTGACTTAGGTCTGCGCTAGGAGGGAGAAGTGGAGAAGTGCGCGATGACCCGAAAGCTTGTAAGAGAGGACATCTCCTTCTTGGGGGAGGGAGATGAATTACGGAAGGGAAAGGGTTCGCCAAGGAAGTGATGTTTGAAAAATGAGTAGGTGTCAAGGAACCTGGAGAGGAACTAAGATTTCAAGTCCAGAGAATATAGCATTTGAGTGTCCTCAGTACAGCTTTTCAAGTCACCGTCCCTGAGTTTTTCTTATCTGAAACATTTAGCATATAGCCTAAAGGTTTCTAATCTTTTGGGATTGGGATCCTAGGCATCTTTCAAAATCTGATGACAGACAGGAGCTACAAGATGATAAAGTGATAATACAAAGTGATAATATGCTATCATTTCAGTTAAAACGTTGACAGAAGGTAAGATTATTTATCTGCACCTTTGCTCTATTATGGAAACTGTCTCTAGAAGGATACACAAAAACCTAGTAACATTGGCTGTCTATGAAGAGAACAGTAGGGTTGGAGGGAGAATGTATTGTACGCTTTGTGACAGTTTGGAATTGGAGAATTGAACCGTGTGGATGTATATAAGTAGGTCCTTGAAGGAGTGGCTGATTCTAGGTTGGGACAGGAAAATACAAGGTGAGCTCCAGGCATCTTGTACCAAAAACCACAGAAAGAAAACAGGAACCAGCTTGAAGGATCTTCCACTGGCCAAACTTGGGGTCATTTAAGCATCAAAACTATGGATTAAGTTTATAGTATCACTGCCTATAGAGATACTCAAGGAGAGACAGAAAGGGATGGTAGATGGTAAAACTGGAAGAATGCTAGCTAACAAGTGATAAAAATCAGAAAATGTAATAATTCGTTCAACAATCACTGGACACCAAAACCATCAAGGGAAACATTGTTAAGGATGAGGATTTTCACAAGGTCTCATAGTGTCACCCCAGATTGATTGGATTCTGGATTTTTTTAAGCTATAAAGGACATTTAGGAGGATAATGGGCAAAAACTGAATAAGAATTGTATGTTAGATGACATCAGTAGTGTTCACTGTTTTAGATGGGGTATTGGTATTGCAGGTGAAATATCCTTATTCTGGGAGGCACAAGCTAAGGTACTGGGGTGTGAAGAGTCATGAAACCTACAAGTTACTTTCAAATTGATACACAAACATATACATATATGTATATGTAAAGATAGAGATAAACCAAATTGAAAAATTATCCATTTGTGAATTTAAGTGAAGAGCACACAGATGTTCATTGTACTAGTTTCAGCTTCCCTGTAAGTTTGACCTTTTTGAATATAAAAACTTTTAAAAAGTATGAATTTATGTTTAAAAATGAAAACACTCTCAAGTCTTTTTAAAAGACTTTGAATTATTTGTTAAATCTGCATACAAGTTTAGGTAGTGCATCCTCCTGGAAACCATCTGTGGCCAGCCATTTGCAAATCTTTGGTCTTTCTGGGGTCTGGTTTGATGTTGTATGCCCCACCCCACCCCCAAGTCATAATTCTCCTCACTAGGTGATGGGGAATTCAGGCAGGTGCTGGGAGACTGTGACATGAGGGGTATGTTCTTCTGTACCAAGGACAGAGATGGGATTTGGGGACAAAAAAAGAACAATGGTTATGTTAAAGGACTTCAGAAGTTATATTTGAGCCTTCAAAGATTGGGACCTCAGGAAACTAACCAGGTGATTGTGATTGTTATTTTGTCACAAAAATTTCCTCCCTCATCTTTGTTTTGCTCCTTTTTCCTGCCCCTTCTACCTAGCACATAATTGAGATTATTACTGCAATTCATTTAATGCCCTTACAGTAAATCACTAGTGAGCCTTCATTCTCTATCTTCATAAATAGTATGAGTTTATAGTTTATTCTGTACATGACTAAGCCACAAGCCAAAAAGATCTAAGTCTACAAGCATTCCAAAAATAAATATTAAAATAGTAGAGAAATAATCACTAATATAGAAAAAGGAAGCATCATTCCTTTCTTTGATTTAACCACAGATCCTGTGAGGTGATGGGAGATCTTATAAGGCATTGGTATAACATTCCAACTCAGCTACATAATCCTAACCAGCAAATTGAAGCACTTAATTCTGTTAAGCTATATAACACCACCTCTTCTAAATCCAGTCGTCAGATCCATGTTCATTTCACTATAGTTAAAAAAAAATTACAACCACATTTGTGAATGTCACATTCATTGAACTACATAATTTTTAATATCACTTGTGTAAGTTTTATAGTTTGTTTTATTGTTTTAAAAGTCATTTGGGGCTCTAAAAGAACTAGATTTTTCCAAAGTTGTCCTTATAATTTTCTTTCTCCCAGTCAGAACCAATAAAACAAAACTGTTGTAGCTATTTAATTCAAAATCTCTTGGAGTTTCAATATTTTTTCTCTGCTGGATACTAAAACCAATAAAGCTACATGAGATTTTAATTATATTCTGAATTTAAAAAGACTCTTTAAAAATTTGGCACCATTTATTTTAGCCACTACTATTGTGTGAGATACCAAACTTTGTAAGAAGAGAAGGTGGTTCTTAACCTCTAGTTTATCTAGGAACAGCTTTAGTAAAATTTTTGCAACTTATTTTCAATAACTAAATGTACATAGAAGTAAAACTTCAAAGTAACTATACCTTGAGAGCATGAATGGATTTTGTATAACAATGTAATCCCGTTTTTGCTTATACTAAAAGTTTTATTATCTTCAGCCATTGGAATGACTAAATCATTTAGTAAATCACATATTGAATCGTTGTATTATGTTTTATTTAAAATTTGACAATATCTAATTAGTTTTTTAGGGTTTTACTGACTTACAAGATGCAACTATGATCAAAAGAAATATTTTGTCCTTGTCATGAATAGGATCAGCGCTCTGGAATACACAGGCAACAGTCATCACGACGTTGCTTCAGCGGTGGTCACATTTCACATACTGTCATGTACTTTACATAACACCATAATGTGGATAAATTTTACCAACCATTGAGCTTTGGGTGAAGTTTATGATATTTATTTGCTCAGTTTAAAAAATGATGAAGAATTCAATAACAAAAAAGACAGAACACTATTTTTTAAATGGGAAAAGGACCTGAATAAACATTTCTCCAAAGAAGATACACAAATGGTCAATAAGCACGTGAAAAAATGTTCAATATCATTGATCATCAGGGAAATGCAGATGAAAACCACAATTAGATACCACTTTATACACGGTAAGATAGCTATAGTAATTTCTTTAAAAAAAAAAAGGATGTTGGTAAGAATGTATAAATTTAGAATCCTATACATTGCTGGTGGCTGTGTGAAATGAAGCCGCAGCTGTGGAAAACAATCTGGGAGTTCCTGAAAAGGTTAAACAGAGTTACTCTATCACCCAGTAATTCTACTCCTAGGTATACACCCAAGAAATGAAAATGTTTGTCCATACAAAAACTTCTACACAAATGTTCACAGTAGAAATATTCATGACAGCCAAAAAGTGTAAACAGTCCAGATGTCCACGTACTGATGGATGAATAAATGTACGTCAAGCAATGGAATATTATTTGGTAATAAAAGGGAATGACATACTGATGCAGCTACAACATGGATAAACTTAAAACATTTTGCTAAGTGAAAGAAGCCAGACACAAAAGACCACATGTATGTTTATATGAAATGTCCAGAATAGGCAAATCTGTAGAGACAGAAAGTAGATTAGTGGTTGCCTAGGGCTAAGGAAGTTGGAGGTAACTGAAGGGTGACTGCTAATGTGTAGTTTCTTTTTGAGGTAGTGAAAATGTTCTAGAAGTTATTGTAGTGATAGTTGTAAAATTTTGAGAATATCCAGAAAAGAAAATATTTAATGGGTGCATTATATGGTGTGAATTATATCTAAGTAGAGTTGTTACATTATTTTTTTTAAAGATGAGGGTATCACATGAAAAGTAACGTACCCTATAATAATTTTAACAAGAGCAATAATATCAGAAGTGACAGTTTGATATGTAATACAAACTTGTAGCTATTCAGCTAAACTCCCAGGCAATAGTCCTTGAGAAAGAACCAGAAATGATGAACCAGGATTCATGCTGTGTGGACCATGGGCCCTATCTATTCAGCGCGCCAACCTTTTCCCCTGGCCCTGTGTTCCTTCATTTGCAATCTTTTACCAGGCAGACGCCCTTCTTTCTAATCACACCCTAGAAAGGAGAGAAAGAGGAAGTTTATTACCAAGGAACCAAATAATCCAAAGAAAAAATTAAAGCCAGTTCACACTCTGGTTCTGATTTTTCTTTAATTTTCATGAAATCATTTGAGATCTTATGGGCACAAAATTCCACTGTCCTTAACTCTAAGGAATACTCTAAAGATTATTTTCTGAGACAAGGAAAAGGCAAGAAATTTCATGATTCCCAGACCACAAAGGAGTTGCAGGTCTTATTCAGCAGGACTGTGGGGTCATAGAGAAATCTTCAGTTCAGAGAGGTGAAGTGGAAACATTTTGGAAATCCTAAGTGTGGGGATCACTGAGAGCTGGGGTGAATGACCTCCTGGAAAATTAAGCGCCTTATGGTCAAGAAACTGTGAGCTGCCTACAGGCACTCATTCTCTTGCTTGGCAATGACCGTGTCTCAGATAAAACATAATCTGGCTTCCCAAGGACACAGTTTTCCCTCAGCTGTGAAATGGGCCTGAAATACTGAGTTGTTTCATAACAACTCATCAAAGAAGTCTGAAACTATTAGGTGAGGTGGGGAATATCAATTATGTGAAGTTTTGACCTAAAAGGGAAATTCCTGCCTGAAGTTATGGTCCCAAGAAACTGGTAACATCAGTAGCTTCAAAGGCAACTGCATGGTGGTGCAGACATAGGAGTGGGAATAAGAATGAGATTGGAAATGGCTTTAGGCTGTACTTTTGTACTTTTTGAATTGTGAACACAGTTCCTGAAACTGTGTCTGGCATGTAGTAGGTGCTCAATAGATATTTTTGAAAGGGTGAATGGAGTCAAACAAACATAATTTTTTAATTCAAGCTCTGCCATTTTTACTGTGAACTTTGGTAAGTTTCTTAGCCATTTGGGGGCTTCCCAGGTGGCACTAGTGGTGAAGAACACAGCTGCCATGTCTCAGGAGACATGGGTTGGATCCCCGGGTTGGGAAGATCCCTTGAAGGAGGGCATGGCAACCCACTCCAGTATTCTTGCCTGGAGAATCCCCATGGACAGAGGAGCCTGATGGGCTACAGTCCATAGGGTTGCAAAGAGTTGGACACAACTGAAGCAACTTAGCACACACTGACCTGGTACGTTCTCAACTTCCTTCTGTCTGAGAGGAGTAGAATAAATATTGCCTACCCACTCCAGTGTTCTTGCCTGGAGAATCCCAGGGACGGGGAAGCCGTGGGCTGCCGTCTATGGGGTCGCACAGAGTCAGACACGACTGATGCGACGCAACAGCAGCAGCAGTGCAAACAATAAGCACTGAAGAACTTAGTTTAGCCCATCTTTCCTTCTCCCTCAGTGAACACAAGCAATTTTTGGTTGATTGATTTTTAACCTCATAAATTATGCAAAATACTATTTGCATGGCTTATGTTGAAGAAAAAGGGAATTGATAACAGAGGCAGGGCTATATATTTTCTAAATTGTTGCTAATTGAGGAAAGATCACTTTAATTTGTTCCTCTTCTGAGTTCAGGATCTTGGTTATTAGAACCTTGTATCACTCAGCCACTTAAGCTAAAAAGAGAAGAGTTGTGTTTTGAGACAGGGAAGAGGGAAGAAGAGAGAAGAGGGATTGAATGATTGAAGTGGAAGTAATGTAAGGGAATTCCCTGGCAGTCCAGTGGGTTAGGATTCCACACTTCCACTAAAGAGGGCACAGGTTTGGAAGTAAGATCCTGTATGCTGTGCAACAGGGCCAAAAATAAGTAATAAAAATAAGAAGTGGAAGTAGTATAAAACAGGAAACAAGAACATGAATGCCAGGTTGATTTGGGGTGCTGAACTTAATGAAACAGGATATAGTCCCCAAGACTGGAGAAGACTAATGGTTCCTAAAGAGCAGAAGCTCTATCTTGGTCATCCCTGTCTCTCATCAGCACCCATCACTGTCCCTGCCCCAAGATGGCGTCATCAAATATGGGTCAATGACCATCACCCCAGCACTTCTGGGAGAGAGAACAGAGCTTGACAGGCTGATAGCCCAACCCTGAGTACAAAATGGGTTTTCTGGGTTTCTAGGGAGAATAAGCAGAGGAACCAGAGATCAAATTGCCAACATCCACTGGATCATCAAAAAAGCAAGAGAGTTCCAGAAAAACATCTATTTCTGCTTTATTAACTATGCCAAAGCCTTTGACTGTGTGGATCACAATAAACTGTGGAAAATTCTGAAAGAGATGGGAATACCAGACCACCTGATCTGCCTCTTGACAAACCTGTATGCAGGTCAGGAAGCAACAGTTAGAACTGGACATGGAACAACAGATTTTTATTATTTATTTTTGGCCCTGTTGCACAGCATACAGGATCTTACTTCCAAACCTGTGCCCTCTTTAGTGGAAGTGTGGAATCCTAACCCAATGGACTGCCAGGGAATTCCCTTACATTACTTCCACTTCAATCATTCAATCCCTCTTCTCTCTTCTTCCCTCTTCCCTGTCTCAAGGAGTACATCAAGGCTGTATATTGTCATCCTGTTTATTTAACTTATATGCAGAGTACATCATGAGAAATGCTGGGTTGGATGAAGCACAAGCTGGAATCAAGATTGCTGGGAGAAATATCAATAACCTCAGATATGCAGATGACACCATCCTTATGGCAGAAAGTGAAGAAGAACTAAAGAGCCTCTTGATGAAAGTGAAAGAGAGTGAAAAAGTTGGCTTAAAGTTCAACATTCAGAAAACTAAGATCATGGCATCTGGTTCCATCACTTCATAGCAAATAGATGGGGAAACAGTGGAAACAGTGTCAGACTTTATTTTTTGGGCTCCAAAATCACTGCAGATGGTGATTGCAGCCATGAAATTAAAAGATATTTACTCCTTGGAAGGAAAGTTATGACCAACCTAGACAGCATGTTAAAAAGCAGAGACATTGCTTTGTCAACAAAGGTCTGTCTAGTCAAGGCTGTGGTTTTTCCAGTGGTCATGTATGGATGTGAGAGTTGGACTATAAAGAAAGCTGAGTTCAGAAGAATTGATGCCTTTTTTTTTTTAATTGATGCTTTTGAACTGTGGTGTTGGAGAAGACTCTTGAGAGTCCCTTGGACTGCAAGGAGATCCAACCAGTCCATCCTGAATGAGATCAGTCCTGGGTGATCATTGGAAGGACTGATGTTGAAGCTGAAACTCCAGTACTTTGGCGAAGATGCGAAGAGCTGACTCATTTGAAAAAACCCTGCTGCTGGGAAAGATTGAGGGCAGGAGGAGAAGGGGACTGCAGAGGATGAGATGGTTGGATGGCGTCACTGACTCAGCGGACATCAGTTTGGGTAGGCTTTGGGAGTTGGTGATGGACCGGGAGGCCTGGTGTGCTGCAGTTCATGGTGTCGCAAAGAGTCGGACACGACGGAGCGACTGAACTGAACTGAGGGAGAACAAGCCTATTCTTTCTCTCTCAACAAGGGGGTGACCATCTGGATAGTCCAGAATATTTAGAGGGGATGAAGACAAGGAATATGGACAAGAGCAGCAGTCACAAGGGCAGTGGTGAAGATGTAGGTGAAGGGTGTAGGTGAGGATGAAAAGCAGCATCTCCTAAACGTGGTGGCTCATGGCACTGAGCAGAGGTGTGAAATCCTTCTCGTGTGTCGTCTTCAGGAGCACCACTGTGGAAGCAGAGCAAGGAGGCTGTCACACGTGGAGGTCCAGCCTTGACGCTGATGGCAAACCAGCCACCGAGTGACTAGAGACTCAGGCTTCCCTGGTGGCTCGGTGGGTGAGAATCCGCCTGCCAACGTAGGAGCGCGAATTCAGTCCCTGATCTGGGAAGATACCCCAAGCCGCGAAGGAACTAAGCCCTGGCACTGCCACCCCTGAGCCTGTGCCGTGACTGCTGAGGGCCGAGGGCCCCGGAACCTGTGCTCCACGACAAGAGAAGCCACCGCGATGAGACGCTCATGCACTGCAACTAGAGAAAAGCCCACACAGCGATGAAGACCCAGCACACACAAAGAAAAGTAAACATTAAAAAAATGACTCTAGGCTCATTATTTTCCACCTTATTATCCCTCGAAGGCTGGAAACCCAAGAAACTTTGCTACCTTTTGATAGTCCAGCAGATAGGTTACAACTCCATGTTATGGATGAGGTATTAGGCCCAGAGAAATCAAACAACTTGTCTAAAGGCACCGAGCTAATGAATAGCAAAGCAAGGATTTAATCTCAGACATGATTCTTAAACAAGATCTTTCTGTGGCCCTATTGGTTAAACAGTTGTAGCAGGTGCAAGTACTGTTTTTAAACAAGTACATAACTATTACTTTATTTCCTGGGTATGCAACCATTCCTGAGTGATCTGGAACATTAAAGTGAAAAACAGGAAGTTTCCTCAAAAGAAAAAAGGAAGGCAAGTTATTTCATTAAATCTAAATGTATAAGCAAGTATATATTGTCTATTATGCTCAATATATAAGTACATACATAGATACAGGATACACAAAATTATTAACCAGTTAGCTCAAATTTGATTTCTACTACCTTTTATTTTAAAGATTGTAATAAACTGTAAAGTAATTAGCCTCCAACTAATAAAAATAAATGAAAAAAAAAAGAATCTCCCCTATTCCAATTCAACCAACAAAAAATAAAATAAAAAATAAAAATTGTAATAATTGCAGTAGATTATTTCAAACCCTGGGCTTTGAAATAATGGGCTTTCCTGGTGGCTCAGTTGGTAAAGAATCTGCCTGCAGTGTGGGAGACTCCGGTTTGATTCCTGGCTCTGAAGGATCCCCTGAAGAAAGGAATGCAACCCACTCCAGTATTCTTGCCTGAGGAATTCCATGGACAGAGGAGACTGGCAAGCTACAGTCCATGGGGTCACAAAGAGCTGGACATGACTAAGTGACTTTCACTTAACTTCAAACTCCATATATTAAAAGTATTTTGATTACATTTTAATTATCCAATATTTTATTTATTATCCAATATTTTATTTTATTTTTTTATTAGCCAATATTTTAAATAAGTCAAAGATACTTTTTCATACAAAGGATAGAAAATAGGCACATTATTTATCTTTACAGAAACTTCAAGAAAAGCTTATTAGTTTCATCAATTCATGGTCTATTCCCTTTGATAAAAAGAAAAATCAGAGTGATTTTAAAAGTTTAGCTTGATTTTTTTTGCTATTCTTTTTTTCATTTTTTGATGGCACCACACAACATGTGAAATCTTAGCTCCCTTGCCAAGGATCAAACCCACACCTCCTGAACTGCAAAGCAGATTCTTAACCACTGGACCACCAGGAAAGTCCCTGTTCTTGTTCTTCTAATTGGTGCTCTTCTAACTGGTAGTGTAGAAATCAAATTTATTTTGAGCATGGTGCTAACTGGTTAATTCTTCTGAGTTATTAAACCATGTGATCTATAATTCAGTGAGAAAGTAACAGCCATTTAAAATAATATTTTTAATAGAATATCTATGAAATAGTTTTTATCAGTTTCTCTCCTTTCTCTTCCTCTTTAGGGGAAAAAGTACCAAGTGAAAGGTACTACTGAAGCTTCTATTAAATGAAAACCACTTGCTCCTGCAGATAATTTACCACCCAAGGTACAGCAGCAAGGTTTTCAGTTTCTTTAAAATAAAAGCTTTTCAGTATGGAACTTAGATTAAACTTAAGAGGATCTAATTCTTAAATGCTTAAGTGTTTTTCAAATACACAGAAGGAAGAATCTTTGAAGGCATGGGAGGTTACCATAAAGACTGAGAAAGATTTGGCTGGTAAGGAGCCAAAAGAAATAAATAAAAAAGACTGAAATAGGAACAAAACAGGCACACATTTGAAGAAGGAATCTCTCTTGAAATCAGTCCCACTGTTTATCTAATAAGTTAGAAGATGTTAACGGGAGACTATATTGATTTTGCTCCCACCTAGGATGCAGAAAGTCGTAAAGACCATTGTTGTCACTCTAAAAAGAAAAAATCTAGACAAACACAATCATAACTTTTCTGCAGCAGTCAGAGAGCTGAGGTCTCAAGCCAGCCAAGCACTTTGAGAAAAAAGGACTTCCTATTGAGAGACCGGGAAGAGTGATAGCTGACCTGGGAGAAGAAGACACCAGGTATCATGCAAGCAAGTAAGAAGAATTCAACGAAAACATTTAACACATTGACAAAGGTTTAATGTAAGCTAGCATGAAAGTATAGAACCCCTGGGAGCTGCAGACACAATGGGAATTTGCACCCACTACCAGACTCTTCACAGACTTTCCAGGTGCTCAAGAAAAACAGAAACCCAGGGAGGAAATCAGAAGAAACCTCTATTTGTGATGCAGTCTTGGAAAAGGAAGCAGCCACTACTACAAAAACAGGCATGAAGCTCTGCCCAGAGACTTCTTCCATACAGACCAAAGCCATAGGGAGAAGGGCAGCAAAACTTGTGGCTTCTAGGGATACATGTGAAGACTGCTGAGCATGGGTGCTAAGTCGCTTCAGTCATGTCCCACTCTTTGCGACCCCATGGACTGTAGTCTTCCGGGCTCTGCTCTCCATTGGATTCTCCAGGCAACGATACTGGAGTGGATTGCCATCCAGGCGATCTTCCCAATCCAGAAATTTACTGCTAGCTCCTGCATTGGCAGGCGGGGTTCTTTACCACTAGGGCCACATGGAAAGCCCACTATGATCAAAGTTTAAAAAAAAAAAAAAATTTACTCATAGAGGAAGGGCAGGAAACTCTCCTGCAAAGACCTGCCGAAGTTCCCAGCAGAGTTTGGCTACCCCAGAGAGGGACAGGATCACTGAGAAAGCCCAACTCCCCCAGGACACAGGGCCTGCTAGGACGAAGGCTGGATCTGGACAGCAGAAAACCCTTCCCAACCCCCAGCTTCAGGCCAGCGAGACCCAAGAATGAGAAAAGAGAGTAGCACCTTCCCATGGCAGAAGTGCTCACAAACCCTTCACCGGTTCAGGCACACAGGGAAGGCTGAAAGCTGAGGGTGGAGAAAGAACATTGAGAAAAGCTCTCTAGCAACCTAGCTTCCACCCTAATCCAACCACTGAAAACCAAAGTTAAAGAGAAAACTTTGAAGGCAGCCAGAGAAAGAAGACATTAAATGCAGAAGAACAAAGATAAGAATTGCACATTAGACTTCTCAATAGAAACTGTGCAAACCAGAGGACAATGCAGTGACATTTTTAATGTGCTAAAAGAAAATAACTGCCAACCCAGAATTACACACATGATGAAACATCTTTCAAAAATGAAGACAGAATATTTTAGAAAACAAAAGTGACAGAATTCATTACCAGCAGTCCTATACTGTAAGAAATATTAAAGGAAGCTCTTCAACAAGAGTGTATTAGAGAATATGGTATCATACATAAAGACAGATCTACAAAAATAAAGATCTCTGGAAATGGTGAAAATGAAAATAGACATTCTTTCTCATTTTTAATCTCTCCAAAGATAATTATCTTTCAAGATGAAATATAGTAACAATGGATTGTGGTTTTATTGCAAATATAAGTGTAAAATGAAAAACACAGAAAAGATGAGAGAATAATTAGAAGTATGCTATTGTTAGGTTCTGAAGCTATATATGATCCAGTATAATTTTTTTTGAGGGCAGACTATGATTAGTTCTATATATATTTAGTAAGTCTTTGGAAAAACTAAACAAAAGTTTTAATGGAGATAAAATGGACTCATAAAAACATCATTTCTAAAGGAGGTAGAAAAAAAAAATAATTATTAAAGAAAAGCAAATCAAAACTACAGTAAAGTATCACCTCACACTGATCAGAATGGCCATCATCTAAAAGTCTACAAATATTAAGAAAGAGAAAGTTGGAGTTATAAATCAACTATACCTCAATTTTTAAATTAATTAATCTTTTAAAAAGGAAATAAAGAAAGCTAGAGTATCTACATTAATATAGAATAAGGAATGGGCTTCCTTGGTGGCTCAGATAGTAAAGAATCTGCCTGCAATGCAGGAGACCCAGGTTCGATCCCTGGGTCAGGAAGATCCCCTGGAGAAGGGAATGACTACCCGCCCCACTGGGCTTTCCAGGTGGCGAAGCAGGAGGCCTAACAGACGTGGGTTTGGTCCCTGGGTTGGGAAGAGTCCCTGGAGGAAAGGCATGGTAACCCACTCCAATATTCTTGCCTGGAGAATCCCATGGGCAGAGGAGCCATGGGCTACAGCCCGTAGGGTCACAAAGAGTCAGACGTGACTGAAGGGACTAACTCTTTCACTTTAAGGAATGTCACCAAGAATAAAAAGGGACATACTAAAAAAAATAAAAATAAAAAATAAAAAGGGACATACTGATAAAGGTGTTGATTCATCAAGAAGTATAACAATTCTAAATATATGTGTACTTCACAACACAAGTGGCTCAGCTGGTAAAGAATCCACCTGCAATGTGGGAGACCTGGATTTGATCCCTGGGTTGGGAAGATCCCCTGGAGAAGAGAAAGGCTACTCACTCCAGTATTCTGGCCTGGAGAATTCCATGGACTGTATAGTCCATGGGGTCGCAAAGAGTCGGACACAACTGAGCTACTTTCACTTTCATAGCACAAGTGCTAGAAGTAGAAAGAAAGAACTGAAAGGAGAAATTTTAAAATTTACAGTTAGAGAGTTCAACATTTTTTTTTTTGCAGGGTGCGGGGTGAGGGGGCGCTGCATTAAGTGCTTATGGAATCTTAGTTCCGTGACCAGGTATCAAATCTGGGCCCTTGGCAGTGAAAACAGAATCTTAACCACTGGACCACCAGAGAATTTCTGAGACTTTAACATTTTGATTAACAGAACAACTACACAGAAGATTAGTAATGTTATGGAAGACCTACAACCGTATCAATCAACTTGGCCCTACTGATATTTACAAAAAAAATTTATCCAATGATATAATATGTTCAAATTTAATATTTAATATTTTACTTAGACTTTACTTATAAAGTCTAAAATTAGAATCTTTACTATCTCCCCGATAATCAAAGAATCTTTGACTGTTTTAACTCCTCCTAACTTTCTTTCATCTTATGTGTTATTCTTGAGGGTTTTAATTCCATATATATTTTAGACTCATAAAATATTGTTATTGTTTTACAGTGATAATTTACCTTTCTGATGCATTTATATTTTTTATTGTTCTTTATTCTTTCCTACATCTCTGAGAGGCCATCTGATATCATTTTCTTTTTGCCTAAAGAACGCCCTTTAGTGTTTCCTTTAGTGCCAGATTGGTGATGACAAAAATCAATTTTCATTTCTTAGACACATAAAATGCCTTTAATGCACCATCATTCCTAAAAAGTATTTTCATTGTGGTGGCAACCAGTTATTTTGTTTCAGCAGGTTAATTATCTCTATTGTTTTTACTTCCTTATTTCATTTATCCTTTTAGCAGTTTGCCTGTGGTATACCTAGGTATGATTTTGCATTTGTCGTGCTCAGGATTATAAAGCTTCAGTCCCGTTCTCTCTTCTTCCTTGTGAGGCACTAATTATATACATGTTTAATCTCTTCACCATGTCCTGTTTCTTTCATGTTTCTTATCCTTACGTCTTGCTATGCTTCAGTGTAATCATTTTCTTCCAACCTATCATCCACTTTTTTAAAAGTATGTATTTATTTGGCTGCACTGGGTCTTAGCTGCAGCATACTGGATCTAATTCCCTGACCTGGGGTCAAACGCAGACCGCCTGCACTGGGAGCGTCGAGTCCCAGCCACTGGACCACCAGGGAAGTCCCTATCATCTACTTTTAAAAACTCTCTTAACGAGGTCTGTTCAGCAACTAAACCCATTCCCTGTGTTCATAATTTATTATATTTTTTCAGTTCCAGAATTTCTACTGATTCTTTGTAAAATAACTTCCAATTTTCATCCAAAATATTTCATTGTGTCTATAAATTCTTTAAATGTTTAATTTTTTAATTATCTTATTGGCAACTCCATTAGCTTTAATTTCTGTAATTTGTTTCTGTTGTCTTTCCTGTTGATGTTCGGTCTCTTTGTATATTGGGCTTCCCTGATAGCTCAGTTGATAAAGAATCTGCCTGGAATGCAAGAGACCCCGGTTCAATTCCTGGGTCAGAAAGATCCCCTGGAGAAGGGATGGCTACCCACTCCAGTATTCTTGGGCTTTCCTTACCACTCAGCTGGTAAAGAATCCGTCCGCAATGCAGGAGACCTGAGTTTGATACCTGGGTATTCTGGCCTAGAGAATTCTATGAACTGTATAGACTCGCAAAGAGTCGGACATGACTGAGTGACTTTCACTTTCACTGTTTGTATACTGGATTATTGTTTGAAAATGAAAGTGTTAGTCGCTCAGTCACGGCCACCTCTTTCAGTTGTGTCCAACTCTTTGTAACCCCATGGACTGTAGCCTGCCAGGCTCCTCTGTCCATGGAATTCTCCAAGGCAAGAATACTGGAGTGGGTTGCCATTCCCTTCTCCAGGGGATCTTCCCAACTCAGGGATCAAACCTGGGTCTCCTGCATTGCAGGCAGATTCTTTACCGTTTGAGCCACCAGGGAAGCCCAGATTATTTTTAAAGGAGCGTAAAGAGCTGTGTTTTATGGGCACACAATGTATACAGCATATGTTTAAATTGTCATGTTTCTTTAAGAACATTTTACTATCTGCTCGTCAGTTCTACCTACAATATTAATGCCTTTATGATTCAAGTACTTCTTTAATAGATGATAGGACTCACTTTATAGTTTGAATGGCTTTTATTTTTAGGTCAAAATCACATAAAATGAATAATCATGAGAATTATTGTGGTGTTTTTACAATGTATACAAATATCAAATTGTTGTATAATTAAACTAATATGTGCCAATTATACCTCAAATTTTTAATTAAAAAATAATTCCATGGCATTTAGTATATTCACAGTGTTGTACAACCACCACATCTACCTGGTTCCAACACATTTCCAACATCACGAAAGTCCACGTTTGTTAAGTAATCACTCCCTTTCTCCCAACTCAAAACAACCTTGGCAACTACCAATGTTTCTACGAATTTACCTATCCTGGATATTTCATACAAATGTAAACACACAATATATGAATTTCTGCATCTGACTTCTTTCACTTAGCAGTTTTTTTCAAGGTTTATCCACACAGTAGCAGGTATCAGCACTTCATTATTTTTATGGCTAATAACCCATTATATGTATTTTATCCATCTTATGTTTATGGACACTTGTATCATTTATAGTGCTAACATGAACATCTGTGTACAGATGTGTGTGGATGAATTTTTTTCTTTTCTCTTGGATTGCTATCTAGTAGATTTGCTGGGTCAAATGGTAATTCTACATTTGTCTTGTTTAGGAACCACCAAACTTTTTAAACAGTGGCTGACATTTTTCATTCCCACAAGCAGTATATGAGGGTTTCCACTGGCTATCTTCACCAGCACTTGTTATTTTTTGTTTTGGGCCGCACTGTGCATCAGGCAGGATCTTGGGTTCCCCAACCAGGGGTCAAACCTGGGGCCCCCTGCGGTGAAAGTGCAGAGTCTTAGCCACTGGACCAACAGGGAAGTTATTTTGTTGTTTTTGTTGTTGTTTTTACTACGGCTATTCTTGTGAATGTGAAGTGATATTTAACTGTGGTTTTAATTTGCATTTTCCTGAAGACTACACTCTTGCTGCTTTCAAGATTTTGCCTTCAGTTTTAACAGTTCAGTTATGTCTTGTGGATCTCTTGAGTTTATACTGTTTGGACTTGTTGAGCATCTTGGATATGCGGCTTTGAATGTTTTAGCAAATCTGACAAGTTTTCAGCCATTATTTCTTCAAGTATTCTTTCTGCTCCTTTCTTTTTCTATCCTTCTGGTACTTTCTTTTGCAAATGTTATTTCATTATGCTCTACAGGTGTCTTAAATTCTATTTGTCCTTCATTTTTTTTCTCTCCTGATTCTCCAACTGGACAATTTCAATTGACTTAGCTTCAAGTTCACTGGCTTTCAATTGCCTGTTCATATATACTATTGGAAGCCTCTAGTGATTTTTTTTCACTTCAGTTACTTTTCAGCTCCAGATTTGTGTGGTTCCTTTTTACAATTTCTTCACTGATATTCTCTATTTGTTGAGACAACTTACTGGATTCCTTTAGCTCCGTGAGCATAATTGAAACAGTTGATTGAAATTCCAAAGTTTATGCTCCCTCAGAAAGTTTGTCAATTTCTTCTGTGAATGAGCCATACTTTGCAAAATACCCAGTTTTTTATTGAAAACTGAATATTTGAATATTATGGTAACTTTGGCTATCAGATTCTTCATGCCTCGTGGTTTGTTTTTGTTCCTTGCTGTGGGCTGTAGCAGTTTAGTGACTTTTCTCAACTTTTTTTTGTAACGTCTCACTTGACTTTTCTTTGAAGACTTTTTTGCTTGTATTCAGCTAGTATTGACAGATTTCCTTGAATGCAGGTGGCAAATATATATATAAGACAAGAATTAAAACAAAAGGGGAAAAACCTCTTCCCAGTCTTTGTAGAGTGGCTATATTGGAGCACTCCTTTTAGTGCTTAGCTAGATCATTTTTAAATCTGCTTAGCCTTCACTTCCTACTTGTGTTGAGCCCAGAGTTCGGCCACCAGTTAACACTTAGGTCTTCTCAGGTCTTCTCTAAACATGCAACTTGCCCTAAACATAGATGGCTTTCTCAGTTCCCTAGTATACACTGTTGTTTTTGAATAGCCTGATTTCCCTAGGAAATTCTCTCCCATTATTTCCTCTGAGGCTTTGGGCACATCTTTCTTTACCTCAACTGTAATCTTTTGCCAAACGTGGCAGCAGGTTTTTGCTTACAATATTTTTGAGAAATGCCTACCGTTTTTCAACCTGAGTTCAGAGTTAGCTGAAACAAAGGAAAGTGCCTTGCTTCAGTCCTTCATGTTGGCCTCAACAGATTTCAACACATTTTTGAGATTAAAACTGCCTCAGCTTCTTCAGGATCAGGGAACAAGGTCCCACTCTGAGACCCACAGGCTTCTGCCTGTCTTCAGGACTACCACAGATCTGGGAAGGGGGATGGAGCAAGGGCAAGTAAAACACCAAAAGGCTTTTCTAATTTTTAGATTACTTTTTTCCTGATGCAACATTTACTTGGTTCTATAAACTTCTGTTTTTCCAAGTTATGACAAAATTATTTCTGAATGTTTTCATCTCTGAGGAGGAATGATGGGTCCTTGAAGCTACTCTATTTTTGCTGAAGGTTATTTTTTGAGTGCTTCACGCTATATTAAAAAGTACCGAGTTAACTTAAGGCTCTAGATGTTAAAATTCTCCTGATTTATTTTGGCTTCTGTAGGCTGTTCAACCAGCTGCATTAGCATTCCTAGATAACCTTCAAACAGTTTGGGAATGAGATGGCTTAAAGCTGGACTTCAGGCCCTGTGAGAGCCAATCTGTTTCTCGTTCATCTCACACTAAGGTGTAGCCCCGTGGAGTGCA
Organism: Odocoileus virginianus; assembly: GCF_023699985.2. NCBI lineage: Eukaryota > Metazoa > Chordata > Mammalia > Artiodactyla > Cervidae > Odocoileus > Odocoileus virginianus. The sequence continues at coordinate 1,917,307 of NW_027224332.1, forward strand.
ACTGAAAGCTGGGATGTTCCTTGCTGGTACCTGTGCAGAAGTTTATTTTAGGAATTTTAATACAACTTGCTTAACTCTGTAAACATACCCACTGCAAAATAAGAAACAATGAGACAAGCAAGTTAATGTAGAGATCAAATTTATTAATCATGGATTTACCCAGGGTAGCTTATTTTTATTAGATATTATTCATAGCTTGTATTGACATCTGATTTTGCAGAGAAATTATACGATCATTTTTATGAAGATAATTAATACTCTGCAAGGCAAATTGAGTTGCTTGAAGTAGCACGTTTTCTAATTCTCCAACAGAGCTTGGTTTTAGTTATCAAAATCAAACTCTGAATTTCTACACTTAACTTGATGTGGCACAAAATTTATTCTTTGCGTATATTTGCTAAGTGCTCTGGTTCTTCATGCTGAAACATCCCAATTTCCAGAAATTTGGCTGCTAGACCAAAAGAATATCAGGGACCTTCAATTAAGGGTTAAGATTTCAGTAAAGAAAAATATATATATACATATTTTATTATATACAAAGAACAACAAAAAGTTTTACCAAGTAAACAAAAGAATATAAATTACATTCATAATCAATAGCTTCAAAAAGCCCTTAAATCAGTGTGACCTTTTACACAAGATAAAGGCCTCAAAATGGGGTCACACAGCCATTAATCAGAACTCAGGGTTTTTCTCCCATAATAGCAATGTATATTCTGGAGAGGATGGCTTTTTGTGAACTCTGTAGGAGCTAATATGTTAGGCCTCATAAAGGAATGAAATGCTTTTTCACTTCTGGGGGAAACAAACAGGATACTTCCAGGGTTATGTTTACTGTTGACAATGATTTTAGAGATAACCACAGAAAAGTGTCAAAGATTTCTAGATAAAACTCTGGCTATCTCATAATAATGGATAGATACCATTTTCTAGCTCTACAAATGGCTCGGTGACAAAAAGGGAGAAAGTGAGCTGAGCAGGCAGAATGAAAAAGTCTAGGGAAGGAGGCAAGGAAAGATAAACATAATTCAATCATAGCAAGAAAAGAAAGGATATGGCCTTCCTAAGACCAAGTCCTGGTGATATTTACCTATATAAGTTCAAGCCTAAAAGAACACTGCAGCATCTATCTATCTGCTATTTAGTAATATACAAGAAAACATTTTTCATTTGTTCTGAAAGCGCTATTTTATATCAAAAGCTAGAAATACATATTTACTCCATGCAAATCCCAAATGAAATCCAACTTAACATAGAGGGAACTACAGCAATGACAGAAAAAGATAGTAAATTCAACTACATTTACAGTACTGCCTTGATATTTTCTACTTGTTTTTAATCTACACACAAGGCTGAAGTTCTGGGGTTACAGGTTTTATTTTTCATTTCCTTAAAAAGTAAAATTACCAATCCTCAAGTTAACTAAAAATTGTTCTGGGCTCGTAGAGGTAATCTGCTCTTCGTAACAGGTTGCTCTATGATATCTTCTACTTTAGACTTCTCCAATGGATTAGTGCCTCTGTTTTCTTTGTCTTTTCCATGTGATTTTTTATGCTGTGGATTTAAGGGAGAAAATTAAGTCAATATAAAGTAACATGTGACACATATTAATCATGTTCTATTTTCAAAATTCTCTGGTTTACAGGGAAGAAATTAGGTGTGGAAAACTTTAGAAATACTCAGCGCAAATTTGAGCCAACACTTTGCCTGGAAAGTAGAAATGAATGCCTTCTTATTTTATCACCAAGTGGGGGGTGTGTTTGAGAAAGGAATTTAATTTTCTGTATGGTTTTCCAAAAAAATAATTACAGATTTTACTGTAGGGCCATGGTTATCAACAGGGAGACTTTTGCCTCTTGGGATGTTTGCTTCTCTCTGAAGATGTTTTTGGTTGTTAAAGCTAGAGGGGTACTGCTGGCTTCCAGTGGACAGAAGCCGGGGAAGCTGCTCATGAATACCATGTAATACTCAGGACAGGTCACCACAACAAAGAATTCGCCAGCTCAAAATGTCAATAGTGCTGCTGCTAGAAATCATGCTCTAGGGAAACAAAGATGGGCTACTGTACAAAAATAGCAATTCTGGGACTTCCCCGGCAGTCCAGGGGTTAGGACTCTGTGGTTTCACTGCCAGGGCCAGGGTTCAATACCTGGTCAGGGAACTAAGATCCCATGGGCTGTAAGATGCAGCCCCCCTCAAAAAAAAAGAGGTAATTCTATTTTAAGCATAGATCTATAGGCTATCTCAAGATACTTTTTATATAACCTATATTTTATCTTTTTAAAAACTTATTTCATGTTTCTCATTTGGGAATACTACATTGGAATCCTTGTACTTGCCCTTAGAGAGCTTTATGTAACAGATGACTTTCCTTATAGACCCATTCATCAATTCTTAGACAAACTGTAAAGCAACTTTGGAGTTCCTAACCTAGAAAACTTCCCCAAATCAGATAGATATCAGAGAAAAAAATAATTTCTGGACTTTAGCTAAAGGTCTCAAATCCAATCCCAAGTCTTTTCTGGTACTGTAGGAACTTCCTTGCCATAAGTGAGCCACTAAGCCTGGCCTTCAGAACATCATATGCTGTAATAATGAGAGAATTTTCAAATAGGGATTAAGCAGTCACTAAAGTTCTCTTATCTTTCCCTTTCCTTAATTTTATAAGATGGGAGAGAGGGCTGAAAAATAGAAATATATCTAGCATTTTTTAATAGTAAAGAATAAAGCAAAAGGTAGGAAGATTTGGGGGATAAAATTGCCTTGATGAAGGGAGGGAGGAATTTAAGAAAATCTGAGCTAGAGCAGCTCAGATTAATAGGTTAATAGGAACCTAATAGCTTAATTTAATAGTTTAATAGGAATGGAGACTCTTTAGATCATGGTGAAAGCATAGACACATCAGAAGCAGCACTTCAACTATGATATAAAATGTAGACATTAACATCCTATGTAAGGAAATTCTTACTTCACAGACTCTGTCTAGGCTTATGCCTTTAAATGAGAGGGAAAGATTAGACAGTTTAATGTTATACTCCCAAAAGTGGTGAAAACCGGAGAGGCATTCAATCTCAATTTAAATGTTTTAGCTTTCAAAGTCTGGCTGTGGGCAGAGATAGGCTCCAGGACATCCACGTCAAAGGTGGAGGGAAGAGAGAAATGACTGCTTTTAGTATCATTCTGAGTATGGAGGAAGTAGAAAAGGGGTAAGGATAAGAACAGAAGATTACCAGCCAAGGATGGGAATAAGTCAAACTTTGCGTTTGTTTATCCTACCAAAAAATCCCTAAGCAATTATACTTGTGTAAATTCTTTAAACCAGAAAAGTTAACAAGCCATCCCAAAGGAATGACTAAAATACTTTTCCTGTTCCATCCATCAAGAGCAATGCCTTTATACTGGATAGCAAATGACAGATTTATGTTAGATGTGGAAGGGTTATCTAACAAGATACAATCAGGTACCTGGAAAAATGGAACCCCACCACTTGACGAACAATCCAAACTAGTATCTACAGATGGTTCCTGAGTTAGAGGTTCTTCAACAGTGAGCACCGGAGCCGAATTTTCTTCATCCAAGTCCTAAAACAAAAAGCTAGATGAATTGATAAATTCCCAGGGCTTAAAAATCTTCACATGGTGGGGGCAGGGTTAAAAAAAAATCTTCACACAAGGCAGTTTTCTTCTTTGAAAAATAACACAATGTCCATTACTTAAAAGTTAAACTTCAACAAAATTAGCAGAAAGTCTATAAAATAATAAAAATAATTCCTGTTATGTTTTCACATAGAGAAGTACCTATAATAAAGTGTTAAATGTGATAATCTCAGAATAAAGAGATTATGGTTTACTTTTTACTTTCTTCTTTGTTACTTTCCAATTTCCCAACTTTTCTATAATTACTGTAGTTAAATGCACAGATTGTGGAGATTTTCTATGTTCTACTTCCAGCTCCATCCTTGTGATTTGGGACAAGGTAATTCTTAGTTTCCTCACCTGTTAAAATGGGGATAGTACTAGCATTCACCTTATGGAGTTACTGAGAGAATTAACTAAGTAAATATATATATGTAAAATGCTCAGAACAATGTTGAGCACATAATAAACACAACATAAACACTGTCTAGGGCTTCCCTGGTGGTCCAGTGGCTAGGAGTCCGTCTTGCAATGCAGGGACATCGGTTGGATCCCTGGTTCAGGAAGAACCTACATGCCAAGGAGCAACTAAGTCCACGTGCCCCAACTCTTAAAGACCATACACCTGGGGCCTGGCTCTGCGACAAGAGCAGCCGTCGCAACTGGAGAGCAGCCCCCGACTGTCACAACTAGACGGAGCCCTCATGCAGCAACGAAGACTTGGCACAGCCAAAATAAGTAATACAATAAATAAATAAAGGTAAATTAAAAAAAAAGTTTATGGGAGAATTCTAAAATTATGATGCCTAAAATAAATTTTACCTGACTAGTCTCTTCATTGTTTTCTGAACAGTTTAGCGTTGTTAACAGCTTAGGCTGTTTCATTTTCAACTGATCAAGGAGTTGTTCACGTGGCTGGGTTCTCACCAGTGTTGATGGGTATACATAATTTTTCCTCTGTGGGGTCGTACCTTTAGTGGATATAAGTGGCAAAAATTGAAATGTGGCTTATGAGTACGGTTTTTTTAGTTGAACAATAATTGTTTTATAATATTGTACTGATTTCTGCCAACATTAACATGAATTAGTCAGTTATACATATGTGTCCCCCTCCCTCCCCCCCGGAACTTCTCTCCCAGCAATTTTTTTAATGCTAAAACTTATACTTCCCAGTAAGTCTTTGTCTTCTAAAAATATAACTACTGCCACATATGTGAATCAATTCTGTTATCTGTCAGGCATATGTTGCTTAAAATATTTCCTATATTGACAACTCAACCAACTGCAAGATCCAACCTATGCCAAAACATGAATTTTTCCACCTACAGAAGATGTATTGTAGGCTCTAAAAGGATTCAGAGTGTTCTAAAAAAAATGACAATATTATTGGAATAAGACACAATTTTCTCAACATGATCAGTTAGATAGGAATAATCATTTTACTGTAAATTTGGTGGAAAGTAAATATTAACCAGCTACATTTCTTTATAATAATTCATGTTCTCATAATTTACACAGGCACTGGCCTTTTCACTTAACATTTATATTCCTAATTTCATTGAAAAATGGATAATAAATATCAAGAGTCTTGGGGAAAAAAATTAACTAGCATCCATTAGTGCCATCTCCTTTTATAACTGCTTAAAAAAAAACAAAAACAACTTTAAAGTATAATTTACATACCACAAAATACACTCAATGATTTTTAGTAAATTTAGAATGTCACGACTACCACAACCTAATGAATAACTCAATTACTCTTCCTGTGTTAAATAGTTTGTTACACCTTCTCTCATGAAGGCCTCCCTGAATACATTATAGCTTATACTGCTGTGACCTCCCAAAATGGTAATTCCTGAATGCCAATCTAAACGGTCCCTGACAAAAGGAGAGGTACACATAAAAAATGTACAATGTGGTAAACCTTGCATTAAACTAGATTTATTTAATTACATTCCTCCATTTTTGGTATTAAAATGTCCTTTTACAAACAGTGCTAGATAGATGGTAGGCTTTCTTTTTTTTTTTTTTTTTTGGTAGGCTTTCTTTTTGTGCTCTCTTTAGCACATTTCTAAAATGTGCTCTCTTAATAAAGCCAGTTACCTGAATGTTTGTAAACTTTTACTGAATTATGATTGCCCGAGTTTCTGGGAGCATATGCCATGTATATCATCTAATGCTTGATTAAACCTACTTTATGATTCCAGTTTTTCCATATTTGAGTTAATCAGAGTGAGATGGTAAATCTGTGTCAGGGAATGGCAGGACCTAGTTTCTAGGAACAACTAGCACTGTATACAGTTGAATTCAACTTCAAAAAATTTTTAAATCAATTTCCCTTTAAAAGTACCTGTTGGGAAAAAGAGACTCAGATGTATAGAACAGACTTGTGGACTCTGGGAGAAGGCAAGGGTGGGATGTTTCAAGAGAACAGCATTGAAACATGTATACTATCTAGGGTGAAACAGATAACCAGCCCAGGTTGGGTACATGAGACAAGTGCTCAGGCCTGGTGCACTGGGAAGACCCAGAGGGATCGGGTGGAGAGGGAGGTGGGAGGGGGGACTGGGATGGGGAATACATGTAAATCCATGGCTAATTCATTTCAATGTATAACAAAAACTACTGTAATGATGTAAAGTAATTAGCCTCCAAATAATAAAAATAAATGGGAAAAAAAAAAAAGTACCTGTTGGGATATCCAGTTTCAGATCCTGTTGTAGAAAGCAGTTAAGCTTAGTCAAACCTATTTTTACGGTTTTATTAAGTTCTTGACTTTGTGTCATTAATTCTTCTTCATCAGTAGTTATCTGACTGAGAAAAAAGTTTTGCTGGTTCTCATTAGCTGCTTTATGCCCACTTAATTGTTCAGTAAGCGCTAAACTTGAAGTCTCACAGCCTTGGTTTACAACCTGTAAATGATGCAAATGAGAGTTCATTACTAAGATCAAAGTTGCCCGTCCCTTATGCAACATTTTAAATTCTTACCTTGAAATTTTCCATAACAAAGGTTTTAGAAATACACGTAAAAGTATAAATAGTAATACTAATAACCTCTTTATATTCACTACCCAACCTCACCATTTATTACTACATGGGATATAGATCAATTAAGACTGGCCAGTTACTCCTGCTCTCCACCAAGACAGTTTTGAAGCAATTTCTGTATCATTTTATCCTTTTATATTGCGTATTTCTCCAAGAGTTAAGAACTTTTTAAGATCACTCTCACATCTAAATGGCATCACCGACTCAAGGGACATGAGTTTCGGTAAACTCTGGGAGTTGGTGATGGACAGGGAGGCCTAGCATGCTGCTGTCCATTGGGTCGCAAAGAGTCAGACACGACTGAGCAACTGAACTGAACTGAACTCACATCTAAAAAATTTAGCATTCCTTTCTTTACATCAAACGTCTAGTCAGTGTTTAAACTTCATGAGTTCTCTCATGTTTTTCAGACTTGTTTGAATCAGAATTCATCATTAGATTTGGTTGATGTCTTAAGTAAATGACTATATTTCTCATCAAAACAGATATTCTAAGAGTAAAAAGGGCCATTAACAATAATTACCCCAGTGCAATAAATATAAACAAGGACTATGCTAGGCAAACCAGGGCTTAAGGCCCTCGAGGTCTGAACTCTTTTGATATAGGTTATCCATACTTTCTGCTTTGAAAGAAAATTTCATTGAAGAAACCAGGTATTTGTGCTCTACTGAATATCTCAATTATTAGATATGTTCAAGTGCACCTCTATTATTTTCACATGTTCATTTGTCCTCTGTATTTTCTACAAATTAGTTAGATCTAAACGCTTGATCTAGACCAGGTTTTAACTTTTTGGCAAGAATATTTCATAGGTGGTACTGAAAGTACATAATGCCTGGTTGTGTCTCTCATGTTAAGATTAATCGGTGTGGGGAATTCCCTGGTCGTCCAGTGGTTAGGATGCTATGCTTTCACTGCCAAGGGCCGAGGTTCAGTCCCTGGTTGGAAAACTAAAATCTCACAAGCTGCACGGAAAAAAATCAACCAGTGTGTTTGAGTATGGTTACCTTCTTAGTTATACAGATCTCTCATCAGCTTTTGCTCAAATGGTATATGCAGTCACTAATGTCCACAAGGATTATTTCACTAGGGGTTTTGCAAGATGGTGATATCCTAATTCTATCATTTCTTCTGCATTTTACTAGCTGGAATTCTTTGAAACACTTTTCGTCATCCATTACCCTGCTAAACCAAGACAGAGTTCTTTCAGTAAAGACAGATGACCTTTCAATTGTTTCCCTTCATTTACTACTTCTTAGAATAATTTACTGCTTCCCTAGCATGAACCAAAGGAGACTAATGAAATTTCTATGAATTTATCAATTTTAACATATTTTATATATCTTAATCATGAGTTTGAGTAAACTCCGGGAGTTGGTGATGTACAGAGAGGCCTGGCGTGCTGATTCATGGGGTGGCAAAGAGTAGGCCACGACTGAGTGACTGAACTGAACTAAACTGAATCTGTTGTAGCACTTATTCCTCATGATGCTCCAATTGTACCACCTCTAAATAAGGGAGTGTCTAGGTTGGCTCCTAAGTCTTTCTGAGACAATTCCATTAATCTTTAACAGCATCTTTACTTTCTGGTATGACAAGATCTATAGGCTCATCTGGTATATTTCCTGCTCTAAACCTGAAATTACCTATTTTTCTACTAGTCATGGTTCCTTTTTGTGAAAATAGGTTATATAGATTAAAACACTTAAGTTATTTTACCTAGTTTGTAAGAATAGTAGTAAAATCCTTTCATTGCACAGAAGAAAAACCAAGCCACAAAGGGTTCATGCAAATATTAAGTTCAAGCAAACCCACAAACCTATCAGATGTCTTCTGAGTAACCAGAACAATACCCTAAATACTTAAAGCAATAACAGGTTTGAATGTACCCAAACAAAAGTAAAAATGATTTATAAGTGAAAAGTATTATACACCAAAAGACAGCATGCTCTAAACCAAAGTAACTAACAAATCAAAAACCAAAGATAGATATAGGACAGATCAGACAAATGTTAAATCATCTGGAGATCTAGGAAACGTATATGTGAAACAAGATCATGTATAAGCATAGCAACTGTTATCCTTACAATTTTAAGTTATTCATTATACTTTAGCATGTGTTTTGAAGTCAATTCTTAGCCAAGAATATAAAATTTTCTGATGATCACTGTTCTCCCCAAGGGAGGTTCCAGTTACAAAGTAATTACCTTCAATAAATTCTGAAGTTCCTCTTGTCTTTTACTTAACCAAGATGCCCACTGTTCAGAAAAACAAAGTGTGCTTGTGTTCAGAGCCTCGCATCTCTGTTTGGTCTCTTTAGAAATTATTTCAAGGTTGCTACTGAGTTTATCACAGTGTTTCTTAGACTCTTCAACCAATTTTCTACCTTCTTGGTTAAACTGTGAGTTCCTCTGACAAATCATCCAAATCAGCACAAAATTTTTCACCGTGAGAAGTTGTTTTGCTAATTATATCTTTAGATTTCCTTTAGGAAAAGAGAATAACACTGTTAAAATGAAAAACTAAGACTCAAAGGATTCATATCTTGCCCAAGATCACATGGCTCAAAAATGGTATATTCAAACCTAAGTAGTCTTATTCCAGAGTTCAAGTTCTTGTCTTTACACAACAGACTGTTAACACATCTGTGACTAAATGACTTTTGAAAATATCTCTTTTCTTATAAAACCCTTTTCAGCCCTTTTCCAGATGTGACACTTTACTTCATACCTCTTAGAATATTAAACTATATGGTTATTAAAATGAACTCTGCCTAAGTGTTTTACTCCTTCTGAGTTGCTCAGTGGTAAAGAATTCACCTGCAATGCAGGAGATGAGGGTTCAATCCCTGGGTTGGAAAGATCCCCTAGAGAAGGAAATGGCAACCCACTCCAGTATTCTTACCTGGAAAATCCTATGGACAGAGAAGCCTGGCGGGCTACAGTCCCAGGGGTTGCAAAAAGGCTAGACACAATTTTAGCAACTAAACAACAGCAATTGAATTATGTTACTTAAGAACATCTCCTATTGCCTGTAGCCTCGAGATTATAGTCCCTAAACTGTCCATAATCAGTTAAGTCATTCTGTTCTTAAGCAGTTTTGCCTTGTCTCTGACACAAAATAAATAATAAAAGTTATAATATTATAGAACAAAGTCAATTATAAAACTTTCTAATGATTAAAAGACAAGTCTATTGAGGTGTGACAAATTATACATATAGCACATATAGTGCAATGTAACATAATGCTGATGCGAAACTAATACACAATATATATTTAAAATTCATCAATGGCTTCCTTCTTTCCCTAAAGTTCCCTATACTATCAATAGCATTCAAAGTCATCTCACAGGAGCAGAATTAAACTTTGGGGAATGAAGGTTACCCTCTACTACCACTAGATGGTACACCATGTGAGTAAATCAAGTGAGGAAGCAAATGTGCCCCAAACCAAAGTTCAGCTACAGATAAAGTGGAAATAATTGAAAAAGGGAAAGAGAATGAAGTGGTAAGCTTGCAGGCTATTGACACAAATCCATCCCCTCAAGGAATCACAACCCACTAGAAATAAAAAGTGGGGAAATGCTTCCTAGATTCAGAATCTAGAAAGAAGAGTTCAGAGTGGAACATGCTATAATGAACAGGACCAATAACAGAATTGAAAAACTGATGACAGGAGTTAGTAGTAGGATAGATAACATCCAGAATTCTAGAGCTGTGTCATTCAATAGAAACATGAGTCATATACACAATTTAAAAATTTCTAGAAGCCATATTAAGAAATGAAAAACAATAAAGCAGAGGAACAATGTACTGGCTAAATATAGCATATGTTTAAGTACAATACATGAAAACAATGCGTATGAGATAGGAAGGAGGAATTGGGAATACACTGTTAAGGTCCTTTCATTATACATGAAACAGCAAACTATTTGGAGGTGGATTAAAATTATTTTAAAATATATATTATTAATCTTAGGAAAACCAGTTTTAAAAAGTAATTTTAAAGGCATAAATGACAAGTCAATGGGAGATAAAATGAAAATATAAAGATGCTTGACTTAAATTAGGAAAGGAAAAAAAGAAAATAAAGCACAAATGATGCAACAAATAGAAAATGACAAAATGGTAGGTTTTAATACAACCATACCAATATTTAAATGAGAATGGTCTAATCACACCAGATAAAAGCCATACATAGTTATATTTGATTTTTAAAAAAAAGTAAGACCCAATTATATGCTGTCTATAAGAAATCCACTTTAAAGACTTACTTCCAAAGTAAAGAGATGGAGAAAGCTATATTATGCAAATAGCAATCAATGGAAAACTGACATGTTTGTATTGAAAGAAAGTGAAAGTGAAGTTGCTCAGTCCTGTCTGACTCTCTGCAACCCCACAGACGGTAGCCTGCCAGGCTCCTCTGTCCATGGGATTTACCAGGCAAGAATACTGGAGTAGGTAGCCATTTCCTTCTCCAGGGGATCTTCCTGACCCAGGAATCGAACCCAGGTCTCCTGCACTGTAGGCAGACTCTTTACCATCTGAGCCAGAAGTTTTTGAATTAATTTCAGACATCAGACTTCAGAATAACAAAAATTATCAAGGATAAAAAGGGACCCTATTAATACATAATGATAAAAGGTCAATTCTCCAAGATATATCACCCCTACTGTGAATGCATCTACAACAGAGTATCACTTATATGAGGCAAAAACCTGACAGAACTGAGAAGAGAAACAGACAAATCTACAATTAAAGTCAATTTCAATACCCCTTTATTAGTAGAACAAGTAAACAGAAATTCAGTAAGGATACAGGTGACCTGAATAGCACTACCAATTGTCCTAAATGACATGTTTAGAACACTTCATTCATCAAAAGCAGAATACAGATTTTTCTCATATAGGTAGCACAGGAATGAAGCATGCCATAATAAAACTACTAGGTCTCTGAAAATTAAATTGTTATTGGAATCACAGCCCCAAAAGGTGGGCCAAGACCTTCCCACTTAAAAAAGATTTAAATAGGGTTCTGAATCGCCTAACATAATAAACAAAATGTCAGGAAACAACTGAAAACCACTCTGGAAAATCACACCTTGAATGAGTGAAGACAACAGGTACCAACACTGAGATAATTCAAATGTTGGAACAATTTCATAAGGATTTTAATCATCCATCATAAAAATGTTTTCAATGAGCAATTAAAATACATCTAGAAAAAATAGAAAGAGAATCTTAACAAAGAAATAGAAGAGATTTTTAAAAAGAAGTAAAAGGAAATTATAAAACTGAAAAAAGCAGTAATTGAAATAAAACATCTCATTGAATGGGTTCAACAGTAGATTAAACAGGACAAAAGAAGGGTCAGTGAGCATAAAGACAGATTATAGAATTTACTCAATCTTATCAAAGAGAAAATAGACTATATATCTATAGTCTCAGAGAACTATGGGGCCACAATAAAAAAAAACAAACACTGAACATTTGTGTCATCAAAGTTCTAGATCAGAGGAGAAAAAATACAGTGCTGAAAAATGTTCCCAAAGACACAATGGAGGGAGTTCCCTGGTAGTCAAATGGTGAGGACTTGGTGCTGCCATGGCCTGGGGTTCAATCCCCAGTTGGAGAGCTAAGATCCTGCAAGCTGTGTGCCAAGGCCAAAAAATCAATCTTCAATCTTGGTTTGAAAAAAAAAAAAAGGATGAAAATTTCAAAGTCTGGTGAAATACATAAGTCTACAGATTCAAGAAGCTGCTGCTAAGTTGCTTCAGTTGTGTCTGACTTTTTGCGATCCCACGGACCATAGCCCACCAGGCTCCTCTGTCAGTGGGATTCTCCAGGCAAGAATACTGAAGTGGGTTGCCATGCCCTCTTCCAGGGGATGTTCCTGACCCAGGGATCAAACCCATATCTCTTACCAGGTCTTTACCACTAGTGCCACCTTCAAGAAGCTGAGCAAACCCAAAGATGATTAAGTCAAAGAATAAGTGAACACATATCTTGAAAGCAGCTACAGAGAAACTGCCTATATATGAACAAGATTTGAATAACTATGGATTTCTCATCTCTTGGAGACCAAAAGGAAATGAAACAACATATTCCAGGTGCTGAAAGAAAAGACTTGTCAACCCTGAATTCTATAGCCAGTGAAAATATTGTTCAGGAGTGAAAGGAAAATCAAGATATTGTCAGACAAAGCAAAACAGCATTTGTGGGCAGCAGAACTACCATAAAGACTAAAGGAAGTTCTCCAAACAGAAGAAAGCTTGAAACTTCAGGAAGGAACAACTTAATGGGCAAAAATAGGGGTAGATATCAGAATATCCTTATCCTTGTGAGTTTATAATATCTACAGGCAAAAATCTTGACAAATCCCATCCCTTACACAAAAAATTAAAACCAGATCATGAGGAATTCCCTGGCAGTCCAATGGTTAGGACTTCGTACTTCCACTGCCAAGGACTCAGATTTGATCCCTGGTCAGGGAACTAAGTTACTGCAAGCCATGTGGTATGGCCAAATTTTTTTTTAAAAAACTCATGGATTTAAATCTTACATAAGGGGACTTCCCTGGTGGTCCAGTGGCTACGACTCCGTGCTCCCAAAGCAGGGAGCCTAGGTTCGACCCCTGGTCAGGGAAGTAGATCCCACATGCCACAGATAGACCAGGTGCAGTCAAATAAATAAAAATAAAAAAATAAAAATTAATCTTACATAAAATTATAAAACTTCTAAAAGAAAACATAAGTCTGATTGAGCTATATGATAAGGATATGAGACTGGCAAGCAATGAACTATAAAGTAACATTGAACACTAATGCAGGAATCAGCAAACTTTTTCTTTAAAATCCAGATAGCAAATATTTTAGGCTTACAAGTAGTCTTTGATATACTCTTTGTGGTGCAAAAGCAGCTAAATACAGCCAAAGGCAACACATAAACAAACTGGCAGATGGAGTAAACAAACATGGTTATGTCCATAGAATTATCTGCAGTAGCAGGCATCCAGCCCAGAGTCATAGTTTGCCAAACCCTGCTCTAATTAGTAAATATATATTTCATCATGAATATGAGTTAGAAATTGTTAAATTACTTAATGTGTATTCTAAAATTGAGCAAATATGTAAATATATTGTGGATGAAAGCCAAGTTTCTCACAGTCTGAAAAAGCAGCACAAATATGGACTGAAAAGATACTTATGTGCACATATATGTACACATTCACACATATATTTCCAGCTATGTCCACCTGAGAAGCCTTAGAAGAAATGACACCCCAGTAGCAGTAAGAACATCTAGTGCCCAGATCTTGGTTTCTATTACTATGATTGTAGAGCTGGAGCTGAGAAAGTACAAGATTACTGGAACACCACACTATGTATCTGTCTGTTAGTTGCTCAGTTGTGTCTGATTCTTGGCGACCCCTCAAAAAAGACAGATCATATCAAAAGGACACAGAAGACAACTTGAAGAGGCTCTCACTAGTCAAAACTGGGACAGGGAGTTCCCTGGCTGCCCAGTAGTTAGGGCTCCATGCTTCTACCGAAGGGGACACAGGTTTGATCCCTCTTCAGGGAACTAAGATCTGACATGACATGCTGCACAGCCAAAAAAAAAAAAAAAAGATAATGACAACAAAACAAAAACCTGAGATAATTTGAGCATCAAAATAAAAATATAAGTGGATGATAACCCAGAGGATAAAAGAATCCATGAGTACATGATAACATAAATGAATAAGAATAAATGGCAAGGGAAAGGGAAAGCTCTTCCTCTCAGTAGAATGCCAGCTATCAATGATGGGGTTAGAAAAAGATCATTTGACAACCACTATCATAATTATTTCAGACATACATATCAATGGATTCTAAGAAGAACAGGATACTTATATAGTTTCAAAGTATCTCTCCTTAAGTTCTTTATTAATTGCAAAGGAACTTTACAGGGGAGAAATCTAGAGGACAACACTATACCCAAATTATCAAAGTTAAAATAAACCTCTTGATATCTGAGATGCACTAAGAACATACTACTTTTGTGTTATTCTTGACAACTCCAACTAACCATGAAGGCCACCCCAAATGAGGGACACTCTACTAAATAAATATTCTATGCTCCTGGAAAAAGAAAAGGCCATGAAAGACAAAGACTAAGCAACTGCTCCAGATTAAAAGAGACTCAAAGAGACATGACAATTAAATGCAATGTGTGATTCTGAATTAAATCCTGGACCAGGAGGAAAATCTTTTTTTTTTTCTTATAAAAAACATTAGTGAGAGAATTGGCAAAATTTGAATTAGGTATGTATATTAGATAAGAGTAGTTCTCAATTTAAGATAATTGTTACAATAGATAACTAATAAGAACCTACTGTATACACAGGGAATTCTAGTTAATATTCTGTAATAACCTACATGGGAAAAGAATCTAAAAAGAAATGGATATATGTATATGTTTAACTGATTCACTTTGCTGTACACCTGAAACTAACACAACGTTGTAACTATATTCCAATAAAATTTTTTAAAAATTTTTAATAAAATAATTATTATATAAGACAGTATCTTATGTTTTTAGGATATACACTGAAGTATTTGGGGGAAAGTGGAGATTACAAAGACCCTAACTTATTCAGAAAATTATATATATATAGTATTATATATTATATAATATATATATCTGTATCCACTGTCATTCAAAAGATTGTTCATCTACAGGCAATATTATATAATACAACATACTAACTATATGGGCTCCCCTGGTGGCTCAGATGGTAAAGAATCCACCTGTAATGTGGGAGACCTAGGTTCGATCCCTGGGTTGGGAAGTTCCCCTGGAGAAGGAAACAGCTACTCACTCCAGTATTCTGGCCTGGAGAATTCCATGGACAAAGAAGCCTGGTGGTCACAGAGAGTCAGACATGACTGAGCAACTTTCACTTCACGTAACTTCAACATAGTATATAATATTATATAATTATTTAATATAATATATAATATTACAGAGACAGGGGGAGAGAGGAAATGAGGATGATAAAATGAACATAATAAAATATATGAGAAAATGGGTTGATCGTATTTGTACTATTTAAACTTTTTATTCAGAAAGAATTTCAGGTAGAGAAAAGCTAAAGCAAATTTAAAAACAGCTTACTGCTCTGTATTTTCTTGAACACTGCTAACTGGTTTCTGGATGTTTTTACACTTTTCCTCCAAATCACAGAATCTCTCCTCCCAAAGATTGAATAACTGGTAAAGTTCCTGTAAGAAAGGTGTGGGGAGGGAAAAGATTGAAATTATAATGGTTAAACTTTTTACTCCATACTGATATAAAGTATTTTCCCATAGGTGAGAATGATGCACATTCCTGATAAGAGATCTTTAACTCCACCTCTGACAGAGGAAGGTACTAGAAGTGATGTTAAAGGAATAATCATATTACAGGCATTTTTTAAAAAAGTAAATAATTAGCAAACTTTTAAATTAGCAAGCTATTTTAACTATAAGTAACAAGTTACTTTCAGTGTACCTCAGAACTAACCAAATATACCAAAAAAAGAACCATTTTGACAGATACACATAGTTGCTTCTTAACTGATAACACTACTAGAAGGAAAAGTAATGCTGAAAATTTAATGGATCAAGCAGTCCAAAAATATTATCAACTAATATAGCTGAAACATTTTATAGAACCTAGTTGGATCATTTTAATGTCAAAAGAGCTTATCATTTTCTCATATGTGGCATCTTGAAACACATCTCTGAATAACACAGCAGCTGACAATACACATTTAACCCATTGATTTTGAATAAAATGTCAGTATTTCTGCTAATCTCAAAGTAGAGGGAAATGCAGGTATTAGATTTATCTACATGTAAACAGGTTTGTCAGTGCTAACCTCAAGTTCTAGAATATCTAAGAAACAGCTCAGTTAGTAAACCTGCTTCTTTTAAGCCAGGGAAGTCAAGTCACTCATGCTAAAATACTTCTCACATCATAGGTGTTCCTCAGAATATATACCTAAAAAGATCTAGACAGGTTTAAGGCAAACACTCTATGAAGAGGTATAAGAAATTGCTGCAATTTCAAATTTCAAGAATATGTTCTAGAAACATATAGAAAAGCTCCTCCAAAAATGGATTCCTTTCAGGCAGTATAATCACCACCATAGCTATAAGGGGATCTAAATATTGCCAGATGTTCTCAAGGACTCAGTTTCCTCATTAGAAAACTGAGCTAGTAATAGAACCTGTATCTATGACTGGTGGGAGGAATAAATACACAGTGAGTTGCTCAATAAATGTTAACTATTACTTGTACTGAATTTCAATATTAACCTTTTGTGTGAAAAGTTTTATGCTTATCAGTTAGGGAAACAATCTTATTTTAAAGTTGCTTTAGTTTTTTTTTCATTCCATCCAAGAGGGGTGTTTTTGTTTTGGTTGGTTTGGTTCCTTTGGTCGCAGTGAGCAGCTCGTGGGATCTTAGTTCCCTGGCCAGGGATTGAACCCGGGCCACAACAGTAAAAGCATGGCGTCCAAAGCACTATACCACCAAAGAATTCTCTCAAGAGGTTATTAAATGATTACACATGATAATGGATGATTCACAAGCTTCATTCCCATCTCAAACTTTACATGGCACCATAATTCAAGTTAGATATATTGCATAGGATGTGCCAACAATCCTATTAGTAACCTAAAAACTCCATGACTTTGCTTGGGTGACCTTTTTAGCTGTGAACGCCAGGTCATAACACAGTAACTGTTAGTTCAACTACACCAAGCTTTCTGAAGACAAGGGCTTCTCCACCCAAGCAGGCTGTAAATAAATTCGGAACCCAGCATCACCCTGAAGGAAATCTGACTTCACACTGTTGGGGTAGTTTACCAAAATGGCTTCAGAGTAGACTGTTTTTAAAAAGACACATTTATTCAGTGTCATGATCAGACTATTACATTTAGCAATCAACAGAATAGGTGCAAAAAAATAAAATCTACATTAAAACTCTCTGTTGGAACGCTTTACACTTTCCACAGAACAGAACTAAAATTGTTTCAATTTTAGTGAATATTGTGACAATTAGTCACAAATATAGTTCTCAAGTTTTTCTGCCCATACACATAAGTATTGTCTAAAAGGTGTCTTCTTTGAAGCAGCTAGGCTCTGCCACCACTGTTCTTGGCTGAGTTCATAAATCTATTGCAACCTATAGCTTTCCCTGTCACTTCTCTGGCTCTCCTCTCCTGCTAAGCTTTGTCTCCTTCTGCCACGACTACAGCTACTGCTGCTGCTGGAACCACTAGAGTCACCTTGGTTATAATGTAGATACAAGTTCACTTTAAATGTTATAATCATTTTCTTCTAATTGTACTCCCAATGGTATATTTCTGCAGCTTCATCTTTCTTCTTGATATGAAGAAAGGACTGTCTTGTCTCACTGTGCTCTGAATGTAGCAAATCATCAAATATTAACTGATCAAGAGAAGTACTCTTGATTTTCACATTAATTACTGTTATAAGCAAAAGTGCTGACAGTATTTTCAGGTTTCTCATTTAGTTATATAGCATTCAGTCTGTAACAGGGATCTAAAGATCATAAAGCTTTCTTTTTACACTCAAATCACCTATATACCTGTGAATGGATTTTCTTTGTTTTCTTCATGTCTTCAGTTAAGTTTTCACACAGCTTCTGTGATTCAGCCAAGGAAGAAACTGTATTTTCTTTTAGTTCATGTAGATTGTTACACAGTGTACTAAGAAAGCCATCCATTTCCTTCTTCTGATCTTCTATCTTTGAAGAGAAAAAAAAATTTTTTTTTTCTTTTCTTAAATGTCCTAGGGGCTTCCCTGGTGGCTCAGTGGGAAAGAATCCACCTGCCAATGCAGGAAGACACAGATTCGATCCCTGATCCAGGAAGATTCCACGAGCTGCGGAGCAACTGAGCCTACAAGTCACAACTATTGAGCCTGTGCTCTCGAGCCCAGAGGCGCAGGTACTGAGCCAGCATGCTGCAACAACTGAAGCCCACGCGCCCTAGAGCCTGTGCTCCAAAGTAAGACAGGGCACCATGATGAGAAGTCCACACACCACAACTAAAGAGTAGCCCCTGCTCACTGCAACTAGAGAAAAAAGCCCTTGCAGTAACAAAGACACAGCACAGTCAAAAATATATAAATTTATTTTCTTAAATGTTCTAAGTTTATTTTTTATTTTTACTTTTTTGAATACATATAAAATAGAAAAGGTAGAAAACAGTATTGCAGAGAAAAGTCCCTTCCTTTCCCCTCCAGCCCCTAGAACCCCAGTCCCACTCCCACCTCTGAGAGGGGATTGTTACCATTTTTAAACACATCTAGAGGTATTTTGGGGCTTCCCAGGTGGCCCTAGTCATAAAGAACCCATCTGACAATGCAGGAGATGTGGGTTTGATCCCTGGGTCAGGAAGATCCACCTGGAGGAGGGCATGGCAACCCACTCCAGTATTCTTGCCTGGAGAATCCCACTGACAGAGGAGCCTGGCAGGCTACAGTCCATAGGGTTGCAAAGAGTCAGACATGACTAAAGTGACTTAGCACACACGCAGAGGTATTTTATTATCCATATTTAGGCAGGTATGCATACATATGTATGTATAACCACATATGGACACACACCATATGATAGACCGCTATGTATGCTATGATGCTTGAAGATCATTTCCTCTCCTTTTTCTTAGCCATGATTCTGCTGACCACATCAACGGTCAGCATCCTAACCACAGCATCCTCTCTCCTCCCTCCTCCAGATTCCTTCTCATAACCCATGGGTTCTGCATGTAGATACTTCTCAACTAACAAGTCCTGGGTCCCTTGAATTCATGTGGAGTTTCTTTCTTAACAATTTGAGATAATAAGAATATTCGTTACCTTATTAGCCACAATCGACGAAGTCTTGAAAATATTCTTCAGTTGACTATTGATTTCCAGTATAGATGCCACAGTTGGGGATAAAGCTGTTCCCAGTGAACTGAGGAGGTCAGTCTTAAGTACATTCTGGTTTGAAAAATAAATACACAACTCTTTAAAAAGGATATTTTCACTTCCATAAATCTGGCTAGTTAAATATCTTAAATACCCTGTTAACTAAACACATGCATATTAAAATCCTAAGTGTCCGTTCTCTTTTATATAGTCTACAGAGCCCACTACTACAGTTTATATTCATCATAAATCACTTAATCCTGCATATAGGAATTAAGAAATGGTCATTTTATGTACAATAACTTCTTAATAGTCTACTATAACATAAGTCAGAAGAATTCAGAAGAGGGGAAAATGACAGTCATTTGATAAAATTTCAGCAATGCAAACAAAGAAAGGAAAAAAACCACCTACAATTATATTTCAAAGAAATAAATTTCAAACAACTTTAGGTTACTAAGTCAAAAGAGCTGAAACCAAATAGCCTTGAAAAGTAGGCTCTGGGTTGGAGGCATTTAAGTTTGAAGAACTGGTGATTTACATTCTATTGGATAAGAACTTGTCATGGTTCTGGTTCTTGTCAAGGTATATAGAAAAGTTAGAAAGTATTGTAGATTGGAAATTTTTATAAAAAGAAGAAAAAAATTCTGAACTAAGCTCCTATCACTAGGGCAAGGATGAAGAACTATAACCAAATAATTAGTAAATGCTTAAAAGAGTACTGGTTTTCTTTTGAAAGAAGAGCTATCATACTAATTTCAACTCATTCTGTGGGAACAGCAATCACCTCTTCAGACTCAAGCTTGCTTATGACTTGGTAGGAAGACATCAATAAACAGAGACTACCATTTATTGAGTGAGTGAATCAATCTTCATACAGCAGAAACTAACATTGTAAAACAATTATGCTCCAATTTAAAAAAAATTCCCAAAAGTAAGTACCAGTGAGCATCTTTTAACTTTGTCAAATTTGGGTGACTAAAGAAATCTACCTAGTAATGTCATGCAAGCACTGAATTTAGGCAGAATGTTAGCTAACATGAGCAGTATTTACTTGGAAAATGTTCAACAAATATTGTTAAACTCAAAAAGGGAGGCAGAGAGCCTATACAGAGGGAAAAATCAAAGTAAGTTATATGGCCAAGAACTTCCTAGACAAATGATACAATTACAAAATAAAGGGTATAAAGAAATCAGGTGTGGAGAAGGTAAACAACATTGTATACTTAGATGACTGGCTTCTACAGAATTATGGAAAAAAGCCTCACAGATACAGGCCAGAAGGACCTGATTACACATATTGGACCCCACAAATTGTTATATATGTTCCCCAAAATTCTATAAGTCATTTTTCTTACACGTTTTTCTGTATTTCTGTAGTTTTAAAGTTAACTACTTAATATACCCTTCCGGTTGGGTCAGTGTAACATTAGCATGACTATTCCAGGACCCTTAAGAAAAGGATAACTGACCAATTTCTGAGCCAGCTAACAAGTCATAGGTCCCTTGAATTCATGTGGAGCTAAACCTACAACTCTTTCTAGTTATTAAAAGGCATACGAACTCCTACACTCTATGTTACAGAATAGAAGTGAAAAAGGTTTCGAAGGTTATATATATGCTATTGGAAATTAATTTTTCTGGGAGGAAAAAAGCAGTGAAGAGACCTGTCTTTAAAAATATAAACCTACTCTATTGAAGTAATCTGTTTACCACTGTGTCTAGTAAAGCTTAAGATGAAAGAAGAGCAGTTAACATTGTTTTGGGGGACTTATTAAATGTAATCAAAGATTTACTAACAATCAATTCCTGAAGTACAGTTTTACTTTCTGCTGCTAACGACTGTTCCTTCAATATCATATTAGACATCTAAGAAACAAGTGTAGACACATTTTCTGGAATCGATGTGAGAGATCCAAGTGCTGCTGCAGTAGTAGTGTCTAATGCAGAGACATTGGACGTCAACAGGGTGCCTACACCAATAAGAAAAAAAAATGTCAACTTGAATATAAATATATTTAAACACAAATACAACCGTGGCAAAATTCATATCCCTGTTGTGGAAATTTGTAACAAATAAGCTTAAAATAATTGACTCACTACATAAGCATGGAATTATTTTAAACATAAATTATGTTCTATAGTATTCAGGAAGCACTTGGCACATCTGTAAGTGTATCAGACCCAAAACTGTAAAGTGTAAGAGTCAGAATAATCTAAAAATGAATCTCTAACTAAAAGGAATACACAGGATTACTGTAGATAAAAAAGGTTAAAGAAGAGAAACTAGAAATCAATCAATAAATTTTTTAGGGGTTAGCTTAGAGTGACTAGACTCTAAGTGACTTTTTAAATTTTTCATGTCTGCATCTTCCAAATTTTCTATGGTGAAAATAATACTTTAATATCAGTTTTGAAATTAGTCTCACACTAAACACAGTAAGACTGGAATAAGAAATGCTTGAACTAAAGATGGTACTGATGAAATTATTTGCAGGGCAGCCAAGGACTCACAGATGTAGAGAACAGACTTATGGACATGGGCAGGGGGGAGGAAGGAGAGGGTGAGATGAATGGAGAGTAACATGGAAACGTATTACCATATGCAAAAATAGATGCCAATGGGAATTTGCTATATGACTCAGGGAACTCAAACAGGGGCTCTGCAACAACCTAGAGGGGTGGAATGGGGAGGGAGATGGGAGGGAGGTTCAAGAGGAAGGAGACATATGTATACCTATGGCTCATTCATGTTGATGTTTGGCAGAAACCAACAAAATTCTGTAAAGCAACTATCCTTCAATTAAAAAAAAAAGAAATGTTTGTACTTACCAAACGAGGTCTTGTGAACTTCTAGCATGGCCTTTTGTTTCGTGCTGCCATCCTTAATTAATTCTTCCATATTATGAAACAGACTATTCAAGTTTTTGCCAAAAACATCTTGAGCTTCTGCATTATGCTGATCAACTGCCTTCTTACGATCCAGTTTAGAATGGAGACCAAATACATCTTTTGTAGTTTCTTCAACTGTGTTAAGCAACTATATATGATTTTTAAAAATAAGTGTTGATAAGATGGATATGACAAAAGCAATCTAATGAAAATATCTGTGCTTCATTAAAGACTTCTAAAAAGAACAGTAAATTTTTTTTTTTAAAGAACCAGTAAATTTTATATATAGTTTCAGAAGAAATTTTAAAATTCATGCCAATGTTTATTTCTCCTCCGCTAGCCATCTAGACAAGGAAAACTGATTTTGCCAATCAATTTTAATAGTTATGCTCCCTCACCAATTTTTACCCAATATGTGTTACTAAGGCAGGAGACCCTGGTTCAATTCCTGGGTCAGGAAGATCCGCTGGAGAAGGGATAGGCTACCCACTCCAGTATTATTGGGCTTCCCTTGTGGCTCAGTTGGTAAAGAATCTGCCTGCAATGCGGGAGACCCGAGTTCGATCCCTGGGTTGGGAAGATCCCCTGGAGAAGGAAAAGGCTACCCACTCCAGTATTCTGGCCTGGAGAATTCCATGGACTGTACAGTCCATGGGGTTGCAAAGAGTCAGACACGATCTAGTGACTTTGACTTTCATGTGTTACTAATTTCCGAAGGATACACCTAATAAAAAGTGAGTACTTTCAACATCATCCATCATTAGAAGATACTAAATTCTTGATGACTAATTAGTCTCAACCATGACCACAGGTAAAGCAGTACGACACCATTATTCTAAACATCCACAAAGTATATTAAAGTCAGGTTCTATTTTCAAAACTTTAAGAATAGACTTTCTTAAATAAGCATCTCCAGTGAAGAAAATCTAGATGAAATAGTAAAATAATGTTTCTTAAATGGACAGAAGTATCATTTGGAGTGAATAAATAGAATTTCACAATTTCTTACCTTATGCTAAGAAAGTTACTTCTAGCCATTCTTTAACTTCTTTAACACGACTACAAATAAAAACAAAAGACAAACCCTGCTGGCAGCATCATGAAGTCTCTCCTCAGTACTTTCCAAAGCCGAGGTGATATATTCTTCTTCAACAAGCTGTAATTTTGTTTCCTGCAAATGTCTTTGAGTGGTTTCAAGTTCCTGTGTCTTACTTTGCAGGTCAGATTTGCACTGGTTAAGTTCATTTTTACTATCCATAAACAATTCTGTAACCTACATATAACACATGAAACATTTTTGTTTTAGAATTTAAAAATGCTGAACTGGTCATTGACACACCTGGCTAGCTCATAATACTAAAAGAACCAAACAATTTCCACATAAAAGTTGTAACAAGTTACCAGGTAGGTTAGAACATTTCATATGGTAACTGGTTTCTTCCTATAACTACTACTACTACTACTGGTGGTCCAGTAGTTAGGACTCTGCATGTCCAGTGCTATGGGCACAGGTTTGATCCCTGGTCAGGGAATTAAGATTCCACAAATCATGGGGCACAGCCAACCAAACAAAAACAAGTAACAGGTCTAATGAAATGGTGTTAATTCTTCAGATGTCCTTTCAACACTGCCAGTGTGAGGCTGGCACTGAAGGGTCAGGTCTTTCAACCTTAGTTATTTAACATCTGGTTTCTCCCAACATCTGCCTTTTGTCACCTGATAAACATGTTGATGAAAATGTCTCAGAATTTACTATACAGCTTTAATATTAAATTATACAATTCAGCTAATTTCTTAAAATGCTGCATTAGTATGTGTCAAATAGAATAACTTCTTCAAAAAAGACTCACTTCTTCATTATCACTAATGATAATTTTTAAAAAAAAGTGTGACACAACTTAATTTTAGTTTAGAGGTCAGCAAGAAAAAAAATCTTAAAGAAAAAATATCAGGTCCCTCACATTCTGAAATTGCCTTTTAATATTTGCTTTTTACATGACAGTCAATACAGTTTTGAATGCTTACCCTATTTAGCTCTTCCTCAACAGCAGCAATTTTTTCAACCAATTCTACAATTTCTTCCTCTTGAACAGTTAGTTTTCCACTCATAGCTCTAAAATAAAATTTAAAAGGATTTTAACAGTGAATATTGTTTCCTAATGCCTAGAAAATTTACTCTAACACAACTGAGGCAGTTACATATCATCTCTACTGTTTATCACTATCATGATAATGATGCCTAAGTATCAATAAGCAATAGATACAAAGTGCAAAAAACAAATGTATTCTTTGTCTTAGGTTTATAAACAGACTGTTTTTCTTGTTTTCTCCATTTTGAAACTGAGAATCCCTACCGATTACAGGGGAAAAAAACATGTATGTATATAAAATTTGAGAAGCTACAAAGGTGACAGAGGACTATAACCCACATAAAGCAGAGGTAGGGGATACAACTAGGTGTCTATAATCAGGAATATGAAGAATAATAAGACAGGCAGAATCCAGAAGAGGCTTGTGGTGTGAAAGCATCAGGTGTCACAGGAGGAAGGGGTAAAGATAAGGGGCTAGCCCCTGGAAAACTAAAGTATGTATACAGAGCAATTAAACCTCCTGCCCCCAGCACACAGACCCCAATACACACCCCAACACACATACCACTATCACACCACCACAAAAGTCCTCATGAGATAAACGATTCTTCTCTAGAGCACAGCTTCTCAGCTTTCACACTACTGACATTTTGCACCAGACAATTCTGGTCTGCTTTAATGAGCCTCTCTGATTTCTTGAGATTAGCAAGTGTCAGAAGTGAGTGCTGTCGTTTGCATTCTTCTAGTTCCTTTGTAACTACCAACCATTTTCTATTCCACATTGTGCTTAAATGACAAAGAATTTTAAGAATGTAGATTTCCTCAAACTATTTGCTAGAGATATTGATTAAAGGAAAAGATAAAGTTGAGGTGGTATAAGAAGAGAGTTCATTCTAACAGTCTTTTGATAACTGTATCAGTTTTTAATTGGAAATAGCTCTTCAAAGTAGATGAGATATTTGAAATGCTTTCCTATATTAAATGTACAAGAGGGATGCAACATTGTTATTAAATGAATGATACAGTTTAGGTAAATAATTTTTAATTGAAGTATAATTGACTTACAATATCACATTAGTTTTGGGTGTACAACATAGTGATTTGATACTCTTATACATTACAAAATGATCACCACAATAAGTCTAGTTATCAACTGTCACCACACAAAGGTAGTACAATACTACTGACTACACTCCCTATGCTGTACATTCTTAGAAATTAATTTCCATAACCAAGGGCTTACCTAAAATTTTCTTCAGAAATGTACACTCCATTTTTTTCACGAGTTGCAGCAAGATCCCGTTTCAGACGCTCTATCTCTTCTGTATATTCCTATGCAAGAAGAATGTTATGTCAGTTTAGCACTTCACTTTTTTTCATTCAGTTTGGGGAAGATTTATAATAAATAAAACAAAGTTAGCCCTCTTATCTTTTTTAAAGCATAAAAATATGTGATTAAAAAGTCACAACCTTACTTTTCATTCAATATTAATATGGTTAGAATAAAGTCAATAGCTTTCATTCATTATAAAAATACAGGCTTCTGAAGAAAAAAACAACCCCCACTAGCCAGGTTGGTCTCCAAATCTCATCTCACACAAAAGGAACCAGGGTTTCTTAGGGAAGTGTCTGACTCCAGGATTGGGGCAAGAAACATTCAAGATGAACCTGGAACATCTTGTAAAACAAAATAGGAAGGAAGCAAAGGAAGCTTAGGCCAACAAAAAAGACTCAAGAACCCACTGAAAAGGTACCCAATGGCCAGAGAAGGAACAATTTGAACGTCAGTGAGGTTATTAACTACAATTGTTAGCACAAATATTCTAAATCCATGAGTTTATAATGACGTTAAGAAAGCTGGGAAACCAACCCATTATTCTCCAAACTGTCAAAGGAAATGAATCAAGCATTTGTCCTGTCTTTCCTATAAGAACTA